>NC_089493.1:258601930-258903849 GCF_036850765.1 Saccopteryx bilineata
GCACTCCCTGGACCTGGTGCTCACCATGAGAGTGTTTTAATTCATACACACCTGTACTCCCTGAACCTGGTGCTCACCATGAGGGTGTTTTTATTCATACACACCTGCACTCCCTGGACCTGGTGCTCACCATGAGGGTGTTTTTATTCATACACACCTGTACCATCTGGACCTGGTGCTCACCATGAGGGTGTTTTATTCATACACACCTGCACTCCCTGGACCTGGTGCTCACAGTGAGGGTGTTTTTATTCATACACACCTGCACTCCCTGGACCTGGTGCTCACCATGAGGGTGTTTTATTCATACACACCTGCACTCCCTGGACCTGGTGCTCACAGTGAGGGTGTTTTTATTCATACACACCTGTACCATCTGGACCTGGTGCTCACCATGAGGGTGTTTTTATTCATACACACCTGTACCATCTGGATCCTGGTGCTCACAGTGAGGGTGTTTTATTCATACACACCTGCACTCCCTGGACCTGGTGCTCACCATGAAAGTGTTTTAATTCATACACACCTGCACTCCCTGAACCTGGTGCTCACCATGAGGGTGTTTTTATTCATACACACCTGCACTCCCTGGACCTGGTGCTCACCATGAGGGTGTTTTATTCATACACACCTGCACTCCCTGGACCTGCTGCTCACCATGAGGGTGTTTTTATTCATACACACCTGCACTCCCTGAACCTGGTGCTCACCATGGGGGTGTTTTATTCATACACACCTGCACTCCCTGGACCTGGTGCTCACCATGAGGGTGTTTTTATTCATACACACCTGCACTCCCTGGACCTGGTGCTCACCATGAGGGTGTTTTTATTCATACACACCTGTACCATCTGGACCTGGTGCTCACCATGAGGGTGTTTTATTCATACACACCTGCACTCCCTGGACCTGGTGCTCACAGTGAGGGTGTTTTTATTCATACACACCTGTACCATCTGGACCTGGTGCTCACCATGAGGGTGTTTTTATTCATACACACCTGCACTCCCTGGACCCTGGTGCTCACCATGAGGGTGTTTTATTCATACACACCTGCACTCCCTGGACCTGGTGCTCACAGTGAGGGTGTTTTTATTCATACACACCTGCACTCCCTGGACCTGGTGCTCACCATGAGCGTGTTTTTATTCATACACACCTGCACTCCCTGGACCTGGTGCTCACCATGAGGGTGTTTTTATTCATACACACCTGCACTCCCTGGACCTGGTGCTCACAGTGAGGGTGTTTTTATTCATACACACCTGCACTCCCTGGACCTGGTGCTCACCATGAGGGTGTTTTTATTCATACACACCTGCACTCCCTGGACCTGGTGCTCACAGTGAGGGTGTTTTTATTCATACACACCTGCACTCCCTGGACCTGGTGCTCACCATGAGGGTGTTTTTATTCATACACACCTGCACTCCCTGGACCTGGTGCTCACCATGAGGGTGTTTTTATTCATACACACCTGCACTCCCTGGACCTGGTGCTCACCATGAGGGTGTTTTATTCATACACACCTGCACTCCCTGGACCTGGTGCTCACCATGAGGGTGTTTTATTCATACACACCTGCACTCCCTGGACCTGGTGCTCACCATGAGGGTGTTTTATTCATACACACCTGCATTCCCTGGACACTGGTGTGAGGAAACAAACAAGCATGGAACTTATTTTTTTCTCCCGTGGATTTGGTTTTCATTAAGGATTTAGGATTCCATAAGCACTTTTCTTTCACATTTCATATTATTTCTTTCTTTGGGTCTTGGTACTTGGCATCAATAATGAATAAAGCACCAAACAGTATAAGTAGACACTGCCACTCCTTACTATGCCCCTCATTAAATCGGCTGGGCCTGGGACGCTGTTCCAGGGGAAACAGTTGAAGATTTTAGCAGCTCTTTTTCTTATGTATTTAAGTTGCACCCACCTTTCAAGTTGTCACATGCACCCTGCTCTCCTAGCGACTCTGGCCCCGGAGAAAACATGAACCTGCCACAACAAAACAGCTACCATCTGTACCTCTTCCCAAATCTGGTGATTCGGGAGACCAGTGGCCCCATCTGAGGAGGAATGCCCTTCACGCAGCAGCTCTGGCCTCCCTGGGAATTAAGTCACAATGGGATTAAAGGCATTGGGCCTCCTACCAAAACAATGCGGTCCAAGGAATGCCTACCACTAAATCCTAAGTAGGTAGATGTTGGCTGAAACAGATTCTGAACCCCCCATCAGATGTGAATTATAATTTCTGGTGGTGGGATTGGGAACATAGTGTCACTCACTTATAATAGAGTGACATGGTTAAATCCCAGCTGGCCCTGGCTGCAAATCGGGAGGCCTATTAGAAATGTAAAGGAACACTCGTTGCAAGCAAAAGCCGAGACCGTGGGCTATGAGAAACAGGAAAAAGAGGCCAGCGTTGCATCCCGCTCAGGTCAGCCTGAATCCTTTAGGCTATCCCAGACTTCTTCTTAGCCCTGAGGACATGACAGGACTGGTCTTCATGGTTTGCACAATACACTGGTTATGCCTATTCCAGACTGACTAATGGCAAGAGTAGGTCTAAACCATTATTAATACAGCGCATGAATAAACATGTTCATTGAGGGATGCCAGAGCACAGTTCAAACCAGACATTTCCATTGATGTAAACTCAGTAGTGCATGTCTAAAGTTAATCACAGACGGAGAGCACCTGCGGAGATCAGGCAACGCCTACGATCCCAACCCAGAGGCAGAGGTCCCGAAACCTCCACCCTGCCCGCTCCTAGAACAGGGAAGCTCTCAGGGCCTAGGTGATGAATCAGGTCAGTTTACTGTACTTTGTATTCCTCACTGTTCTTCTGCACCTGGGTAAAGTTTAAACAGGCTCTATCCACACCAGAGAAAATAAGTTTCTAGGTGAAACTTAAGTGTTAAGAATCCTAATGGCCCTGGCCGGTTGGCTCAGTGGTAGAGCGTCGGCCTGGCGTGCGGGGGACCCAGGTTTGATTCCTGGCCAGAGCACATAGGAGAAGCGCCCATTTACTTCTCCACCCCACCCCCTCCTTCCTCTCTGTCTCTCTCTTCCCCTCCCGCAGCCAAGGCTCCATTGGAGCAAAGATGGCCCGGGCGCTGGGGATGGCTCCTTGGCCTCTGCCCCAGGCGCTAGAGTGGCTCTGGTCGCCGCAGAGCAACGCCCCGGAGGGGCAGAGCATCGCCCCCTGGTGGGCAGAGCGTCGCCCCTGGTGGGCGTGCCGGGTGGATCCCAGTCGGGCGCATGCGGGAGTCTGTCTGACTGTCTCTCCCCATTTCCAGCTTCAGAAAAATACAAAAAAAAAAAAAAAAAAAGAATCCTAAGATGTGTTCTCTTTTGGCTCAGAAATGAGAACACACTGAAACAGGAAGTCAGCTTCACGACAGGGAGGGGCCTCAGGGAAATACGGCTCTGACTCCTTTGAACATACTCCCCTTGGAGGGGCAGTGGGCAGGCCCTCACAGCTTGCCCATCATTCCAACTTTCCCAAGGAGGGACAAAGCTGGGTAATAATGAATTAAAGGAGAGGAACAAATCAATTAACATAGTACTAATGGAGCAATTACCCAAGAACGAAACAACTACCAGTGGAGAACCATAACGCCAATTTTACAAGCCCATTATTTAACACAAACATATCAACATCTCCAGGTCGTGGCCAGCTTAAGTGGCAAGTGGCCATTAGAGTAATGGCATTATTTATCATCCATGCCATGACACTTCTGAAAGCAAGGGGGGGGGCAGAGAGGTGCCACTAATGATTTCAGAACCAGGACAGCAGAGGCACAAACCGGAACTATCCCAGGGGAGCCAGGACTTATGGCAACATAAGTGACAACTCACAAACACATGACCGTCAAAGTGTCGGCTTTCCAAGCATCTTCATGTGCACATGCTCATTAAAAACTTTGCAACATTATCCGTGGTCAATACTGAAAGCAAGGCCTCAGAATGCTCTAATAACAGGCTGGTTCTAATGTCCAAATACTCATGACAGTTTGGGCCTCCTTGCACCTCAGAGGTTTAGGTTAACCTAACCTAGGTTGGTGAGGTCCACGTCGGCAATACCTCGCCTTTGGTGTCATTCAGCTCCAAATACTTCTTAGTTTGGGGGGCCTTAAATTGATGAGTTCTTTTAAAATCTAAAATTTCTTTAGTCCTGTTATTTGGCTTCCAACATATGAGCTATTTAGTCTTCTCTTCTGTTACCGATTTCTAATATTATTGACAATTATTATCAGATAATATAATCTGGATGATTGTTCCTTGTGGAATGTATTAAGGCATCCCATACAGCCTAGTGCACTGTATTAGAGTTTTCCAGAGAAACAGAACCAATTGGAGATCCAGGTACCACGTATATAAAAGGAGATGTATTATGGGAATTGGCTTACACGTTGTGGAGGTTAAGTCCTGCAACATGTCATCTACACAACTGGAAAACCAGAAAAGCCAGAGCTGTGATGGAGTCGATCCAAAGGCCTGAGAACTGGAGCTCCAAAGTCCAAGGGCCAGAGAAGATGGATGGCACAGTTCAAAAAGAGAGTAAATTCATTCTACCTCTGCCCTTTGTGTTTTGTTTGGCCCCAACAGATTGGATGCCACCTATACTGGGAGGGCGCTCCTCCCAAGACACTCTCAGAGACATACCATATATGTTTACCAAGTAACGTATGTGTGTGTGTGTGTGTGTGTGTGTGTGTGTGTGTGTGTGACAGAGACAGAGAAAAGGACAGATAGGGACGGACAGACAGGAAGGGAGAGAGATGAGAAACATCAATTCTTCGTTGCAGCTCCTTAGTTGTTCATTGATTGCTTTTTCATATGTGCCTTGATCTAGGGGTACACAGTGGACCCAGTGACCCCTTGCTCAAGCCAGCAACCTTGGGCTTCAAGCCAGTGACCTAGACATGGGGTCATGTCTAGGATCCCATGCTCAATCCAGCAACCCTGCACTCAAGCCTGTGAGCCCATGCTCAAGCCAGCGACCTTGGGGTCTCCAACCTGGGTCCTCCACATCCCAGTCCGACGCTCCATCCACTGCGCCACCGCCTGGTCAGGCGAATATATTTTTCTATTTGAGAAATTTTCTGCCCCCCCCCACCCCGTTCTTTCCTGCCTCCTGGTGTCTGTGCTGCCACTTCCATGTCTATGGGTGCTGGTACCTGGACACGGCTGTCTCCACCAGTTTCCTCAGAAGATGCAGTACAAGTTCCTGAGTGCAGAAGTTCACCGGCAGTTTGAAGTGGCCCGAGGAGGGCGCTCGCCACGCCCTGGCCAGCCCTGTGCTATTGCACTGCCCTCCCTCCTGCTTGTCCCGCTCTCTCCGAGTCTGCGCTTGACCGAGGTCCCTGCTCACACCACGTGACCTTCCCTGACTGGCCCCGCAGGGAGAGCCACTCCAGCCAGCCAGCCTCCCCGGACCAAAGGCCTACCTTCTGTCCCCAAGGGAACGTCTCTGTGCTTTGCCTCCACAAAGATGGAGCCTCCCTTCAAGGGATTTGCTTGCCAGCTTCAGAGGGCATAGGATTGTCTTCATAGATCATAGAGTTAGTAGTAACTCTAAATATCACATTTGTTAGGTACCTTGAGAACTTAATACTCAAACATATTAAAAGGTTCACAATATGACATCCCCAAATGTGCCATTTTGACATAAGAATTATTTTGAGTTAAGGCAGCTGAGTCCCTGAAATCCCCTATCTACTTAAAAGCGGAGCCTCCCAACGAAGCTCAATTATTATCCGTCGCCCTAAGAACCCTCAGCTACTCACACCCAGGGGACATTGTCACAGGGTGAGCATATGCCACCTAGTCTCCTAAGGGACCATTTCTCTTTCTAAAAGGTCAGTTGTTTGTCCACATTTCCCACGCCCCTTTTTTCCCTACAAAGTTAGGTACATCATCCTCCAAATATAAATGCCTCTCTGGGGTTTTCACCTCTTTCTGTGAAGCCCCTCATAAATGTAAAATTATCAGCATCAACGTAATCTACAGGCCTTTTCTCCTGTTAATCTGCATTTTGTCAACTAAATCCACAAGCCCCAGTTACTGAACCTGAGAAGGGAGAGGAAAAGTTTCTCCTCCCCTACGACAGCAAGTCAAGGCCATGGTAATGTGCGCCATTCACCCATTGGAACAACAACAAGGAGAATTCCGCACCTTCAAACCAGGCTCAGTGCAGGCGAAGGACATTGATACGCTCAGGAGTTCTGGGAAAACAGACGCACTATTGAGGACTGTCAATTTGTGAGCTCAGAGGCAACGTTATCAAGTGTTCAGATCATAGATTCTGGATCCCAGATCTCCAGATTCAGGCTTTTCTTCTGTGACTTACTAATGGTGAGATTTGGCAAAGCTGTCTATCTTCGTAAGCATCAGTCACATTACCTGCGCTGGGGATAATGACTCACAATTCTGCAGGCCAGGCTGTGATGCAGTAACGGTGTCAGTGCTGGCTGCTGCTGCTGCTGATGGCATCATGGGACAAAAGCCTAAGCCTCGCCTATCAGGAATGTTGTAGGTGTACTTCCCCTTCATGTTTTTTAAAAACTTGGTTACGAATTACTTATGGTGAAGACAATGCCTTGTAACTGAATGGAATGAACAAATCTGTTTTCTTCTTACGAGTAACAAATTATATATACACTGTCCTCCTCATACAAATAATAACAGGGATTTGTTAAAAAGCTCTTTTTTGCTCTTCCCCCTTCTCTCTCTCTCTCTCTCTCTCTCTTCTCTAAAATGAATAAATAAATAAAAATAATTTTTAAAATTCAGGCACATATTTGTAGTAACATTTAACAGATGAGGAAGCTAAATTCCAAGAGGCTGATTGGCATTCCCAAGGGACCAAATAGCAGGGGAATGCACCTGAATCCAGGAGTTCTGATTCAAAACCCCCTCCTCTTCCCACCACACTCTATGTCTCATCAGTCTTCCTAAGTCCAGAGCATAGCACTTTGAAAAACCTCACAACTTAGTAAGGAAAAAAGCTCATTTCAAATGACTCCCAAATTACAATTATTGTAGACTACATGTTAAATCACATCTCATGAACCATCAAACATACCATAAACAAGCATATCACAAACACAGATAAGATTAATACAAGCGTTCTTTAAATAACTAACTCAGTTTGCAATTTTTGCTAAATATGGCAGTAGAGGCCCCAAAATTTACATTTTTTTTCTTTTTTTTCTCTTCTTTTCTTTTTTGTATTTTTCTGAAGCTGGAAACGGGGAGGCAGTCAGATAGACTCCCGCATGCGCCCGACCGGGATCCACCCAGCACGCCCACCAAGGGGCGATGCTCTGCCCATCTAGGGCGTCACTCTGTTGCGACCAGAGCCACTCTAGCACCTGGGGCAGAGGCCAAGGAGCCCTCCCCAGAGCCCGGGCCATCTTTTGCTCCAATGGAGCCTCGGCTGCGGGAGGGGAAGAGAGAGACAGAGAGGAAGGAGAGGGGGAGTGGTGGAGAAGCAGATGGGCGCCTCTCCTGTGTGCCCTGGCCGGGAATCGAACCCAGGACTTCTGCACGCCAGGCCGACGCTCTACCACTGAGCCAACTGGCCAGGGCCAAATTTACATTTTTGTCTCAAGTTATGTAAACCTTGTTCTGAAACTTTGAAACGGTTTGATTTTAATCTTGTTGGGACATTTGCTTAACAGCAGAGTGTTGGGTTTAGTGGCCTTTCAAAATCCTAGCATTATCATCCTATGACTTTAATGAGAACTGGAGTTTAAGTTCAATCGTAAACCAGTATTTGTGATTATAGTTTTGCCGCCAATTATTTGCATCAATATCTGGAAGTTTAGTGTACATACAAGGCTGCTATTGAGAGGAAACAAACTCATTACAAAGTTATCTTTGATAAGAATTAATTTATGTTCACATAGTATTTTAAAATTACAGTTTTCTGGATTTTAGAGAAATGTAAATCAACTAATGTATTACTGCTATTGACTATGTCATATAACTCTGGTCCTGACACATAAGATATTAAAACATTCAGATTCTATTCCAAGAATCCAAGTCATTTTGTTTTGAGCGTAAAATTTCTCTACTTGTTCTAGATAACAATGAAATTCCTCATTTATTCCTTCAGTTTCTACTCCTACATAATTCATTTCCATCACCTCAGCTGTCCACATGTCAGGCCTGCAGAATTCACAAGCGACCACTACCTCAGAGCCTGAGAGTTCGAAGGCAGAGAAAGCAAAGTAAACGGAAACAACAGAAAAGAGAAACAGCCTGAAGAATAACTAGAAACACCTCTTTGGAGGTTTGCCAGAAGTGAGAGAGCATTCTAGTGTTGTGGTGACCAGGCCTGGCTCTTTGTGCGAACGCCAGAAATCAATGGGGAAATTGGAGATAAGAGAAAAAGAGCAGGGAGATGAGAAACAGCTGCTGACGGAGCAAGAACGTGATGGCCAGGAGCCCGGCAGCGTTTGCTCAGGCAGCGGAAAGGAGAGGGGAGTCGCTGTGCAGAGACAACCACCCTCTCTGAGTAAGTCATTCACCCTCTACCAGCCCAGCAAATGCCACCACCACACCACTCTGTGTGGGGACGTTCTTCACCTGGTATGTAGCCTGGATGTCAATCTGTCCCCACTATGGCCTGAGGAGAAAAGTTGGGAGATGCAAGAAGCCCACTCAGTACTTGTAGAGTAACCACCACTTATTGAGCGCTTCCTAAGTTCAAGTCCAGCTCTAACTACATCTTTAACTCATTCAATTACACCTATGAGGTAGATACAATTACGAGCACCTTGTGTTAGTAAGGGTCCTTCAAGAATCAGATAGCAAGGTTAGGTATTAAAGTTGCCCAGATTTCTTGACAGATAAAATGAACCTGCCTAACCAGGCAGTGGCACAGTGGATAGAGCGTCGGACTGGGATGCGGAAAGACCCAGGTTCGAGACCCCACCCAAGGTCACCAGTTTGAGCGCAGGCTCATCTGGTTTGAGCAAAATCTCGCCAGCTTGGACCGAAGATCGCTGGCTCGAGCAAGGGGTTACTCGGTCTGCTGAAGGCCCGCGGTCAAGGCACATATGAGAAAGCAATCAATAAACAACTAATAAAAAACTGATCATTGATGCTTCTCATCTCTCTCTGGTCCTGTCTGTCTGTCCCTATCTATCCCTCTCTCTAACTCTCTCTGACTCTGTAAAAAAAAAAAAAAAAAAAAAAAATGAACCTATTAAAAGTTAAAATATATGATTAAAGATTATTTCTTTGAGCCTGGCCTGTGGTAGCACAGTAGATAGGTGTTGACCTAGAACTCTGAGGTTGCTGGTTCGAAACTCTAGGTTTGCATGGTCAAGGCACATATGACAGGCAACAAAGCAAGCAATGAACAATTAAAGTGAGGCAACTATGACTCATTACTTCTCACTCCCCTCACCTCTCCTTTCTCTGTAAAATCAATAAAATAAAATCATTTAAAAAAATTATTTCAGGCCTGACCTGTGGTGGCGCAGTGGATAAAGTGTCAACCTGGAAACACTGAGGTTGCCGGTTCAAAACCCTGGCTTGCCTGGTCAAGGCACATATGGGAGTTGATGCTTCCTGCCTCCTCCCCTTCTCTCTCTCTCTTCTCTCTCTCTCTCTCTCTTTCTCTCTCTCTCTCTCCCCCTCCTCTCTAAAATGAATAAAAAATTTAAAAAAAAATTATTTGAAGTTCAAATTTAACTGGACACCCTGTTATTGGTTTATTTGTTGCTTAATCTGACAACCCTGTGTTAGTGGAAATGCCTGTGTGAGGGAGAAGGAAAGGGGCTGAAGAAGCTGGAAAACCTGCAGACTCGATCCAAGACTGAGCCCAGCCAGGAGGCAGAGGGCAGGGTGGATGGCAACATCACAAAGGGGGGGGGGGCTAGGCAAAGCCATCAAGGGGTCCTCGAGCCAAAGTGGCAGACAAAGCAGGTCCGTGTGGCCCCATGTTGGCTTTGCCTTAATATCCCTGCCCTGGCCAGTTGGCTCAGCGGTAGAGCGTCGGCCTGGCGTGTGGGGGACCCGGGTTCGATTCCCGGCCAGGGCACACAGGAGAGGCGCCCATCTGCTTCTCCACCCCTCCCCCTCTCCTTCCTCTCTGTCTCTCTCTTCCCCTCCCGCAGCTGAGGCTCCATTGGAGTAAAGATGGCCTGGGCGCTGGGGATGGCTCCTCGGCCTCTGCCCCAGGCGCTAGAGTGGCTCTGGTTGCAGCAGAGCGACGCCCCCGGAGGGGCAGAGCATCGCCCCCTGGTGGGCGTGCCGGGTGGATCCCGGTCGGGCGCATGCGGGAGTCTATCTGACTGTCTCTCCCTGTTTCCAGCTTCATAAAAATACAAAAAATAAATAAATAAATAAATAAATAAATAAATTAAAAAAAAATATATATATATATATATATATCCCTGCCACTGTGTAGGCTGGGAGCAGCCACGGGGGCCATTCTCGGTGAGCGCTGCGCCAGATGTCCGAGCACAATGGCTAGTGGCCCTTGGCCAGTTATGCTTTCTGCAGCTGGAGGTTTGCAAAGCTGGAGGTGTACTACCCATTTTGTGGGTAGTGAAACTGAGTCAACAGAGAAGTTAACTTATTCAAAGCCAGGGCTAGTTAGTAGAGGAGCCAGGACCTGGTGCTCTGGCTCCAGGAGCTGTGCTGGTGGCCATTGTGCTGTGCCGTCTCCTGTCTGTGCCCACACTTTCCGCCCCTTCGGGAGTGGCTGAAGTTCACCGCCATGTCTTTAACAAGTGACTGCGTGTTGCTTCACTCAGTATAGAGTGTTCAGGAAAAGGAAGTTGATATAGCTTAAATAGACGTTATCACAGCAAAGTTAACATGATTACAAATTACCAAAGTTAGGAGATCAGTTCCAAAGCCTAGATTAAAATCACATATCCAGGATGACTCCGGAGCCAATATTGTGGGGTAATTGAGATCATTACTATTTCTTTTTAATAGCACAACATTAGTAAACTCTGTTATTTCATTAGGTCCCTCAAATCTTAGAAAACCTGCGATATGTTTCTGTTATCTAGGACTACGTGAGGCCAAACTCTGAACGAGAGACCAGGTAAATAATCCTATGACACTGGATGAGGTTTTAATTAAGAGGCTTGGAAACACATCTAAATGACCATGAGTTTATTTCCTCTCCCAACCAAACAGTGTCCCGGGCTTTGGGAAAGCAATCAGTGGAGAAAATCCACACACTGACCCCCATCCACCTATTCAAACGCTGCCCCCTCGATTGCCCTCTGCGGAAGCTTCCAGCTTCCCCAGATCCCGAATCACGGATGGCCATTTTCTCATCCTCTTTCTGGGCTCTGGATTTGCTTAATAAAATACAGTTCATGTGTCTTCCCCCTCCACATGGGATAAACAACCAGGAAGCTTAAGTTTTATCTGAAGAAAACCCCAAAAAGCAATAACTAAACAGAATTCATGTGATTCTTTTTTCTGTTATAATTCAGGAAAAAAAATACGGCTGAGCATAATGGTTCCAAATCTTCTAGATCTCAAACTGGTCTGAATTTGCAGTGAACATGGCCACCCCCACACATCCCCCCACACACCAGTCATGAAATGTTCTGGACTCAAGAGACTACACAGGTGGAACCAGCTGTCACATTTCAGACCTTAAGTTTTACCAAAAAGTAGATCAAGTCAGGGAATTCCAGCTGAGTGTGGACTGACTGGTTTTTCTTCAAACTGGGTGTATGAGAATGAGGAGGTGTCTTCTCTCACTCTCAACCGAGCAAAGCTTTCCAATGCGCAAGCGTGGAAAGAACTTCTCCCAGACCTGCATAAACCCTGGGAAATTACCCACCACGTATAAAGTGGCCCCTGGCTGTTTTGTTTGTTCACTTCGTCTTGGGTAAATCTGTTATCAAGTACCACCCAAAATATGCCAAATCATTTTTGCTGCACTTGTCTTTCAAAAAGTCATCTTTTCCAAAAAAAAAAAAAAAAAAAAAAGTCATCTTTTCCACTTAATCCTATGAAATTCAACTTGTCAGGACGGCACATTGTGATTCTTTCTGTTGAAACTCTGAAAGCACTCCTGTGCCAGCACTGGCATGTGTCAGATTCCCTGTGGCTATTCAGTGATTATCAGAACTGAAAATAGTGATGGTGACCAAAAAACACAGTGATACAAAACAAATAGATCATCTCCCCAAAGCCCCACTGACCTACCCTGCCGGCTGGAGGGCAGAGGGGCACATTAATTTCTTAGAGAAGTCAGAGTATCGCTCTAGCTAAGTATCAAGTTATGTTAATTGAGATTCTGAAGAAATAAGGATAGATAATGTAATTGTATGGTGTTACAATTTAATTAATGATATTAACATTGTGTACAAATTCTTTTTTTTTTTTTCATTTTTTCATTTTTCTGAAGCTGGAAACGGGGAGAGACAGTCAGATAGACTCCCGCATGCGCCCGACCGGGATCCACCCGGCACGCCCACCAGGGGTGACGCTCTGCCCACCAGGGGGCGATGCTCTGCCCATCCTGGGCGTCGCCATATTGCGACCAGAGCCACTCTAGCGCCTGAGGCAGAGGCCACAGAGCCATCCCCAGCGCCCGGGCCATCTCTGCTCCAATGGAGCCTTGGCTGCGGGAGGGGAGGAGAGAGACAGAGAGGAAAGCGCGGCGGAGGGGTGGAGAAGCAAATGGGCGCTTCTCCTGTGTGCCCTGGCCGGGAATTGCACCCGGGTCCTCCGCACGCTAGGCCGACGCTCTACCGCTGAGCCAACCGGCCAGGGCCCAAATTCATTTTTATTCTCTGCCTGTGCTTCAGAGAGGGAAGGAGACAGACAGGTAACAACAACTTTCCTATTAAAAAAATGCTCATTTATATTTTTTTCTCAGTCCCAAGGAAATTACTTTCATAGTTGCATATACAGAGAAGTGTCAGGGTTTTTTCCCCTAATTTATATCATACTGGTAAAAATAGTTCATTTCTCTCTCTTTAGGAGAGAGAGAGTGAGAGATTAAGAAACAGGCAAGGTTACCTAGGTAAGGACACTTGTGCATCAAAGACTATGGACCGGCCCTGGCCGGTTGGCTCAGTGGTAGAGCGTCGGCCTGGCTGCAGGAGTCCCGGGTTCGATTCCCGGCCAGGGCACACAGGAGAAGCGCTCATCTGCTTCTCCACCCCTCCCCCTCTCCTTCCTCTCTGTCTCTCTCTTCCCCTCCCGCAGCAAGGCTCCATGGGAGCAAAGATGGCCCCGGCACTGGGGATGGTTCCTTGGCCTCTGCCCCAGGCGCTAGAGTGGCTCTGGTGGCAACAGAGCGATGCCCCGGAGGGGCAGAGCATCGCCCCCTGGTGGGGGCGATGCCAGGTGGGCGTGCCAGGTGGATCCTGGTCGGGCGCATGCGGGAGTCTGTCAGACTGTCTCTCCCCGTTTCCAGCTTCAGAAAAATACAAAAAAAAAAAAAAAGACTATGGACCCACCCTGGCTGCATGGCTCAGTTAGTTGGAGCATTATCCCAGTACACAAAGGCTGTGGGTTCAGTCCCTAGTCAGGGCACATTCAGGAACAGATCAATGTTTCTCTCTCTTTCTCTCCCTTCCTCTCCCTCTAAAATATAAATAATTTTTAATGCTATGGACCCAATATATATGTCTTGAAAATTTAAGAAAACAATTTACAAATAATTATGTATACAATGTTATTCCAAATTTATTTTTTAAACTACATATGTAATTAATGTCCTCAATGGGACAGAATTACAGCTCTCTTCCAAATCTATGAAGGCACGTGCAGGGTCGGCCCACGTGCCACTACCCCCACCCTCACCCCAGCCCCAGCCCCACTCCCATCCCCACCCCTCCACCCCCACACTCCAGGCCAGTCCCACCCGCCCCTCTCTCCCGGTGGAGAGTCTGTCAATGTGCTAACAACCTACTACCTCCTGCAGAAGAGGACAGACCCCCGCTACCCTCTCAGGCTCTGGGGCTGGGGTCTGCGAACTGAACAAATGACAGATTAACAGGAGAAAAAGCACACAAATGTCATTTGATATTAATATTTTTCCATGGCTTGTGGGGCTTCCCTGAAAGAAGCGAAAATCCCAAAGAAGTTAGACCCGGGGGCTCATATACCTACTTTATATAACTAAAAGTGATAAGCTGTAGAAGAGTGAC
Source organism: Saccopteryx bilineata (assembly GCF_036850765.1). Lineage (NCBI taxonomy): Eukaryota > Metazoa > Chordata > Mammalia > Chiroptera > Emballonuridae > Saccopteryx > Saccopteryx bilineata. The sequence continues at coordinate 258,616,093 of NC_089493.1, forward strand.
AGGACAAAGGGGAAATGGGTTTGGGCTAAGAGCTATCATTTGTGGGACAGGACTAGGCAATACATGGGGGACACTGATGGAGAAGAGGCGTTACTTTCAAACAGTGTGTTCATGCAGGCTCAGCTCGTGTTGACTTCCTGTCTCTGATGTTAAGAGTGTTCTCCCTTTCTGCAGGTAGGGCACCTCCTCACAGGAAATTTTACACCCTGCTTTTAAGTTCAAAGGGGGAGGTCAGAAAGCCTTCCTTGTATGTGCCGTTTCTCAAGTTCCTTCAGCTCAAAGCAATCAGTATGCGAAAGCAGAGTGTTTGGGGACGGCAGGGACTGAACCACCTCACTGCCCTGGCCGCACCTTTGCCTGGACACTCAGCTCTGTTTCACTGACTGCTGACCATTCCTATCCGAGCTGAACTGTTTCCTCCTCAAGTTCCCGCTCCTCTCTCCCCCCATAATTCTAAATCACAGACTGGCCTTTAAAAATGAGACTTGGTTTCAAACACCTCAACTTTTGTAGCCAATGTATTTGTTGACGTACTTGTTAATTGGCTTTGCCAATTTTCCTCCAGATAAGTATATAATCCAAGTGGTAACAGTGCTTATCTCTGCTTGGTGGGACTGTGGCTGCCAAATTTCTTCCCTTTGCCTACCTGTATTTTCAAGTTGTTATTTTTTTAATGTTTATTTTCATGTTTTAAAAAGATGAATTTTAATGTTAGCAATGTACTGAAGTGCTTCTTTAATTTCAAGGAACCACGTAACTATATAGCTCAAGGCTTTCCAAGAGCTCCAGAGCTAAAAAAAAAAAAAAAAAAAGCTTCGTTTCTGCAATGATTGCTGTCTTCTAAACCTGACCAAGGACTACACTGAATACAAGTGAAGGGACACTGAGCTTTGATGGCAAGAACACGGGTTTCAGGTTCAGTCAGATCCAGGTTCCCATAATGACTCTGACAGTTTCCAGCTCTGTACACATGGACAATAAATAACCTCAACTCTCTCAGCCTTATTTTCTTCATCTACAAAGTAGTCAATTAAAAAATACACATTTCACCTGACCTGTGGTAGCACAGAGGATAAAGCATCCACATGGAGTGCTGAGGTTGCAGATTCAAATCCCTGGGCTTGCCGGGTCAAGGCACATACAGGAAGCAACTACAATGAGTTGATGCTTCTCGCCCCCCCCCCTCCCACCCTTTCCTCACTCTCTTTCTCTTTTCTCTCTAAAATCAATAAACAAAATCTATCTATCTATATATTCTTTTCTACTATTGTTTTATATACAATGTTTTTTTCCTGGTAACATTTAGTTATTTATTTGTTTCTTTCTTTCTTTCTTTGTTATTTTTTTAGAGAAAGGAACAGACAGGAAGAGAGAGAGATGAGAAGCATCAATTTGTAGTTGTACCACTTTACTTGTTCATTGATTGCTTTCTTATATGTGCCTTGATGGGGGCAGGGAGGCTCCAGCTGAGCCAGTGACCCCTTGCTCAAGTCAGCAAGCAACTTTGGGCTCAAGCCAGCCATCTTGGGCTTCAAGCCAGCGACCTTTGGGCTCAAGTCAGCAACCATAGGGTCATATCTATGATCCCACGCTCAAGCCAAAGAGCCTGAGCTCACACCAGCAGCCTTGGGGTTTTAAACTGGGGTCCTCAGCACCCCAGGCTAACACTCTATTCACTGTGCCACTGGTGGTTAAACTCCTAGTAACACTTAAAACATTTACACTTGTATTTTAAAAAGGCAATTCTTGGAGGAAAAAAGACATGAAAACTAAAATTGCATCTGTAGGTTAAGCAAAATAAACTGCCAATATGACCATTTTTTAAACTTAAAACAAAATGGCAATGTGATATGATTGAGTAAAATCAGTGGTTTTCAACCTGAGTATTCAGTAGGAAGCCCAACAATTTGAACGCTGCAGCCACCAAAGCGCTGTCCATGCCAGCAGAACTTCCACAATGGTCCAACCTGACAGGACCTTTGCTTTCTGGGCCCTCCTAGCTCAGGGTCTAGGGACATTCAGGGGTTAGAGTTCTTATTTTAATGTCCCATCGCTCCAATTAGACTAATAAAGTTCCCAATTTTATGACTGAACTTAATGGGAATTCCTATAGAAAAAAAAGTGTCATTTACTCCCTGGCAGGGTGGCTTAGTTAGTTGGAGCATCCTCTTGATTGGCAAGGTTGCAGGTTCAATCCCTGGTAAGGGCACATACAAGACTCAACGAATAAACGTATAAATAAGTGGAACAACCAATTGATGTTTCACTCTCTCTCTCTAAAATCAATTAATAAATTAAACTGATTTATTTACTAAAAATTAAGAAAAATAATTTTCTCACGAAGCCATAGCTCACAAACCTGTTTGAGATATAAATTGTCCTCATAGGCTGTCCCCTCTCCACTGCTTGCATGTCACCCATTGCCACCATTTCTTTAAAAAAGATAAAAATTCGTTTCTCCCTTATGGTTAGGAAGGTAAGAGAAACAGAGTTTAGACAACCAATATATACAGGAAAGAATGAGTTTAAGAAATAAACATTCATTGTTGAAGAAGCTCTTAATCATATAAACTAAGTTTAAAAAGAACTTTATATTCTTTAAAAGAAGCTATGAAAAAGAAATTGGCTCTCATGACATAAAAATAACAGAGGAAAATCTTAAAAGAGAGAAAGAAGCAATTGGTTGCCTTGTTTTATGTCTAAGAGTGAAAAAGAAATCAAGGTAGATGCAGTCAACTCCCTGCCCTATTGCTGCTTTCAGGTACACAGGTATTTTCGGCCGACCAGATGTTTAATGAATTTTGTTAGGCTGAAATCCCTGTGCACTGATCTGTCGTTAAGAGAGAGTCCCCTCCCTCATATCTGAAAGAGAACAACCTTTATCAGCAGAGATGGGGAGGGCACCGAGTCTACGTAAATTAAATCTTAGTGGATAACCCTCATCTTCTTTTTTTTTTTCTGAAGCTGGAAATGGGGAGAGATAGACAGACTCCCGCGTGTGCCCAACCAGGATCCACCCGGCACGCCCACCAGGGGGCGATGCTCTGCCCCTCCGGGGCGTCGCTCTGTTGCGACCAGAGCCACTCCAGTGCCTGGGGCAGAGGCCAAGTAGCCATCCCCAGCGCCCGGGCCATCTTTGCTCCAATGGAGCCTCGCTGTGGGAGGGGAAGAGAGACAGAGAGGAAGGAGAGGGGGAGGGGTGGAGAAGCAGATGGGCACTTCTCCTGTGTGCCCTGGCCGGGAATCGAACCCGGGACTTCTGCACACCAGGCCGACGCTCTACCACTGAGCCAACCCGCCAGGGCCAACCCTCATCTTCTTTTAGTTCCCGTGTATATTTACCTTGCCACAGTTTACCACCCTTTCTGCTTTGTCTTGTCATTTCTCCAGAATTTATCACTCCTTGTTTAAATGGTATGTAAGCCCTTAGAGCTAAACCACTTCTTTGGATATTAATTTTCAGGAAGGCCTGTATTCTTATAAAATAGTAATATCAAATAAATTTGTATCCCTTTTTTCCTGTCTTCTTTTCTTTTTGGAAGAAAAAAAGAAGAGAGACAGGAAGGGAAAGAGGTGAGAAGCATCAACTTGTAGTTGCGGCACCTTAGTTATTCATTGATTGCTTCTCATAGGTGCCTTGACCTGGGGACTCTAGCTGAGGCAGTGACCCCTTGCTCAAGCCAGCGACCATGGGATCATGTTGATGATCCCACGCTCAAGCCAGAGACCCACGCTCAAGCTGGTGACCTCAGGGTTTTGAACCTGGGACCTCAGTGTCCCAGGTCAACACTCTATCCACTGTGCCACCTCTGGTCAGGCTTCATTTTCTCCTATTAATGTCTTTTTTGGGGGGAGGGGGTTAATTCACAGGTCCCAATCAAAGAAACTAAGAAAGTAGAGAAAAAATTTTCCTCTCCTACACATACAAGCCAAAACATCCAAGTATTTGCTTACAGTATTCAACAAACATTGATCCCATACTATGCACCAAGCATCTTTCTAGAGGCAGAAGAGACATCTAGAATAATCTAGACAAGGTCCTGACCTCATAGAGCTTTCCCTTGGTGAGAAAAACAGACATTTAAAAATCAGGGTCCAGTTGGCTCGGCGGTAGAGCATCGGCCCAGCATATGGAAGTCCCATGTTCAATTCCTGACCAGGGCACACAGGAGAAGCACCCATCTACTTCTCCATCCTTCCCTCTCTCCTTTCTTTTTATCTCTCTTTTCCCTTTATGCAGCCAAGGCTCCATTGGAGCAAAGTTGGCCCGGGTGCTGAGGATGGCTCCATGGCTTCTGCCTCAGGTGCTAGAATGGCTCCGGTTGCAACAGAGCAACGTCCCATCTGGGCCGAGCATCGCCACCTGGTGGGCATGCCGGGTGGATCTTGGTCAGGTGCATGCGGGAGTCAGTCTGACTGTCTCCCCGCTTCTAACTTCGGAAAAATACAAACAAAAATGAATAAAATAAAATAATAAAAATCAGCGTGCACCTGACCTGTGGTAGTGCAGTGGAGAGCATTGACCTTGAACCCTGAGGTCACCTATTCGAAACCCTGGGCTTGCCTGGCCAAGGCCCATATAAATGTTTCTTGCTCTCTCCCTCTCTCTCTCCCCCCATTCCAATAAATAAATGAAATCTCAAAAAAAGTCATGGTGCATTATGACCATCAGGGGCAATAAGAGGGAAAAAGTCCATTTGACTTTGTGATGAGGATGGTCATAAGTTTCTGTACCCTTTCTGCTGTTGTTAAGGAAGACACACTAAGAAAAAGAAAGCAAGCAGAAGTAGACCTCGGAAGCCCAGTAGTAGCCCTGAAGCAAATTTCCGTAGTGATTCTTTGACTGTGAGCCACAGTGTGACCGGAACCTTGCTGTTTAATGACAAACAAAGGTCAGCCAAGGGGACTTCACTGGAAGGAATAGTTTGTCCAGGTAAAAAGCCCCTTCTGTTTCTAAAAGCTACTAAAAATGCAAGCCCTTCAAGTGGCTTAGGTAGCTCTGAGCGCACAATGGGGCTTTCACCCTGCTCCAGAGAAAGCCTTCTACTGAGAAGCATCCTGTTGCAGGAGAGAGTGGGGGACCCACGGATGAGGCTATTTATTTTATTATTTTATTTTATTTTGTATTTTTCCGAAGTTAGAAGTAGGGAGACAGACAGACTCCTGCATGCGTTCGACCAGGATCCACCTGGCATGCCCGCCAGGGGGCGATGTTCTGCCCATCTGGGGTATTGCTCCATCGAGGCCAGAGATATTCTAGCGCCTGAGGCGGAGGCCATGGAGCCATCCGATGAGGCTATTTATAAAGACACAGGGCTGAGGGGATGCCAGGATGCTGGCCATTTAGCCCGGGAGGCACGTAGGCTATGACATCTCAACAGTGGGGCAGCTTCCTGCGGATTGGAAGTTCTGAAAGGCCACAGGGGTACAGAGTTCCTGAGAAGGCTGGACCAGCAGCAGCCAGCATAGCTCTGTGCTTTCTCAAAGCAAGAATAAAATGAAATCCTCCAAGGAGGGGGGAGGCAGTGTGATCACAGGAAAGTCGTTAAATGTGCAGAGGTCAAAACATACAAATGGGAAATGAGGCCAGAGGCCTCCAGCTTACCTTTGCTCACAGGAAATGCTGGCGGCTGAGGCAGATGGCAGAGGAAGGCTGTGGTGAGACACCACCTTCTCTTTGTCTGACTAGGAGAATAAAAATTCACTGAATCATGGCTGCAGGGCCTACGGTCCAGAAGCTATAGACAAAATTTGGGGGCACTTTTTCTTTAGAGGTTTCTTTATCCTATTTTAAGAGGTTTAAAATCCTGTGATCGTTCTGCTTTAGTTATCTGGAGTCTGGATTTCAAACACCAGGGAAACACTGCAATGATTATGCCTAATTTTTTAAGTTGGAACAGATCATTACCTTATGGTGAGAAAAAAAAATCTTCAACAAATCACCTGATTGCTCTCGTAACAATTGGTTATATTTTAAAAATGAAAGCCATCAATACTGAGAGTTGTGGTGTGAAACTAACATCTGAGCCTCTCAGTTGCAGTATATGCTGGAGCGAGATGTCTCCTTGAGACACTGTCCCCTCATATGATAAGGCAATGTGTCATCTGGACCCCTAAAAAGGACACCGGCAAAGCTTCCTTCACAGACGCTGGTTGAGAGTGTGAACGAGGCTCTCACCTTCCTAGCTCACAGTCAAAAGTCCTCATGTCGGTAGCACGCTCGAATTACACACAAAATAAGAGAGAATGTCGCCTCATTCTACCCAGGGGATTTTTCACAGCTGAAAGCAATTTGTATGAGTTCACCAGCTTAGACCACATCAAAAGCGGGGAGAGATGGAGTGGAACAGCTATCTGGCTCACTGTAGTTCTCGCCACTGGGTGTCTGTCTGTCAAAGGTCCTAACTAGAACTTCCTCAGCTCTTTCCTGCAGAGGCAGACCTGGAGATCCTACACAGCTCCAGTGACCCGGCCGAGGGCTTTCTCTCTGATTATACCTGCCACATGCCCACCTTCTCCTCCACCTCTCCAGACAGGTGTGGACTCTGAAAGCCCAGGTCCTAGACCCGCCGAGCAAGAGCCTAAAATACTACCCATCACCCATTCCTGGACCAGATGGCCTCTACTAGACTCTGCTTGCCAAAGGACTGGCCTTTAAAAAAAAAGACTTTATTTATTGATTTTAGTGAGAGGAGAGAGAGAGAGAGAGAGAGAGAGAGAGAGAGAAAGGCAGGGTGCAGGGAGGAGTAGGAAATACCAACCTTGACCAGGCAAGCCTGGGGTTTTGAACCAGCAACCTCAGCATTCCAGGTCAACACCTTATCCACTGTGCCACCACAGGTCAGGCAAGGAATGACCTCTGAATCACGAGTGACTCCCACTGGTCCAGACCTGAGGGCCTCTCTCAGCTAAATCAGTGCCCCTGTGTTGGCCCAGTCCTAGACCAGCTCCACAGGACTGCAGGGAGCTCCACCCCTGCTGTCCCTAACACCATCTGTCCGCTGGACTCGACACACACACGACTTCTCACACTTGGCATTGCATTTGCATTTCACAGTAGCATCGGGAAGGGAAGTATGATAGGAAGATTACTCCCTTTTTCAGAGGTGGTTACTGGGTCTTAGAAGACACAGAACTTCCTCAAAGCTACCGGCCCAGAGTTGGAGACTGAGTCCGGCTTGTCTGACAGCCCTGATGTAATAAAGAACCGTTGAGCCAGAGAGTAGAAAATGGAGCCAAAAGGCAATGCTGAGGGAAGCTCACGCACTGGTTCCTAGCCTCACTTCCCTGTTCGCCACCTCTCTCCCACCAGCACCACCACTTCTCGCGATCAACTCCACCCATTTGTCCCATTGGCTCCCACAAGGCTCCCTACCTGTCTTTGCCAACTCTACCTCCAGCTGTTCCACTTGTCCAAACTCATCTCTTCCACCTCCCACTCCTTCCTAAGCAACTTTGAAATCTCCCTGATCAGCCATTTTTGGAAGCAGACTACCACCTTTTACTAAGAGGTGAGTGAGTATAGCCCTGGGGAATGATAGCAGAATCTAAGTAAATTTATAATTGGCAGATTAGCAGATAACATGAGGAGATAAAATGACATGCAATACTTTTCTTTCTGCTGGTAATCCTTCCTCCATCATGCAAACAAGCCTAGGCTGTCTTCCTGGAGGATGAGAGACCACATGGAAGAGAAGCCTCAGCCACCCAGGATCCCTGCCGCTGCAGCAGAGGCATACACATACCCTCAATTTTTGATGCTCGGCAAAGAAGGTCTGCCAAATCCCTGGCGGTATCTCATATTCTCACATATACTCATCTGCTGACGGGCATAACAAACTGAGAGAGTCTGCAATCCACTCCCCTAGAGAGTGTAGACAAAGAGCAAAGGGCAGAAATAAATGTTTTGTGTCTAGTCTGCAGAGCACCCCCAGGGAAATATTTTTCAGAATTACTGCAATATGCTATCTTTTATCAAAGGCATATATGGTGATTGAAATGTACTAATGAAATTTCCTTCCAAAAAACAGTGACATAACAGAGGACAAGTGAGCAAGGGAAGTATTTTTTAATAAATACTGTGGTAGAAGCTGCTAATTTGCTCCCAAAATTCATTCTGTCCTCTTCCAACATAATAGAACACTCAAGTTTTGAGTGTATACACAGCTCCCAAGGATAAAAGTTTGCCTGACCAGAGGCAGCGCAGTAGATAGAGCATCGACCTGGGATGCTGAGGTCCCAGGTTTGAAACCCCGAGGTTGCTGGTTTGACCATGAGCTCACCAGCTTGAGCATGGGATCACAGACATGATCCCGTGGGTGCTGGCTTGAGCGAGGGGTCACTGGCTCAGCTGGAGCCCCCTGGTCAAGGCTCATATGAGAAAGCAATCACTGAACAACTACAGTGCTGCAACTATGAGTTGATACTCATCTTTCCCTTACTTTCTCCCTCTCCCTCTCCCAAAACAGAAAAAGGTTGTTTTCCTTTCATTTGATGGTGACTGTGACCTGCCAGTGTGCTGTGAGCGGAAGTGACCTGTGTAACTCCTGGGTCATGCCCTTAGATGGGAGAGCGCCCGCCCCAGGCTGATCTGTGTTGATGAGTGGCAGACTCTCCAGCAGCACAGGAAGCCCACGGCAACAGGACCATGGATGTTTTGCATGAGGGATGGAAAATGGGTTCTGAGTCTGTAACCCTGATCCAGTAAAAGAAAAAGAAACAAGAATTTCTGGAAGGGGGTGTTGGGCATGTTGAAATGTTATTCCGCTGCAACTATTTAGCTTGAGTTGATGGTAGGAAAAAGCCAAAATACCCTCCCAACAAAGTGATGATCTGGGACAACCTGAAAATGAAGGCTGTTATTGAACTAGAATTTTCTACAGAAGTTAAGGCAGTCAAATTGCAGCGAGATAGAACTGTGGTTGTTTTGTACTCTATGACTAAGGTGTTTACATTTATAAATAACCCTCACCAATTGCTCATCTTTAAAATCTGCTACAATCCTAAAGGCCTCTGTGTTCTGTGCCCAAACAGTAACTCCCTCCTGGCCTTCCTGGGCACACACATGGGCCATGTGCAGATCATGGACTCGGCCCACACCAAGAAGCCGCCCATCGACATTCTTGCCCACGAGGGCATTCAGAGCTGCATTGCCCGCAACCTGTAGGGAACAAAAATTGCAACCACATCTGAAAAAGGGAGCCTTATAAGAATATTTGATACTTTTTCAGGGCATTTAATCTGGGGATGATGAAGAGGATCTGAAGCAATGAATACTTACTGCATTCACTTCAGTCAGGACACATCCCTCACCTGCGTGTCCAGGGACCAGGTGAAAGGGAAAAGGAATAAACAGTCTAGTTTGGCATCAGGCACTTTCCTTCCAAAACACGTCAGTTCCAAGTGAAGTTTCTCCAAGTGTCAGGGCTCTCCCTGCATTTGTGCTTTTGGAATAGAGCCAAATGCTGTCCTGAAAATGTGTGCAGACGGCAGCTAGTGCACGTGCCTGCTCAACCCCAAGGGGCCGTGCATCCGGGATGTGTATGTGCGGTTTATAGAAATGACGCGTCTCAAGCTGTGACCAGAAGTACAATCAACACCCATGGCCCCCACGTGCTGAGGGTGCCGCTCACACTCCTGGGGCTGCTGCCAGCACCCCGGGGCCTCGTGGGCGATGGGCTAGAGAGCATGCTGCTGGGACCTTGGTCTCGAAGCCACATGCAGTTGTCTGTTTTCCTAAGCAAGGCTTCGCATTTCCAGTATTAAAGAAAGAATAACCATCAAGGCACCACAGACACTCGAGCAGCCCGAGCCCGACCGCTGGCTCGTTGCCTGTAGTTCAGCGGTGACGCTAGCCTTCATGGTCCGCTGCTTCCTTGCGCCTACAGTGGGGGCTCCGCGCAAACTTAGGAACTGAGTGGTGAAAAGGATGGACAAATTGAAATTTGTTTCTGGCAACAAATTCCGTCATTTTCACTGAGTCTATACTGAGGAAATGGACAGATGTGTAAATGTTAGTTCTTCCATTACACCTAAGTTTAATTAGAATCATAATACAGCGGCCCCTCGTCTATCACGGGGTTAGGTGCCAGAACCCCGAGATAGGCGAAAATCCGCAAAGTAGCGACCTGATATTTATTTTATTATTTCTATATTTTTAAGGCTTTATAAACCCTCCCCACACCTTTATAAACCTTTCCCACACTGTTCTTAACCTTTCCCACACTTATTTTACTGCAAAAATAATTAAAATAATAAATATATAAATATGCCTATCGACCGCAAAATCCCGTGAGATAGTGAAAAATCCACGATACAAAATTAGATATATACAATTTTAAAATCCGCGATACAGTGAGACCGCTAAACGTGAACCGCGATCCGGCGAGGGGCGACTGCCCCTGGGACTTGTCTTAGAAAAGGAGAAGTGTTTCCCATCCGAACAGGAGACACAGCGGTGTGAAAGGACACAGGTGGGCATTTCCCTCGTGAGTCCCACGACTTAACCCTCTCTTGTGCCTGTTTAGCCCTGTGGTTTGATTGTGTGTACTCACATGCAGGCATCTTTCTGTAGGAGCTTTGGAATTGAGGTAAATGCCAGGCCTACCCAGTGAGTAGGGCGTTTTGTGCATCGCCTGGAGTCTCCTGGTAAAATTCCCAATGAAAACTGAGTTTCCCTGTTGTGTGTAGGGAACAGAGTAATACATAGTCTTTAAAAATTAGTCACAGAAGATGCCCTGGCCCAGTAACTCAGTTGTCTGAAGCGTCATCCCAATATACCCGGGTTCTGGGCTAAATCCCCATTCAGGTGTGTGCCTGAGGCAATTAGTGAATGCATAAATAAGTGGAACAGCTCTCTCCTTTCCTCTTTCTAAAATCAATCAATCAATAAACATCTCAACAAAGCAGAGCAGGATGCCTTAGGCCAGTGGTCCCCAACCTTTTTTGGGCCATGGACAGTTTAATGTCAAAAAATAATTTCACGGATCGGCCTTTAGGGTGGGACGGATAAATGTATCACATGACCGAGACAAGCGTCAAGAGTGAGTCTTAGACGGATGTAACAGAGGGAATCTGGTCATTTTTTAAAAATAAAACATCGTTCAGACTTAAATATAAATAAAATGGAAATAATGTAAGTTATTTATTCTTTCTCTGCAGACCAGTACCGGTCCATGGCCTGGGGGTTAGGGACCACTGCCTTAGGCCACCATTCCCACTTCTGTCTCACCACCTTTTTCTGTCCTCAACGTTTATTTTTAAATTTTTTAATTCATATTACAGAAAGATGAGAGAGAGAGAGAGAGAGATGGGGGCAGTGAGAGGTATCAACTCATGGTTACTTCACTTTAGTTGTTCATTGGTTGCTTGTCGTATGTGCCTTGACCAGGCAAGCCCAGGGTTTTGAACCAGCGACCTCAGCATTCCAGGTCGATACTTTATCCACTGCGCCACGACGGGCCAGGCTGTCCTCAACATTTGTAAGAGCTGTACACTAATGCTTTAAGAATGAAAGGCACATAACTTTTTCCTTTTAAATGTTTGATAACTAAAATAGGTTGTGGACTCAATGTAGTTAGTACTACTTGAGGTTATATTTGATTTTCTTAAATTTCATTTAAAGGGACCTAATTTATGGTTTTGATTTCAGGTAGCAAATATTTGAAATCTGCTATAACACCTGACCTGTGGTGGCACAGTAGATGAAGTTTTGACCTGTAATGATGAGGTCGCCAGTTCAAAACCCTGGGCTTGCCTGGTCAACACATATACAGCAAGCAACTACTATGAGTTGATGCTTCCCAATTCTCCACCTCTTTCTCTCTCTCTCTCTCTCCCTCCCCACCTCTAAAAATCAATAAATAAAAAAATATTTTTAAAATCTGCAGAAGCAAGTTCTCTGATTTGCCAGTTCTTTTATTGTCACATAATCAACTAACTTGATATGTGGGTTTCAATGTAAAGTATGTATGTTCCTTTTATATATATTTAATCATGAAATTTAATTTTGCACACTTATTTTTAATGTTTCTTTTAAATAAAAGTGATTCATTTTGTTGTACTCTGTAAAAAAAAAAGCCAATGTCCTTGTTTATGGGAAATATACACTCAAATATTTGGGGTGACAGGGCATCGGTCAGCAACATAATCTCATATAGTTAAAGGGAAAAATTTTTTTCTGTACTTGCAGTTTTTCTTTAAGGTTATGATTATGTCAAAATGAAAAAGAACATTACAGAAGGAAAAAAATGAAGGGTCAGCAATTAAGAAAGAGGCAGACAGAAAAGGGGGGCATTAAGAGAACCCCACAATTTCAGGCAATGCATATCACAGAGCACTTTTCTGGAGCAACTGCTGGAGTTCCAGTTTCAGCCCCATTGTTGATCAGCTGTGTGACCGGGGGGAAGTTGCTTAACTTCTCTGTACCTCAGTTTCCTCATTGATAAAATGAGGATCATAACATTACCTACCAAGAGTTGTTATGAGTATTAAATGGATTTGTATTTGTTAAGTGCTTTGAAAAGTACCAAGAACATAGTATCATATAAGTGTAAGTAAAACAAATAACATGTCCCCTGGGGGAGGAAATAGAAAACAAAACTTACGGGTTTTTTTGTTTGTTTGTTTGTCTTTTTTGTATTTTTCTGAAGCTGGAAACGGGGAGAGACAGACTCCTGCATGCGCCCAACCGGGATCCACCCGGCACGCCCACCAGGGGCGATACTCTGCCCCTCCGGGGCGTCGCTCTGCCGCGACCAGAGCCACTCTAGCGCCTGGGGCAGAGGCCAAAGAGCCATCCCCAGCGCCCGGGCCATCTTTTGCTCCAATGGAGCCTTGGCTGCGGGAGGGGAAGAGAGAGACAGAGAGGAAGGGGGGGGATGGAGAAGCAAATGGGCGCTTCTCCTGTGTACCCTGGCTGGGAATCGAACCTGGGTCCCCCGCACGCCAGGCCGACGTTCTACCGCTGAGCCAACCGGCCAGGGCCACGTTTTTTAATTAAAAAAAAAAAAAACGACATTAATCTATATGTTTAGCCAAATGTTTTTTTTTTCTCTAAAATTTTGGGGCATATATTGTATATTATATTTTACCCAAAAATAATAATCAACAGAAGTTCAGGTGATCTGTGTGGTTATCACATGGGAAAGAGGGAAGGCGGGTTACCATTGGGGCTGGAATGTAAAACAGTTCATAAAAGTGCAGTATAGAGATGAGCACATCTGTCTGAATACAAAACCTTTTCTACGGTGATCCCCTGGATAGGAGTCGACACAGAAAGCACTTCCCTGACAGTCATTTGCTCTGGCCAACAGTGCCACCTACAGGTCAACACCAAAAATCCAATTTGACAAAATCGGGTTTCTGGCCAGATTTCTTGAACCATGGAATTATCAGGCAGAAAAGACCTTCAACCAGCAAATGGCTCAGTAGCTGTAGGATCTGTGTTTCCATTTTCAAACCTAACATACCTTGGTAAAGTAAATAGCCTCTCAATAATTTTCACATGGAGAGAAATCCTATTTAGTTACTAAAATCATAAAATATATGGAAATGAACTTAAAAGTTATTAAGACTTTATAGGAAATGAAGTGTAAAATTTTGCAAGAAATTATAAATATGTGAGCAAATCAACAAATATAACGTATAACTAGGTAAAATATGAAGTATTATGAATTAGTTCTTTCCTAATTTATTTTTAAATTTAAGGTGATTCTAATAAAAATCTCAAAGAACTTTCCTTTTCAAAAACCTGAAAAATCCTTCTAAATTTTATTTAGAAAACTATGGCCTGACCAAGTGGTGGTGCAGTGGACAGAGCGTCGGTCTGGGATCCTGAGGACCCAGGTTTGAAACCCCGAGGTCACTGGCTTGAGCGCAGGCTTATCCGGCTTGAGATCATGCTCACCAGCTTAAGAGCCAGGTCACTTGCTTGAGCATGGGGTCATGACCCCATGCTTGTTGGCTTGAACTCAAAGGTCGCTGGCTTGAAGCCTAAGGTCACTGGCTTGAGTTCAAGGACACTGGCTTGAGCAAGGGGTCACCCACTCTGCTGTAGCAAGACCAGGTCAAGGCACATATGAGAAAGCAGTCAATGAACAACTACGGTGCCACAACGAAGAATTGATGCTTCTCATCTCTCTTCGAGAAAGAAAAAGAAAAGATGGAAAAGGCCCTAGCAGCAATAGTCAATACTGAGTCTTTACCATGTTCTAAGCACTGTTACTTTTATAATTTTTCTCTGTAATCTTTACAATTGTGTGAGGTGAATAGTATTACCATCCCGTAGAGTAGGAATATATGGTTTTAGCTGACCAGCATCCATATTTCTCTCCTATAATAATATTGCTCAGATTTCCTAATCAAGGGAATTCTCCTCCCTTGATTTCAGCATTAGGACTGTTAATCCAGATGTCCTGCTCTCCGCAAGCCAAGTGAGAGGTATATTTATTCACAAGTAAATGACCCATGCTAGGCCATTTGCACGCCGTTTCAAAATTTTAATTTTGAGTAAAGAAACAAAAAGCTTAGCCTGACCTGTGTTGACGCAGTGGTTAAAGTGTTGACCTGTATTGCTGAGGTCACCAGTTCGAAACCCCTGGCTTGCCTGGCCAAGGCACATATAAGAAGCAACTACCACAAGTTGATGCTTCCTGCTCCTCCCCCCTTTGCTCTCTCTCTCTCTCTCTCTCACTCCCCTCTAAAACCAATAAATAAAATCTTTTTTTTAAAAAGGCTAAACATGGTTGATGTTTATTCATTATAGCAGCGATGTCCTGACAAGATAGTTGATTATTACCTCCTATCTAGCTAGACTCCTGGAGGTAAGGAATCAAGGAAGGAAGGTGATGAAGCCAGGAAGTATCTAAGAATGCCATTTGCACTTGGTGACTGAAGGGCAAGAAGAGGGAATGGTGTTGGTGGAATCTTGTGTTGCTGTAGCAGAGGGGACACCTGACAAGGCCTGTAGTGGTAGAAAAAGGAGTAAAACCACTGATAATAACTACCCAGGGCTGGCAGAGGAAAAAAGCCACAACACAAAGAAGGCAAGCCCAGGTGAAGCAGTCCATAGAGGTCAGACTCAAAGGAGGACATACAGCCAGAGAGAATGTCGGAGAATGCACTGAAGCAAAATGAGAGTGCCAAATCCTAACCACTAGACCACCAGGGGGTAGCAGGCTGGGAAGCAAAATGAGTCTGACTAGCATGCTCTCCAATTTTTGCTAAAGGCAGATTAGTGTCAGCAGCTTACAACAGGCAGTCAAACTGGTATATTCCTCACATTGCAGATAAGAAAATGAAGTTCAAAGAGGTTAAGTTACTTTCTGAAGGTCACATAGGTAATATATATAACACTCTTAAAAAACTTAATTTTTTTTTTTATTGAGAGGCAGGGAAGCAGAGAGACAGATTCCCACATGTGCTCCAACCAGGATCCACCTGGCAATACCCCTATGGGGCAATGCTCTGCCCCTCTGGAGCCATTGCTCCATTGCTCAGCAACCGAGCTATTTTAGCACCCAAGGGGAGGCCATGGAGCCATCCTCAGTGCCCATGGCCAACTTGCTCAAACCAATTGAGCCATGGCTGCTGTGGGAGGGGAAGAGAGAGAGAGAGAGAGAGAGAGAGAGAGAGAGAGAAAGGGAGCAAGAGGGGTGAAGAAACAGATGGTTGCTTCTCCTGTGTGCTCCAACTGGGAATCTAACCCAGGACATCCACACACTAGGCCAATGCTCTACCACTGAGCCAACCAGCCAGGATCAAAACACTTCAATCAATAAAGAATTTTTAAAAGGTCAAAAGAATTAAGTCAATCCAGTATATGTATCTGTATATCTATATAAATAAAAATGTAAATGTTCGTTTGTTCAAAATCTTTAATCTCTGAAAGTTCTTCACTGATTGCTTTGAAATTTTGATACAATGTTGCATTCGAATAAGCTCTCTTTTTTATATATGTACTATTATATAGATATAGATGTCACACCTGTGACAGGTAAAAACATGCTTTTTTAAAAAAATAGCGTTATCTGTTAGACGTAAAAGCAACACACGCTATACTAAATGTTTTATGATTCCATTTCAATATTTCCAATTTACAATCCATTTATGTGCAGCCAGACTTGAGGATGCACTGTTGCAAGCACGGCGATCACGTTCTGCAGCTTCAGATCTGCTTCATTCTCAACAGAATGAACGCGACAGGCTGAGAGTGGCTGAAAGACGTCAACGAGAAACAGCAGATCAGTGTCAAACATGACTCCGTGCTCAACAATCATGCAATTACAATTGCCTTGCATTCCGGTACAACCCAGCTGATGATTATAGTTTGAGCCGGCATGTTCTATCTGCACTATGACTGAAGTGTGTCTTTATTGCAAGGCTCTGACATTTAATGGAGAAACAAAAGGAATGTGTTGTGCCACCAGAAAAATTAAACTGCCTCAACTTGGAGAACAGCCAGAGCCATTAAAAACTTTCCTTGCAGGATATACCACCGAATCAAAACATTTCCTATCTAATATCAGGAAATAGAACTCATGCTTCCAAATGACGTCGTTCAGTACAGAAATCATAACAGCTCAATTCATGCCAACTTTCAAAGTGAAAGGATAAATTTATCATAAAGCCGGCTCTCTGCTTCCATTCCCAGATGGCCAACATAAATTCCTACAAATGTATTTCATCAGTGATGGCAATAATGAATTGAATGCACGCTGCGGAATTTCTACCGGCATAAAAAGGTCCATCGTTTTCCAACTGCAAAAGCTTCTTCACGAAAAAATAATTTAGTGCATTTGTTCAAAACAGCAATTGACATGATGCCATCTGATACACACAAGATTGTTATTCATGCTGACAAAACGGCTGCTGGAAAACATGTGTGAAGATTCAATGCTCCAACTATAGACGAAGTGGCAACTGTTAAAGTCGGAGATCAATTCCAACCTAGAGATATTGTTCTTCATCAGAGAAACAATCAATTGACAAAAGTTGCAGAAACTCATCGATGCTACAATGCCCTGCAATATCTGATCATTTTGGGGGATGGTGCCGATGGATATCACTTCAACATTAAGATAATAAATCCAGTCAGTGGCGAAGAAACAAATATGAAATGCAGCGCAATGAACTATTATTCGTACCAATTAATGATTTGAGAGAATGAAGACAATCACATTTTGAAATGCCGTCAATTGTTTCACCAATACATCATAGATATGTATGCAAAAATCGAAACAGAACGTTTGATATTCATCCGTTTGAATCAGACCAAGCTTCACTCTGAAGAATACGTTCATTTGCGAGATGCAGTTGTAAATGACGGTAATACAACTAACGTTGGAAGACTAACAATTTTGCCATCTTCATATACAGGCAGTCCATGTCATATGCATGAGTATGCTCAAGATGCAATTGCGTATGTTCATCACTACGGGCGTCCAGACCTATTCATTACATTCACATGCAATCCAGCTTGGGATGATATACAACAGCTCTTACTTCCTGGGCAATCCCCGGTGAATAGGCATGACATCACAGCACGTGTTTTTAGACAGAAGCTGAAGTCACTGATAGATTTCATGGTAAAACATGAAGTGTTTGGGTCTGTGCACTGTATAAAATTAATGAGCAATGTTGTAGAAGCAACAATCTTGACAGGACCTTTCAAAGGTGAAGATGTCCTCATTCCTCGCATTCCTATGATTCCAACGGATATGCCATTTCAATTTAAGAGATTGCAATTCCTGGCCCTGGCCGGTTGGCTCAGCGGTAGAGCGTCGGCCTGGCGTGTGGGGGACCCAGGTTCTATTCCCGGCCAGGGCACATAGGAGAAGCGCCCATTTGCTTCTCCACCCCCCCCTTCCTCTCTGTCTCTTTCTTCCCCTCCCGCAGCCAAGGCTCCATTGGAGCAAAGATGGCCCGGGCGCTGGGGGTGGCTCCTTGGCCTCTGCCCCAGGTGCTAAAGTGGCTCTGGTCGCTGCAGAGTGACGCCCCGGAGGGGCAGAGCATCGCCCCCTGGTGGGCAGAGTGTCCGTCCCTGGTGGGCGTGCTGGGTGGATCCCGGTCGGGCGCATGCGGGAGTCTGTCTGACTGTCTCTCCCTGTTTCCAGCTTCAGAAAAATACAAAAAAAAAAAAAAAAAAAAAGAGATTGCAATTCCCAATTCGATTGGCGTTTGCAATCACCATCAACAAAGCTCAGGGCCAATCTTTAGATTTGTGCGCTTTAGATCTACACACGGATTGCTTCTCACACGGACAATTATATGTTGCGTGTTCTAGACTCGGCAAACCAGACAATCTCTATATCCGCACAGACAATGGGACAACAAAAAATATTGTATACCCACGAGCATTGTGAAATTAAACATATTAGAAATGTGCGCTTTCTCTTTTCTTTCTTTTCCATTTAACCAGACTGAGCCACAGCAACGTGTGGCCAGGTACAGCTAATACACACACGCACACAGAATACACAACCTAAAAGTAAATCCTGGCTTCTATCCATAAGTATACAGTTTCAAGAGGCCTCAACAGGGAAAGGAAAACCCATTGTCAAATTTGGAGTAGGGTGAATTATTAAATATTTAATGAGAAAATTAACTTAGATTAAATCATAACATATACCCAAATTCCAGATGGATTAAAAGCCAAAATGTCCCTACTACAAAACATCTGCGAGCCCTTCCAATGCAAACAAAACATGGTATATTTTAAACCCAGATCCCGTATCCAATCTTCCACTCAATGTGGGCACAAAGGCCTTTCCTTTATAAGTCCTTTCAAGAATTACCTCTAAAACAACCATTGTTGGGAAGCTACAGCAGGATATGCTCCAGCAAAAAAGTATAAGCAATAAAGAGGAAAACAGGATCCAGGAAACATGAGACTCGACCATAGAAGGGCAGCAAAGAGTAGTCCATGGATACTTGTGCAATAGCCCTAGTGAGCAGCCAGTCTGTTTGAAGCAAATAGGACAAAGGGCACTTGATCACAGAAAAAATAAAAATTGAAACTGACATGAGTAATTGTAAAATACTAATAGGCATGTTACAGAGATAATTCAGGCATTTGGAAATAGTAATAGAAGATTCTATTCATATGAAATCTCCAGAATAGGTAAATCCATAGAGACAGAAAGCGGACTAGTAGGTTGCAAGAGACTGAAGGGTAAAGAGAATGGGGAACGACTACTTAATAGGTATATGGTTTCCTTTTGGGGGAAAAATGTTCTATAACTAAATAGTGGTGATGGTTGCACAACCCGTGAATGTACTAAATGTCACTAAACTGCACACTGTAAAATGGTGAATCTTTTGTTGTATTTTACTATAATAAAGATACAAAGCAAAGTAAGCAATAGGCAATCATTAACTCCAGGAAAATAAGTAGGCGTGACTTCAAGGCATGATTAGGCTTTGCAGTCACAATAATTAAATGATGACTACAGATTTAACCAAAAGCTGTGATATTAACAGATTAGAGGTAAAGGGTTTATGCTTGGGGAAGTAGTAATAACATTATTCCTCACCTACCAGAAGTCAACAGACAATATCTAAACTAACGAACTGAAAAGTAGCAGTATAAACTTACTATTTAGATATATGGAGGTCAGTAACAGCAGAAAAGGTGAGGGTGGTTTCCCTGGTGGGTGGAAACTGGGAGGGACAGAGCAGGAGGACATAGAGGCTTAGTGTTTGTTACATGCATTCTGGCCCCATTTGAATTTTTCTTTAAGATTTTATTTATTGGTTTTAGAGAGAAAGGCAGGGAGAGCGGGAAGCATCAACTTGTCGTAGTTGCTTCTCATATGTGCGTTGACCGGGCAAGCTCAGGCTTTCAAACCAGCAACCTCAGCATCCCAGGTCGACACTTTATCCACTGCGCCACCACAGGTCAGGCTACCCTTTTGAATTTTTAACTACAAGTATTATGTCTTTTAAAAATACACTTAAACAATAAAGTAAGCAAAGGGACATATCTGTAACCTAATTTTTAACTTAAATTGGAAAAATAATAAAAGATCTTCACTATATGAAAAGTCCCAAACGAGGGTACATCAAAATTTATCAGGTTTCTGGGAAGGCAAATAAGGGCCCATCACCTAATCTCTTCAAACATCCTCTTAAAGACCAACAACCAGTTATGTGGAAGGGCTGCTAAGTATAGAGTGGGTAGAAATTGCAGAAACGGTTACTAGTGCAAATGTCTATAATCCGGCAGATAAAATAAACTGGAGAAACAGGATAAAAAAGTGACCAAGACGATGGGGTGTTGGGGACCACATGAGGTGAAATGTACATGTCCCTGTCTGAAAATACTGAAATGGAAAACATCTTAAAACATCCCAAACCAGCTTCCCTGTTGGCAACTTTGCCTAAGTGAGAACAGGAAAAAGATTTGAAAGTGACCACGAAAGAGCAAAAGAGCAAGGACACTGACCTCTCAGTCCCTTCAGCATCCTCAGGCACAGAGAAAGCTATCAAGAATGTACTGTGGGCCAAACCGGGCAGTGGAGCAGTGGATAGTGTCAGCCTAGGATGCTGAGGTCCCAGTTCTAAACCCTGAGGTCACCGGGCTTGAGCACAGGCTCATCTGGCTTAAGCACAGGGTTGCTGGCTTGAGTGTGGGATCATAGACATGACCCCATGGTTGCTGGCTTGAGGAAGGGGTCATTGACTCAGATGGAGCCCCCCCCCCCCCGGTTAAGGCATGTATGAGAAAGTAATCGATGAACAACTAACGTGCCTCAACTATAAGTTATACTTCTATCTCTCTCCTGTCTGTCTCTGTCTCTCAAGTATGGGGGGAAAGCAAAAAAGAACAGAGAAATAGTGAAAGATGTGATAGCATCCTGATTTGCTTTGAGAAAACTGCCTCACTTCCATTGTGTGACATCCATCAGGAGTGCCTCCGTCCCAACAAAGAAAAGAAAATGACAAGTTTTCCACCTGCTTTCTATGGAACCGTAAGAGTCAGGATCCTAGGATCAGCCAATTGGATGTTCTCTCCAGGGTCTGAGTCATACAGCAAGATGCTCAGAAACTTAGGGTTCCCCACAGTGGCAGAAGCTGGCATGCTAACCCCAAGTTCCTCATGTCCATATGTGGGCTGTGAACTAGCGGTACAGCTACACCACCAGAGGCAGGTAGGGAGGGGCAGGACAGTCAGCGGGGCTCAGTATGACTAGTACTCAGCAGTACAGGACTCCTAGCTTCTCAAAATACATGGCCAGAAATAACATATGCCAATACACATTTTAACTTTTGTGGTTGAAAATACTAATGAGTAACTTGCATTTGTTAGGTCAAAGAACAAAAAACAAAGAGAACCAATTTAAAGGCAAACCTTTTTAATAAACATTTGGACAAAAATATGCTTGTTGTTACTAGAAATATGTAAAAAAAAATTATTAGTTTCAAATCTTCCAGAACCAGTTTAACCTGACTTCTACACCTAAGATTAGAGCTGCCAGTCATGCCCTCCAACCACGTACTGGAGGTTAATGATTCCACATTGGACACACGGCTTTGGTAGATACACAGGAAGATGGAGAGCCTCCTTAATTACCTAACTGGAGAGAAATTATAAATATAAAAATTTTTAATTGAAACACTGATACAGCTTATATTTTGGAGCACTTGTTTAAAAATAATATGCTTGGGGGGAAAGTATAAAATATTTTAACTATAAATAATCTCTTACGTACATCTGAAAGTAACATAATATTGTATGCCAACTGTAATTAAATAAAAATAATAATCTTACAATTTCACAAAACAAAAATGGTGTATTATTAAATGATTTCTAAATATGTTTTAAATAGTGCTTTACTTTCTTCAGGCAGTATTTCAGTCAGTTAATAAGATGGGCCTAGAATACTTAACTCTATCACACACACACACACACACACACACACACACACACACACACACACACACAATAAAAGTAGCAAGGTTTTTAAACTAAATACCCAAATTGCATAATGTTCCTAAGCAACCATTTATACTGAAAGTACGTTGTGAGTTGAAGATGATCTGAGCATTGGCAGTGTGAGATACCCTTGATCTTTCCCCTTACAAGTTCAACAGTGGAACAGCTGTAATGTAGGGAAGGAACCCACGCTGGGCTCGCAGGCCTGCCTGAAAAGAACACCATGGAATTGACCAAAGGTGAGAAGGATTGAGAAACAAGGCAGAAGATGCACTCAACCAGGCTCTAAAGAGGAGAAAAATGCACTTTTGGGGTTTTGGTCCATTGGGGCTCCAGAGGAAAGAAACCCGAAGTGACTGGGTCTTCTTCTGCGGGGAGGAGTGGAGATCGGGGGGCACTTGGGGAGATACTAAACCACAGCATCAGCAGAATGAGGGGTCACTGCCAGCATTCCCCAGGTCTGCCAGCAGACTACACTCAACATCAACACAGACGGAGAAAAACAAAGTGTCCTCCCAGCCTCCCAGATCCCATCTCCCTCCCACACAGGGTACGGAGAGTGGGAGAGACACCCCACAGCTAGTTCTACAGGGTCATTCTTCCCATGAAGAACAGACGTGCTCTGTGTCTGATTCCCAGTCTGTTGAGACATGGTAAGGAGTGCCCAGTGGCCTGAGATCACCATTGCTCAAGCAGTAAAGCCTTCCCAACACACCCCACCCATCGCCACAATTGCTGCCCTGCCTCCATTATTGAACAGCAACATCTTAGTAGAGGTCAGCCTGAAAATTTCCAAGCTAAAACTTGTAATTCAGCACTACCAACTGGAAAAAAAAAAAAAAAACAGATAAAACTCTCGAACTAAATTTTTTTTCTTTTGAATTTTATTTTACTTTAATCTCTATTTTTTGTGGGTGTTTTGTTTTTGATTATTGTTTTTGTTCTTTTTGTGTTTCTTTTATTTTTTTTTAATTTTTATATTTTTTATTTTTATTGTATTTTTTACTTTTTTGTAGTTGTTTTTTGTTTGATTTCTTAATAATACCACTCTCAAATGCTGTCAAGGCATAAGAACACTAATATCATGGCTACACAAGAAAGAGACATAGCTCAGAAAGAAAATGGAAAATTTCCAGAAAGCAATCTCAATCACATGGAAACCTTGGATAAATGATAAAGAATTCAAAATATAAGCTCTGAAAATAATGAGATGTGAGGAAACAGTAATAGGCAATTTGATGAGTTCAGAAAACAAATTAATGATCAAAATGAGTACTTCACCAAGCAGATTCAAACCTTAAAAACAGAGATGAACTCAACACATGAATTGAAAAGTGAGCTAGTCTTAATATTAAAGGCCAACAACAATATACCTAGGTGAACACTAGTCACACTGAGCACTGGAACATAATACACTTTTCCTTCCCTGATAAATTTATAATTGCTTAATTTTTTCATTTGCTTGCTTCTCTGTCATAACAATCCCAAACTCTTTGCCAGTTATGGACATCTCTCCACACATCCTGATGCATCAGGTCATCTGTAAATGTCATCTTCAAAGGCAGGAGTCCAGAGGGTGGCGGCTGCTGCCCATCCCGGGCACGTACACTGCCAGGAAGACAGGAGAACTGCAGCACAAGCCTGTCTGAGATCCACAGGGACTCTGGGCTGAACACTCTAAAGGCTCCTGGGAAGCTTCTCAAGACACGGAAGCAGACTCTCAGCAAAGAGAAAGTGAACTTTGCTGAGCTCACTCTGACACATGCTGCCACACACATTGTGGTTATTCTCCAAGAACAAACCCAAGGGCAACTGTAGAAGCCTCACAGCTAAAGACAATGGCCTAAGGCTGCATAAGAAATCCAGATGCACTTTCTACAGAATTCTGCACGAGCAGATTCCATGGCAGGAATAATATCTACATCCTCCCCACAAGCTTTTTCTGCAGTGTCACAAGACACCGTGAACAAGAGAAGTCAGGATAGTGATTAGTGTCTTAGTCATTTTTAACAGAGCAAGTCATTCCACAGATACTGCACTATGGCCCCCTGTATAAGGGATATACTCCCTTTCAATCACACCCTGTCCAGTGCAGGCTGGAAGACGGTAATGTGAATCAACGCTCACCAGAGAATTCTTTACTTGCTCAAGAGATGTTCCTGCTTCTACTGAAAAGATTTTGGTTTTCTTCTCTATTATGTTCTATGTTTTCCCAAATTCCTACAATGGCATGTACTATTTTTTCTAAATTATATCATAAACATTAAAAAAAATTAGTAACTACTAGTAACATAAAAATCTATTTTTCTACCTCTTACTAAATATGGCTATGCCATGACAATTTTTATTTTTTTTAAAAATGAGTCTCTGGATTTAGTGAAGACCTTGGGGATATAAAGGATTAACCACTTGTCATATTCAAAATGATGCATTTATTCAAGAAAAATCTGAAGTTTCTTTGTCTTCTTCAAAAGAAAGAGCTGCAAGAATATCTAAAAGACTTGAAATAATGTCAATTTAAAGCACCTTTACTGAAACTTGATTCCTTGGGCCAGAGGAAGGTCCTTACTGTAATTGATGGTACTAGGAAGAAAAAACAAACAAAATTAAATGAAGAATAGTACAAACATAAAATAGAATATTTTTATACTATTAAAAATGTACATCTGTATATAATCTGTATATATACCACTCACAAAAATTAGGGGATATTTCAAAATGAATATGAAGCGATAAAAAAAGCAGTTGATTTTCTTTTATTAAACAGGAATATCATAAAAGCAAATGACAAGTCAAAGCAAGTTGTTTAATTATGCAAATGAGTTGCAAAATCAACTTTTATTTCATTAGTGAAAATGCACTATACAAAAGGCTGAAAGTATTGGATGGAGTATCTGCACGTCCCTGAGCCCCTAATTTTTGTTAGAAGTTTATTAACTAGATAAACTGTCCAAGTTACAAACTGGTGAAGAAAAAAATTAGGACACAAAATGATAGATCCTGTTTCATAAAAGAAAAAAACAGTGAAACATGAAATCTGGAAATATACACAGCATACGTGTTATTCCTATTCTTCAGGGCACAACACTATGAGGCAATAACAATCTTCTTTATATCTCTCGGTAACTTGTACTGAATTAGCAGGGAAAACACAGATATTCCCATTTTGATAGAAAATAAGAACTATAATAATTTAGAAAATAAAAACTTCTGTTAGTCAATTGTCTGCTAATCGTCTCATTTTTCACCTTAGAGGAAAGATGTCCTATTAAATGGGTTCCCAAAAGGCCACAGCTAAATGTTTTCTACTCTAGACCTCAAGTGCACAAGAAAAGTAAAAGGAACATAAGTGACTTCAATGAACAGGAATCAGGCGAAGAGTGTGCATGTGTTTGAGACTTAGCAAGCCACAGCGGAAAGCACTTCGGCAATTCCCGACAGACAGAAAGTCACTAAGGCTACAAGGAGCCAAGGTTGAGAAAGCACCTGAGGTTACAGAACCAGTAGCAGCAGTAAATGCGGTGAGGATGGGTGTCCTTGGTCCCTCACCCTGTGTTCTCTCTACAGCCTAACACCACATGGGCCTGACCCCACACGCTGTTTTATTGTACTTGGATAAAGCTATTTTCTACTCAAAGGGGAGGAAAGGTTGAATACCTTTAAAAGCAACAACTCCTAATCCAACTCTCCCAGAAGCTGGGTCCCTCACCAGCTAGCTACCCATGTGCTAATCCAACTTTCAAGGGCTGTGCTCGATTTTCTGAGAGCTGGCATGTGCCCGCTTGCTAGCCCGGCCCCCAGCCTCCTCCTGCTTCTACAGTCAGCAAAGGTGGTAACTGTGCCCCAGGAGAACACTCGGAAAGGACAGCTACTTCCACTTTGTCCTGCTGGTGGACACCTCCCCACAGCGTCCTGCTCCTACATGGTTTCTAGATAGAAACCAACGGGATGGTCTCCCAGCTGAGCGCTGGGAGCTGGCTGAGGCTGGACAAGAAAAGGAGAAAGAAAACAGTACAAAAATAGATGCTCTGGAACGGGAGAGCTTGGAACATTAGAAAAATGAAGTGAAATGAAAAGGGATAAGGATGGAGCAGAAAGTAGAAGAGTGTAAACAAAAGCACGCTGCAACAGCGCCCAGCCCGGACCGCACTCTCAAAGCCCGTACTTACCAAGTGGATCTTCTCATGTACTGCTTCCAGGCGTCGCTGCCAGACTCCCTGCCCCCGCCAGTGTGCTTTTCTCCTCCTAGAGAAACACAGGAGAGCTCACGCCTCACCGCTCGCTCGGGCTGTTCTCTCTGCACCGGCTTCTGCTCGGCACCACCGAAACGAAGATTCCAAAAGGGGACCAGGGCGACCTGGCCGGCACCTCTACCTGTAGCCCTTGACATGTATTTGTTTAATTCCTTTACTTTTATTTATTTATTAGATTTTATTTATTCATTTTAGAGAGAGAAAGAGAGAAAGGGGGAGGAGCAAGAAGCATCAACTCCTGTATGTGCCTTGACCAGGCAAGCCCAGGGTTCTGAACCTGCGACCTCAGCGTTTCCAGGTTGACGCTTTATCCACTGCGCCACCACAGGTCAGGTTCATTACTTTTATTTAGCAAACAGATAAATGAAAGGCAGAGATCACAATAGACACACACAAAATGAAGGAACTAAGAGGAAAATAGAAGAAATTAAGAGGAAACAGAAATGTGTCAGGAAGAAGAAAACCTTAAAACTGCCTTACCACTAGACAAAGGTTTAGTTAAGAATGAAAACCTCTGGAGAGTGGAAATAAAATTTTATTTTCTCATTAATGCTTAACTATATGTAATTTCCTACAATACACATAACTGCTTTTATAAAATATTTTAAATGGCAAATTAATATCTTTAGGGAGGTTATAAGTAGATAATGACTCCATAAAACAAGGAAAGGACACCATTTAAAAGTGTGCCAGCAAAGCATAAGAATAAGTCTTGGTGTTGTTCTTAATATATAATAGCAGAGGAGAAAACACTTAATCGAAGGATTAGAAGGAAAATTTGAAGAAATCACCTATATAAAACGAATAAAGAGATGGAAAATAGGAGAAAAACACAACAAATTTTTCAAGAAATATTTAAAATAACAGAAGTTCAAGAAATTAAAATAGAGAAAATTAAAAGGCAAAAATTGTCAAAAGAAACACTACCAGAGCAAAATTAGAACTAAAAGCTACATGTTCCAATATTCTAAGGCCAATCACTGGCCCACTGACTGTCCAACAAATCATTTTACAAAGATGTCCCACTGGGGCATAAACCTGTGAAATTTCAGAAATCAGACATAAATAATAGAATCAATATTTTTTGAAACAAGGAAAAAAATGGTCAGAAATCAATGTGGATTTCGGCTTTTTCAACCACAATACTAGAAACCAGAAGACAAATACACATAATAAAAATCAGCTTTAAAAGTCTGAGGAAAAATTATTACAGAACTTCAGGAAAGGTACAGCAGGTCTGCTTGGTTGTCGCTGGCATCTGCTTGGTTGTCGCTAGGCTGCTCACAGCTCCCTACACTGATAGAAAACGTTCCCTAAATGATCAAGGAGTCCCACTGAGCCTACACTCTTTCTGTACAGTGTGGTTTATGTTGAACACCTGCTTTCCTTCTGGAACTTTTGGTTTGTGGTAGGCAGAGGGTGGCCCGTGACCAGCCCCCGGTAAAAGCCTTGTGTGCGGAGCCCCTAGTGAGCGCCCCTGGCAGACAACATATGTTGTCACAATCCACTGCTGGAAGAATTAAGTACATCGTTTGTGCCTCCACTGGAGAAGACTCTTAGAAGCTCGTACCTTGTTTCCTCTGGACCTGATGCCCTACAATGTCACATCCCTTACAGGGAAGGAGGGAGAGGACTTAAGAAGGTTAACCTAGCCTAAAACAGAGGATTAGCATATAATGTCTGAACAAGTACAGTTAAAGCACACTATTTAGAAAATTGAAGTCAATTCATAGGTACATTTACTTCTTTCTTTTAGTAGGAATCTCAAAGGGGTTGCTCTGGGAAAGAAGAGGAAACTGTGGGCAGAACTACTTTTTCCATTGCAAGTCTTTATACAATCAATCGTTCAAATGCCACAGAAATGTTTACTTGAAACCTATATACTCTTATTGATCAATGTCACCACATTAAATTTAATTTTCTAAATTAAAAAAAGGCCATGGCTGGTTTGCTCAGTGGTAGAGCATCTTGGCCGGCATGTGGATGTCCCAGGTTTGAACCCTGGTCTGGGCACACAGGAGAAGAGACGATCTGCTTTTCTACCCCTCTCCCTCCCCTTTCTCTCTATCTCTCTTCTCCTCATGTAGCCATGGCTCAATTGGTTCCAAGGAGTTGGCACCCGGCACTGAGGATGGCTTCGTGGAGCTTCTGCCTCAAATGTTAAAAATAGCTTGGATGCCAAGCAATGGCCCCAGGTGGGCAGAGCATGGCAGCCTTATAGGAGTTTGCTCCCGATCAGGGCACATGTGGGAGTCTGTCTCTCTGTCTCCCCTTCTTCTCACTTAAAAATAAATAAGTAAATAAGACTTTAAAACATTTTTTAAAAAATAACTGTGAGGGCTGACCTGAAGAGTCAATTGGAGAGAGAAGGCCTAGGTTTGCACAGGGATTAAAGGACTACAGAAGGCCTGACCTGTGATGGCACAGTGGACAAAGCATCGGCCCAAAATGCTGAGGTCCCTAGTTCAAAACCACAGGTTTGCCCGGTCAAAGCACAGACCACAAGCAACTACTCCGAGTTGATGCTTCCCATCCCTTCCCCACCTCTTCTCTCTCTCTCCTCTAAAATTAATAAAAATATTAAAATAAATAAAGGGTAACAGAAGGACAGACAGACACATTCAAGGCCACAAAGTAATGGAGGACAAGTGTGATAGGCCAAACTGAAAGAACTTTTGGCAAAATCTGCACACCAAAAAGTAATTATGAATTATGAAGTTGCTGTTTGGTTTAAAATATATGAAAGAATGATTTAAACTTTTACAAGTAGTAATAAATATTTGTTTCACTTCTATATATACTTAAAGGCAATCTGGTTTTTTTATGATACTGCAGACGATTTTCATTAAGTAAAACATTGTTGAGAAGAGTTTGTTTTCTTTTTAAATTATTGCTATTACTAAATTTAAGCACTAAGAACTCAAAGCATATAAAAAGAAAACAGAAACAGGGCTCAGTGAAAAGAAACAACATAATACTTTATCAAGATGAAAGATAACGTTTAACATTTACTATGCCCACCTTGCCAGTAAAATCTAGAATTTTTCACGTGAAATTTTCTGGCTTTAAAGCAGGGGTTCTTAACCTTCTTTGGGTCTTGAACCCTCTCCCCAGAAATCAGACGCCACGTTTCGGGGGCCCACACGTGCTGGGGGAAGGGCCCGCTGGAGTGCGATGCTGCACCTGCGAGTAACTGAATGTGGAGCCCCCGCGCCCTCCGGAGTGTCAGACCAGACAAGACTGTCGTTTCGGTGTCTCGGGCACGCTTTTCTAAAAGCTACTACTTACTGCACTGCTTCTCCTTTACTGCCCGTTGTAAACTGAACTGCCCCCCGCTCCCTGCGCCCCCACCCCAGGAACATGGTGAAGCCCTAACCTCCAATAACTCAGAATGGAGCTATAAGGCCCTGGCCGGTTGGCTCAGCGGTAGAGCGTCGGCCTAGCGTGCGGAGGACCCGGGTTCGATTCCCGGCCAGGGCACACAGGAGAAGCGCCCATTTGCTTCTCCACCCCTCCGCAGCACTTTCCTCTCTGTCTCTCTCTTCCCCTCCCGCAGCCAAGGCTCCATTGGAGCAAAGATGGCCCGGGCGCTGGGGATGGCTCTGTGGCCTCTGCCCCAGGCGCTAGAGTGGCTCTGGTCGCAACATGGCCACGCCCAGGATGGGCAGAGCGTCGCCCCTGGTGGGCGTGCCGGGTGGATCCCGGTCGGGCGCATGCGGGAGTCTGTCTGACTGTCTCTCCCTGTTTCCAGCTTCAGAAAAATGAAAAAAAAAAAAAAAAAGAATGGAGCTATATTGGGCATTAGCGTCCTGAAGTTAGGTAATTAAGGTTCAATGAAGTCGTAAAGGTAAGGCCCTAAGCCAACATGACCAGTGTCTTTAGAAGAAGACACACCAGGGACGTGTGCACAGAAAAAAGGCCATGTGAGGACACAGGAGGAAGGTGGCATCTGCCAGCCAGGAAGAGAAAAACCTTAGGGGAAACCAGACCTGCCAACACCTTGATCTTAGACCTCCAGCTTCCAGAACTGTGAGAAAATTAATTTCTGTTGTGTCAGCCCCCTGCTCCGTGGTATTTTGCTGCAGTAGCCCTAACGGACTGACGCACTGCCCACGTGGAAGAGGAGAAACGACTCTCTACATACCAAAGGCACCGCCAATCTCCGCGCCGCTCGTTGGAATATTGACGTTGACAATGCCACAGTCTGATCCTTTCGGTCTATGCGTAAGAAGGGAGGGATGGTGAGCGCGATGTACAGGAAAGTAAAAAAGAGTAATAAAAATAAAAACAAAAATAAATTAAAAATCCAAACAAAACCTCTAGTACTCTCAATGCCCAAAAAATGGATGTTCAACTATGATGGCTTTGTTTTCTTTTTTTAAAGTTCATCACCACACAAATCAGACTACATAGGTTTTTTTAAATAAAGTTATACCCAAGCCAGCGGAAGATTCTGCCCAAATCCTTGGTAAAGATGCTACTTGAAAGTCCCTGTTTTACTTCATTATTCCATGCAAAGACTTCGTCTTCATTCTAAAAGGACAGATGTGAGAAGCCGTTAGATGACAGTGTTCAGGTCAGTTACCAGTGTTAAATTCCTATCATGAGATGCGCCGGTATCATTTTAGTGCAAAAACGGAAACTACAGAGTCAGCATGTGTTTCTCTTATAGAGCCTTTGTGGGGCTTTCTCCCTAATGTGCTACAAGAAACAAAGATCCATCTTCCTTTATTCCAGTACATTCTTCTATTCAAGCTATTACACGTAAGATCTAGTATTGAAAAAGTTTTTATTATGTGCCACACACAGACCTAAGCACTTAGCACGCGTCTAGTTCCTGAATCCTCACCCTATGACACAGGTTTTCTATTATCCCTAATTTAAAATTAGGCAATGGCAGCCCAGAGTGGCTAAATTATTTGCTCAAGAGCTCAGTCACACAAACACACCCTACAACAGGGGTTCCCAAACTTTTTACACAGGGGGCCAGTTCACTGTCCTTCAGACCGTTGGAGAGCCGGACTATAAAAAAACTATGAACAAATCCCTATGCACACTGCACATATCTTATTTTAAAGTAAAAAAACAAAATGGGAACAAATACAATATTTAAAATAAAGAACAAGTAAATTTAAATCAACAAACTGACCAGTATTTCAATGGGAACTATGGGCCTGCTTTTGGCTAATGAGATGGTTAATGTACTCCTTTCATTGACCACCAATGAAAGAGGTGCCCCTTCCGGAAGTGCAGCGGGGGCCGGATAAATGGCCTCAGGGGGTCGCATGTGGCCCGCGGGCCGTAGTTTGGGGACCCCTGCCCTACAAAATATAAACTTATCCTCTCTAGTCACCACATGTGAAACAATGATAGACCATTTAAAGCAAGATTTTAAAAACTGCTATCATGTGATTGCAACAAGGTAAGATTCTGATTATGTATTCTTCAACTGTTAATCATGGCACATCAAACCCTGATTTGCTCTCTAAACTCTCTCTGGCGTGGCTAGGGCCTATCTCCTGCTGGGGCAGGAGACCCTCTATTTTCTCCATCTGTTGAAACCTCCACAGCCTGTCCTGACACAGATCGTAACTGTGGATCTTTACGTTGCTCTATATCTTCTCATTTTGTCTGCTGGTACTCAGCTCTCAGACTATCAGGTTATCTAGTCCTTCTGTGTAGAAGCCAGATTTTTGGCTCACACAGCTCAGATGATACAGGATGTGAGGACCACATTCTCCAGCAACCGCAATAATCTCTGTCTTTGCTTCCCTGCCAGGAGCTTGACATGCTCTATAGTCTAAAGTGTTCATCCCATTGCATCTTATTCACAGTCTTCAAACTTATACTCAGAATGATTTTTTTTAAAACCTCCCTAAAGGCAAATCGAGTGCAATTTAATACACCTTCATTTTCTTCCTAGTCTTCTCATTGATTTCAACATTAGACTAGAGAAAAGAGAAACAGACTCATTTTTACCTTGAATTTAAAGACATAAAGAATTGGAGCAAAAGTCTCTGTGTGTGCAATGGATGCGTCATGGGCAAGACCTGTCACAATTGTTGGTTCTACGTAGTTCCCAGGGCGATCCATAACCTTCAGGAGAGAAAGGAAATAAAAACAATGAAGGCACAGCTGGCCTGTGGTGGCACAGTGGAAAGAGTGTCAGCCTGGAAAGCTGAGGTCGCCGGTCCAAAATCCTGGGCTTACCCGGCCAAGGCACACATGACAAGCAATCAATAAACAATTAAAGTGAAGTGATTATGAGTTGATATTTCTTGTTCCTCACCCCTTCTCTCTCCTCTCTCTGTAAAATCAATATATAAAATCTTTTAAAAGAAAAAACAAAGAAAGCATTTTGTTTGCTAGTACTTGTGCTCGGAGGACACAATCTTTGCCTATGTCTATGAGAAAAAAACAAACACTACTTTAGGTGAATTATTTCTGCAAAGTAACTTCCATCATGAACGAAAATTCTTTGCCTCCTATTGGCTCTAACTTGGACAGAATAAAATAGGAATAAAAGAGGAACCAAGGACAGAGAGCTGTACTATGTGTCACAACCAAGTAGTGTTGAAAAATAAGCTACTGTACACCTACTGTGGTAGAGACTACATTGTATCCCCCACCTCCAAATCCATATGTTGAAACCTTAACCCCACAGAGTAACTGAATTTGGAGACAGGGCCTTTAAAGAGGTAAAGTTAAATGAGGTCACCCTGGACAGTTACCTCAGTTGGTTAGAGTATTGTCCCAAAACATCAAGGTTGTGGGTTCAATCTCTGGTTAGGGCACATATGGAAAGTGACCAACAAAATAGAAAAAGAAATGCTATTCTTTCTTCCTCCTTGTCTCTTTTTCTCTATCAATAATAAAATAAAAAGTTAAATGAGGAACTCCTCTCTTTATGCATGGAAGAAAGGCGATGTGAAGACACTTCATGCCAGAAATGGAGGCTTCAGAAACCAACCCTGACTGCAATTTGATTTTAGACTTCCAGCCCCCATTACTGTGGGAAAAAGAAATGTCTGTTGTTTTAGCCATCCAGTCTATGATATTTTGTTATGGCAACCATAGCAAACTAACACACACTGTACAAAAATCAAAAGCTCCAAAAGGACACAGTTTTGACAATCCTAACCTACCTGCTCGTAACCAAATTACTAGTTCGCGTCCACTCTGCTAATTCTCCCTTTCGTTCCCTCACACACCGGTGCCCACGGCAAGCTGCCGTAGCCGGTGACTGATGCCCCAGCACCTGTGCAACGCTGCTCTCGCCCTCCGAGCCGTGTTTACCAGGGGTCAGCTGCATTACTCCCAATCCTGGACATGGCAGCGTATTTATTACTGCAACCCTATAATGCATTGCATAACGTAAATAAATATCCCACAAAGGAAAAAGTCATTTCTATAAAAAGTAAGTTGAATGTTTCAGGAAAACACAACTCAACAAAAGTAACAAAAATATACACCCTGTCCATACACACGCTGTGCCATGAAACATGGGTTATCGTGAACATGAGCGGGGAGAAGGAGTCATTCCTCAGACAGCTGAGCAAGACATTCAGTCACAGCAAACTTCAAAGAAAGTGAAACTAAACTGTAGCTAATACATGATTGGTATGGCGTATGCAAGGATGAAAACCAATTCCTACCGCACAGGAAGGCAACACTTGGACTACAGGTAAGGAATCAAACAAATGTAGTTATCTGTGCTAAATTAAAATGTTTTTGCTGGCAATTTTTTTGATTCCCTGTCTTACCTATCCTATTACAATAACCATTAAATACAAATTCCAGATACTCTGAACACAAAGTCTTCTCCTGTAGCATAAAAAGTTCTCCCCTCCCTACAAATTCCTAGAGACTCAATTTAAAGGCAGCCATTGCCTGACCAGGCGGTGGCGCAGTGGATGGAGCGTCGGACTGGGATTCAGAGGACCCAGCTTCGAGACCCCAAGGTCGCCAGCTTGAGCGCAGGATAATCTGGTTTGAGCAAAAGCTCACCAGCGTGGACTGGAGGTTGCTGGCCTGAGCAAGGGTTTACTCAGTGCTGAAGGCCCACGGTCAAGGCACATGTGAGAGAGCAGTCAATGAACAACTATGGTGTCGCAATGAAAAACTGATGATTGATGCTTCTCATCTCTCTCTGTTCCTGTCTGTCTGTCCCTATCCCTATCTATCCCTCTCTTTGTCCCTGTAAAAAAAAAAAAAAAAAAGGCAGCCATGGCTCTGAGATTCTTGTGTGTCCTTCCAGAAGAGTGCCACGCAGTTTATGTCATCACTCTTTAAAATGTGCACTTCCTTCCCTCTTACAAAACGGAGGGAAGAGAAACAACGGCATCTGAAGACCCCTCACCGGTTGGCCCAGAGCCCCCCTAGGCCTGAAGGAAGAAGTAAACACCTGTCACCGCCAAGGTAAGAGCATGCATTACCTTGCCACCGTAGGCCACTGCGCCTCCTTCTTTCTTTGCTGCCTCCACTGCTCCAAGAAACATGCTCACTGCCTGCTTGGTGTGGAGTGGCCCATAAAGAACATTAGCTGGAAGGAAAAAGCAATGTTCTTCACTGTACCCTAAATGGCATCATTTCATTATTACAACAGTTTTCCCAATGATCAGACCAATCCCTTCACATAGCCTCTCAGCTTAGAACAGGAGTCCACAACCTTTTTCTGTAACAGGCCAGACAGTAAATAGTCCATTTTGCATGACACACATGGTCTCTGTCACCACTACTGCACTTGGCCACTGTTGGGTGAAAGCAGCTGCAGCAGATATGTAAACGACTGGGTGTGGCCGTGTGCTGATAAACTGTCTTCACAGAGACATGTGGCAGGCCAAATCTGTTTGTCAACCTCTGATTTAGATCAATCCAAGCACTACATTAAAAACGCAGCACCAGTTTATTCACCGCAGTGTGAGCCCTCTCTAAGAAGTTCACAGGCTAAGCAGCTGGTGCGCAATGTACCGGGGAGAGGCTGACGCTGCCCTGTGTGTGGCTGCCAGGAGGCAGAGCAGCAAAGGTGACCAGGAGGAAGAAGGGAGACATAGAGGGCCTCAGGGAGGAGGTGCCTTGGAGCAGGAAGCCAGCTGTGGGAGGGACGAGGTGAAGAGCATCCCCAGCAGAGAGTGCAGGGCAGGACAGACCGGGCCTGGGACCCCTGGAGCACTGCAGGAAGGTTGGAAACCTTAGAGCTCAGGGAGCCCAGGGGCAAAGGCGCACAGGAGGTCAGAAGGGAAAGAGGGGAGGGGCAGAGCTCAGATTGGGAGCCTACAGAAGAGGAAGTAGGAAAAAAATCTAGGTTTTAGTCCAAGAGCAAAGAGAAATCGCTGGAGTATTTAAAGTAGGAGAGTGAATTATCCAATCTAATTACATTTTAAAAAATCACTCTGGCGCCTAACCAGGCGGTGGCACAGTGGATAGGGCGTCAGACTGGGAATCGGGAGGAACCAGGTTCAAGACCCCGAGGTCACTGGCTTGAGCATGGGCTCATCTGGCTTGCAAGCAGGCTCACCAGCTTGACAGCCGGGTTACCTGCTTGAGTGTGGGATCAGCTGGCTTGAGCCAAAAGGTCACTGCCTTGAAACCCAAGGTTGCTGGCTTGAGCAAGGGGTCACTCAGTCTGCTGTAGCCTCCCTGGTCAAGCCACATATGAGAAAGCAATCAATGAACAAATATGGTGCTGCCTCCTAGGAAACGGGATGCTGGTGGCTTTGAGGAGGGTCACAGCAGAGAAGAGAGAAAAGCTCATCCAGCACATCCCACCTAAAGACCATGCCCCTGGCTCACCTCCCAGCCCCCATCAGGCATTCCAGATCCTAACCTAGGAGCGGACCCGCTCCCATAATAAATGCCCTACAACCTGCTTTATATACTCTCAGTCCTCTCGGGAGAAGGGGAAAGATCAGAAGCACTTGTGACAGCAGCTTTCAGAAGGAACATCTCTGAAATGAACCAGATACTCACAGTCCCACGGGTCCCCGACCCGGATCTGTGCGTAGGCCTTTTTAAGTCTGCTTACCACTTCATCGTGGATGCTTTCATGTAAAAACTAAGTGAGAAAAGGAACATGCAAGAGACTAGTCAAAAATATATGTACAAATTTGTTCACAATGTACAAATTTTCTTAATAGTACTGATCTATATAGTTCATAATTTCTGAAAGTGATTTCTAAAAACATGCAAGCAGAAGTATGTTTATTTTTGTAGTTACATAATTTCTAATTTTAATATTAACTACCTGAAAATAATAATTTCCTCTAAGTAGATGTTAGAATAAAATTATAAGACAAGTCTTTATCAAGTCTTTAAGGACCTAGTTGACTAAGCTTTACGAATCAATTATGCCTGTTTCTGTTCTAGAGCATTTGGCATCTTAAGAAGCAGAAATCCTCAAGCATCCCTACCCACACTGTAGCTGTCTGAGTCATGGCAAACACATACCACTGCGACGTGGTCAGCCTACTTCTAATGCTGTGTAACCATATGCTCTTAGCCTCGGGCCCAGCAAATCTCCAGAGTAAGGCCTTCATCAGGTGAGGACATGCCTTGGACTCACTCTGGGTAGGACATGAGCTCTACACTATGTTCCCAGTGGAGGAAGAGAACTTGTCAAGCCATCCATCCTCTGAATTGGGCTCCGTGCGGCAAATGCATTGACATTATGAGAACTAGTTATTGGGATGTCTGGTGTACTACAATGGATTTTTCTACATATCACTTAACTGTTCTGTTCCTATGGAAATCGATTGGGCAATGACTAATAACTGTCCTCTAATTTAACACTAACTATAAAACATGGATATGCATATTTGCTCTAAGACACAAAAGATAAGTAAAAATTCTGAATAGAGAAATGCTTCTTTTATATCATTTCATATTTTGCCATGTAATTAGATTATAATATTTTAAAGGACCCATTTTCTTCTTAGTATTAATGTAATAAATATTTAAGGCAAATAAATTTAATAAATTATAAATACTTTGTGAATACTGTATCTTAGATTTTTGGGGGGGAACTTCAACTGAGTAATGTAAAAACAAAGAAAAGATATTCCTTTGTTATAAAATACAGGAAAAAAAATAAATATAAAACCTTATGAGAAAAGTAAAGACTTAACTTTGATATATCTTTTATTTTTATCAATTTAGATTGTATCAACCTTATGAAGAATTTGTTTATACTCATTGGGGGTGAGAGTAAAAAACCAAAGGCAATTCCTCTGTAATTCAACTGACTACATTTTTTTTTAATTACAG
Source organism: Saccopteryx bilineata (assembly GCF_036850765.1). NCBI lineage: Eukaryota > Metazoa > Chordata > Mammalia > Chiroptera > Emballonuridae > Saccopteryx > Saccopteryx bilineata. Next base: position 258,653,542 of record NC_089493.1, read on the forward strand.
GAGAAAAACTCAATATTAATCATTTTAAAAAGGCAAATGTAGCCAAATTCTGTACCTACCCAAAACTTGTCTGGTTGTAGTACAGTTTTTCAGTACCATGAGAGTCATGAAAATCAAGTATGTATCTCATACAAAATTGAAATGCAGCCCAAATCTAAGCATGAAGATGAAACATTCCAAATGCTATACTATATACATGCCGAAAGTAAACAGCATCTCTTATATACACTTCATATTAATGCCTTATTTACTTATTACTTGTTTATTTATAGAGAAAACACTTACATAAAGTTATCTGCTTTTCATGTCACATCAAGTCAAATCTGAGACTTTATTTACAGGCCCAAATTAAAATCTTTAAAATGTTTTTATATTAAAAAATTTTTTTAAAAAAAGAAAAGGCTGTCTACCTTTCAGCTAATCATTTTAGCATTTTTTCAAATATTTAGCTTGTTTTCGTCTGTGATATTGGACCTTGTTGTCCCAGTAGAGCCCAAGCTCTGTGTCGATCAGGCGTCCCTGATTTGACTTCCCTGTGCAGTGGGACACTCCTGCTTATTAGCAGGCTGGCAGCCTCTTCGAGACTACTCTTGAGGCGGCTATGAGGATGCTACTGTTAAGTGCCACCAGAAGAAAGACACAACCGACACACAAATTAGTTGCAATAATCACACAGTCAATTTATCACTCACAAATCCTTTTGGCGTGCCTGGATACAGCTTAGGGGGCCCCGTCGGCGTGCTCCTCTAGGCTGGCTTTGGTCAGAGCTCAGAGCGGCGTGGAGACAGTTCACATCAACGTTGGAGTCTGGGCAACCACTGCAGCAGGGGGCCCCTCAGCTTTAGTACCCTTTCTGGCCAACACCTTCTAACAGGGGTCAATCTACAGGATTATCACCTCAAACCACCTTTTTGGGAGTTCATCACAGGGAACCCCCTTTATGTCAATCTACTGAAATGTTTACAGTAAACCACTTTTTCAGATGTTCTTATTTTCATTAATTTACAAAGTTAATGTAAATAACACCACTTCTTATCTATGTATAACTTCACACACATACTAACTGGGCTCTGCTTGAAAGTCAGAGTCTGTTTATCACATTACAGAGTTATGGCACTAAGCCACTATCCAATTGGCATAACTTTATTTAATTTTAATAATTATTTTTAATATCCTTTTAATTACTTTTATATATCTTCCATAGTTTTATATTTCTATATATTTAATTACTATAACCTTATGTTACTACAACACTTGTCCATACTGTTCTGGGTGTGGGACTGAACATAGTCTCATCACCCAGTCCTAGTGCAACCAGTCAGACTGAGACCACTTTTAGCTCGGGGTGGAGGGTCACTCAGAGAGACCCTGGCTGATCAGCAACATCTGCCAGGAGCAGAGAACAGAGCACAGGGCCACCTGTTTGCCAACCACATCTAGGAACAGCACGTTTCTAACAGTACTTGGACGACACTTTCCTAACAGTACAATCTGTTAAAGGTGGTGTTTGAAGACTAGGACAAGCTCATGAGCCTATACAGACACACTCACCAGGCGCCTCGCAGTGGTGCACCTCTGGCCGGCTGTCCCCACGGCGGCAAAGAGAGCTGACGGAACGACTAAGCTGAGGTCCGCATCCTCAAAAGCTTAGGGAAGCACAACGCACACCCATCAGTGTCATGAAGTAAGCAGACAAGGTACTTGCTAACTGGAGTAAAATCATGCCTTCATTCCTTGCAGTGAAAGGATATCAGAGTGCTCCCTGCACAGTAAGCATGCTCACACTGCTGAGGCCACTGGTCTTCCAGAGGAGGTGATGCGGGAATAGAGCAGTGAGCCTTAGGGTCTTTACCCAAGTACAGATGCACATGGAGGCTCTCGCTCCCCTGACCTCTTTCATTCCTCAGAGTGTCTGATACTGGCTAAGCCTCCTCTGTAACTCACTTGTGGTCTCTTCTCTAAGACCTCCACCCTTGTTGTCAGCTCTACATGCCTCCAGTCTCAACCTCATGACCCATTTTGATGCCAGCTTCCCCGGCCCATAGAGAGAGCAATGGGAAACTTCCCACTAACACCACCATCAGACTTGCCTTTAACACCGGTATTCTCACCTGCATCTGTCCTGAGGCCTTTAAATGCCTCTTGTGACCCCTCTACAAAGTGTTTCCAAATCTCTGAAACCCTTCAAGCTCTTTACTCCTACACCAGATTACTTCACCCCACTTAGCAAATAATCTCAAAGTGATTACACGCACTCTTCCATTTATATTATTTGTCATTCCTTCCTTCTTATCTCTTAGAGAAATTTACAGACACAATTCCCTCCTACATCTCCAATTGTCCCTTCTACAGTCTGACAGCATTCTCAGACTAGCCCGGTTAAAATGGGTAAGGTGGTTTGTGCAATCAAACAGACCAGCGTTCTTGTCCATTTCCACCACTTTTTAGTTGTGTTATTTTACCTTTTTGAGCTTCAATTTCCTCATCCATAAGGGATAGCGTCTGGGGTACAAATGGGTGATAGTAAGCAGTTAAGGAAAGAGCAGTGCTCTGGGGTCTGATTGCCGGGATATCAATTGCTGGTTCTATCACTTGCTGGCCTGTTCACACACATAATCACTATAAAGCTTAGACTGCAACCTTCAAATGAGATTCATAATGGTATCTACCTCACAGGATTACTGTGGGCATTAAATGAACAATGCATACGAAACAGCTGAGCACAGTTTCGTAGCAAATACCCACTGCAAACCAGATTTTTATTATTATTTCTTTTAATCTTTTTTTTTTTTTTTTTTACAGGGACAGAGAGAGAGAGTCAGAGAGAGGGATAGATAGGGACAGACAGACAGGAACGGAGAGAGATGAGAAGCATCAATCATCAGTTTTTCGTTGCAACACCTTAGTTGTTCATTGATTGCTTTCTGATATGTGCCTTGACCGTGGGGCTACAGCAGACCGAGTAACCCCTTGCTTGAGCCAGCGACCTTGGGTCCAAGCTGGTGAGCTTTTTTGCTCAAGCCAGATGAGCCCGCGCTCAAGCTGGCAACCTCGGGGTCTCAAACCTGGGTCCTCTGCATCCCGGTCCAACAGATCCTGGTCAGGCTGCAAACCAGATTTTTAAATTAACTCTCTTTAGCCTGACCAGGCGGTGGCACAGTGGATAGAGTGTCGGACTGGGATGCAGAGGACCCAGGTTCGAGACCCTGAGGTCGCCAGCTTGAGTGCGGGCTCATCTGGCTTGAGCAAAATCCCACCAGCTTGAATCCAAGGTCACTGGCTCCAGCAAGGGGTTACTCGGTCTGCTGAAGGCCCACGGTCAAGGCACATGTGAGAAAGCAATCAATGAACAACTAAGGTGTTGCAACGTGCAATGAAAAACTAATGATTGATGCTTCTCATCTCTCTCCGTTCCTGTCTGTCTGTCCCTGTCTATCCCTCTCTCTGACTCACTCTCTGTCTCTGTAAAAACTAAATTAATTAATTAATTAATTAACTCTCTTTAGATCAGAAGTTCATCTCAAACAAACCTTTGCCACTTAGTTTTTAAACTTCTGGTGTATACCACAAATACACAGGCATTTAAACGTGATGATTAACAGCAATATACAAATTAGCAAGTTTTGCCTTTTTTTTTTTTTCATTTTTCCGAAGCTGGAAACGGGGAGGCAGTCAGATAGACTCCCATATGCGCCCGACCGGGACCCACCCGGCATGCCCACCACGGGGCGATGTTCTGCCCATCTGGGGTGTCACTCTGTTGCATCCAGAGCCATTCTAGCGTCTGAGGCAGAGGCCAAAGAGCCATCCCCAGCGCCCGGGCCAACTTTGCTCCAATGGAGCCTCGGCTGCGGGAGGGGAAGAGAGAGACAGAGAGGAAGGAGAGGGGGAGGGGTGGAGAAGCAGATGGGCGCCTCTCCTGTGTGCCCTGGCCGGGAATCGAACCCAGGACTTCTGCACGCCAGGCCGACGCTCTACCGCTGAGCCAACCGGCCAGGGCCAAGTTTTGCTTTTTTATTCACAAAAGCGGTACTTTTATTATTAAATCTCAACCTACATTATCCAGTTACACTGGTAGACTATTCCCTTTTGTGTCAGATAATTGAAAAACAGAATTAAGTAATGTCCAAGTCTATCTATAAAGTGATTGAAATGCCTTAAGGAAGCATTCCTTCTCAGTTATAAAAGCACTAAATATTTCATTAAGGACAAGCTAATGTTTTTGAAATCTAATGTAATCAGCAAGTCACATAAGAGTTACTTATTTATTCTAGACATGTGGCCAGTTTTCAGAAAATAGGAGAAGGAAAAATAAGAAACAAAGCCACATTAGGAAGTCTCATACAAAGGTCCTAAACCCAGGTTACATTTTTCAAAAATGTAACCTTTCCTTCCTAGTTATCTCTGCCTTCAAACCACTGTGTCCTGTCTCATAACTAAAATTCCTAAGCATGTGAACTAGGCCTTAGGCATGGACAACATAGAACAGAGCTCCTAAACAGATTCTATATACTCAGGACAGAAAACAAAACAAAAACACAGGGCATCCTTACCAATAATGGCATTATTTCCTCCAAGTTCTAACAAACTTCTCCCTGTAAAAACATATAAACACAAATTAATGCCTAGTTTCGTATTTAATGTGCACTAACAGATGGCCTCAAATCATAACCTTATCCTAATTATGTTTTACTTTCCGATTTAAAATATAGCATGAGCGCCTTGGCAGGTTGGCTCAGTGGTAGAGCGTCGGCCTGGCGTGCAGGAGTCCCGGGTTTGATTCCAGGCCAGGGCACACAGGAGAAGCGCCCATCTGCTTCTCCACCCCTCCCCCCCCTCCTTCCTCTCTGTCTCTCTCTTCCCCTCCCGCAGCCGAGGCTCCATTGGAGCAAAGTTGACCTGGGCACTGAGGATGGCTCTGTGGCCTCTGCCTCAGGCGCTAGAACGGCTCTGGTTGCAACAGAGCGACGCCCCAGATGGGCAGAGCATCGCCCCCTGGTGGGCATGCTGGGTGGATCCTGGTCAGGCGCATGCAGGAGTCTGACTGCCTCCCAGTTTCCAACTTCAGAAAAATACAAAAAAAAAAAAATATATATATATATATATATAGCATGAGCACTGAATCAATGTCAAATTTCCTGATTTTAGCCTGACCAGGTGGTGGCGCAGTGGATAGAGCGTCGGACTGGGATGCAGAGGACCCAAGTTCGAAACCCCAAAGTCACTGGCTTGAGTGTGAGTCCATTTGGTTTGAGCAAGGCTCACCAGCTTGAACCCAAGGTCGCTGGCTTAAGCAAGGGGTCACCCACTCTGTTGTAGCCCTGTGGTCAAGGCACATATAAGAAAGCAATCAATGAATAACTAAGGTGCCACAACAAAGAATCAATGCTTCTCATCTCTCTCCCTTCCTGTCTGTCTGTCCCTCTCTCTGTCACACACACACACACAAAAAAAAATTCCTGATTTTAATAATTGTACTAGGTTATATTGCAGAATGTACTTGTTCTTAGGAAATACAGTGAAATATTTCATGGTAAAGGAACACAAGGTCTTCAACTTTCTCCAGATAGTTCAAAAATAATATGCAACCACAATGTGTGTGTGTGTTTCTGGAGAAAGAAAAATGATAAAGCAAGTGGGACAAAATGTAAGCAATTGGTGAATCTGGGTATAAAGAAATGACTTGTGTGTCTTATAATTTTTCTAAGTTTGATGTTGTGTCCAAAAAATTCCCAATAGTGTAAATGGTGTAGCCACTATGGAAAATCCAAGAAATTAAACACAGAATTACCATATTCTTGATCTAGCAACATCATGAAAAGTAAAGACAGGGACTTGAACAGATGTTTGTACACCCACGTTCACAGTATTCGCAACAGCTAAATGTGGAAGCAACCCAAGGGTCCACTGGTGGATCAATAAAAAATTATATATATATATATATATATATATATATATATATAATGAAATATTCAAGCTTTTAAAAAATGGAAATTCTGACACATGCTACAACATGGATGAATCCTGAAGACATTATGTTAAGTGACATAAGCCAGTCACAAAAGGAAAAATATTGTGTGATCCTACTTATATGAGCTTCCAAGTATAGTCAAATCCACAGAGACAGAAAGTAGAATCGTAGTTGCCAAGGGGCTGGGGAAAGCAGAAACGGGGCGTTCGTTTTTAATGGGGACAGTTTCAGTTGGGAAGACAAAGAAGTTCTGGAGGTGGATGTTGGTAATGGTCACACAACGAGATAAATACACTTAATGTCATTGAACTGCACACTTAAAAATGGTGAAAATGATAAATTTGTATATATTTAACCACAATAAAAAAGTTTTAAAATTATAAGCTCATTGTAGAAATTTTTTAATGATCAAAATGTATCAAGCAGGCAAAAGGCTATGGCCCATAGGTCATGATGAACTTTATATATACTTTGGTATAGTGCCTTCCACTCTTTTTCCTGTAAATTTATATTTAGTTGAGATTTTATACCTAATTAACTTTGCTTTATTTTCTGATTCATATCTCATATCTTCTCCTTAAATTATTAGAAACTATTAAAAAAAAATCGCTGTAGAGTGTCCATCATGAAGATGAACCAAACTTGATTTAACTACTTCTCTAGTGTTGAATAGATTGACTGTTGAATATCTACCTCTTACCTACTTAGGTCAGGGCCAAAGGGTGTGAATAGTAAGGCCACTATCTGCACTGCCAGCGTACATTCCAGGCAAGTTACACAGCAGGCTATGGATGCCATTCCAACCTTACTCTTCTCAGCATAAAGATTTGAAATGTATATGCCTCAATTTGAGAGCTGTGTTTACTACATCTTTTGAATATACATTTATTTTTCCTTAAATGCACTTTAAAATCAACTTCTATAAAAAGAACTTTTATTTATTTGCGACAGCAGGAAAAGTGCGTTCCCACTTCCACCACTCTAAAACAGTTAAGCATCAGATAAATGTTAATTATAAGGAGGTAGGGCTGTTATTACCAGCACTGAGTGCTACATCAGCTCTAGTCTCTGCTGCAAGCACTGATTTAATGACAGTTTGCTGGCTACAGCAGAGCACTATATTAGATGGCAAAAAAAGGGGGAGGCAAACAGAAGATCTACACCTAATGTCAGCTCCCCCTGCCTGATTTCACGTGCTTTGTGGCAAAAGAGAAGGGACCTGTACTTCCTAAATCCTTCCAATTCCTTAACTGTTCCCTAACCACTCTCCTACAGCCAACCCCCACCATGAAAAGCACCTGTATCAAGACAGGCAGATACCTTCTGTAAAAATTATCATATAATCCTATTAATAGTACTGCTTAAGAGAGAACAAACTACTGCTTTGAATACGAAGGGGGTGGGAGAAGGATGAGGAGAAGAAAGTCGCTAGTGGGAAGAGTGGAATTCATGATCTTGAGCATCTCTGCGCATCTTATTGGCCAGCTGTATATATTCTTTGAGAAGTACCTATTCATTTTTAATTGGTTTGTCTTTTTTTTTTAATATTTTATTTTTTTTATTTTAAGAGAGGGGCGTGAGAAGTACCTGTTCATTGTTGCTTCGCTCTAGTTGTTCACTGGTTGTTTGTGTATGTGCCTTGACTGGGCAAACCCAGGGTTTTAAACCAGCGACCTCAGCATTCCAGGTTGCCGCTCTATCCACTGCGCCACCACAGGTCAGGCTATTTGTCTTACACGTTGTTGAATCGTTAAGAGTTCTTTATATAAGCCCTGGCCGGTTGGCTCAGCGGTACAGCGTCGGCCTGGCGTGCGGGGGACCCGGGTTCAATTCCCGGCCAGGGCACATAGGAGAAGCGCCCATTTGCTTCTCCACCCCCACCCTCTCCTTCCTCTCTGTCTCTCTCTTCCCCTCCCGCAGCCAAGGCTCCATTGGAGCAAAGATGGCCCGGGCACTGGGGATGGCTCCTTGGCCTCTGCCCCAGGCACTAGAGTGGCTCTGGTCACGGCAGAGAGACGCCCCAGAGGGGCAGAGCATCGCCCCCTGGTGGGCAGAGCGTTACCCCTGGTGGGCGTGCTGGGTGGATCCCGGTCGGGCGCATGCGGGAGTCTGTCTGACTGTCTCTCCCCGTTTCCAGCTTCAGGGGGAAAAAAAAAAAAAAAGAGTTCTTTATATATTCTAAATATAAATCTTTTATCATGTAAGATTTGCAAATGTTTTCTTCAATTCTACAGGTTGTCCATTTTTTTAATGGTGTCCTTTGAAGCACAAAACTTTTTAATTTTGATGAAATCCAATTTATCTTTTATTCTTTTGTTGCTTGTGCTGCAGGTGTCACATCACAGCTAAGGAACCACTGCCTAACCCAGGGGTCCCCAAACTACGACCGGCGGGCCGCAAGCGGTCCCCTGAGGCTATTTATCCACCCCCGCCGCACTTCCAGAAGGGGCACCTCTTTCATTGGTGGTCAGTGAGAGAAGCATAGTTCCCATTGAAATACTGGTCAGTTTGTTGATTTAAATTTACTTGTTCTTTATTTTAAATACTGTATTTGTTCCCGTTTTGTTTTTTTACTTTAAAATAAGATATGTGCAGTGTGCATGGGGATTTGTTCATAGTTTTTTTTTTATATTCCAGCCCTCCAATGGTCTGAGGGACAGTGAACTGGCCCCCTGTGTAAAAAGTTTGGGGACCCCTGGCCTAACCCAAGGTCACAAAAACTTATTCATGTTTTCCTTTAACAGCTTTATAGTTCTAGCTCCTATATTTAGGTCTTTGATGCATTTTGATTTAATTGTTGCATACTGGGTGAGGTAGGGATCTAACTTTAAATATATTTATAAATATATTTATGTGGATATCTAGTTGTCCTAGCACCATTTATTGAAAAGACCATTTTCTCATTGAAATGTCCTGGCACCCTTGTCAAAATCAACTGGCCATAAACGTAAGGCCTCTGAACTCTTGATTCTTCCTCATCGATCGTTTCGTCTATCCTTATGCCAGTACCACACAGTCTCGATTACTGTAGTTTCGTAGTTAAGTTTTGAAATCAAGAAGTGTGAGTCTTCCAATTTTGTTTTTCTCTTTCAAGATTATTTTGGCTATTGAGGGTTTTTGTATTTTCATATGATTTTCAAATCAACTCATCCATTTCTACAAAGAAGCCAGCTGGCATTTTGAAAAGAATTGCATTCAATCTTTTGATCACTTGGGCAATACCAAGAAGTGAAAATGGGATGACTACTTTTACTTAGGTCTTTAATTAACAGTGCTTCATGGTACTCCGTCTGAAAAGCTTGCACAGCTTTTGCTGAATATACCCCTAAGTATTTTATTCTTCTTTTTTTTTAATTTATTTTTTTTTATTTTTTATTCATTTTAGAGAGGAGAGGGAGAGACAGAGAGAGAGAGAGAGAGAGAGAGAGGGAGGAGCTGGAAGCATCAACTCCCATATGTACCTTGACCAGGCAAGCCCAGGGTTTTGAACCCGCGACCTCAGCATTTCCAGGTCGACGCTTTATCCACTGCGCCACCACAGGTCAGGCCTATTTTATTCTTCTTGATGCCATGCAATTAAATGAATTTTTTCTGTGGAATTCATTTTCATGTTGTTCATTGTTAATGTATAAAAATGTAATTGTTTTTATTGATCTTCTATCCTTGCTGACCTTGTTGATTAGTCCAACAGTTTTCTGTACACATGCTTTTTAAAAGCAATGCCCAAAAAAGCAACAGGGCTGGCAGATTACCTAGTCAAGTCTCTCCTTGTTAAAATCTAAATTCATAATTGCCCAAAACTGACAGTTAATATTATCCTTAAAAACCTCTTTAATCAGTCATAAAGTAGAGCACACAAAGCTATGTTTATATAAATGAGGAGACAGATTTGAATCTTCCATTCACCATTCACTGTAGGTCCTGTACTCAGTGATCCTATTTAAACTGCAGATTTTCTTTTTTTTAAATTTGCTAAATAAGTCTGATACAATTTGATAAATATATATGATTCTACCATAGTCATGTAGAGAAAAAATGACATCCTTTTCCAAATTTTGCTATTTAAATTTGTGTGTGCCCTAATATGAACTCACTAATAACTGCAACCTCTTCTTTTACTTGAATGTTCAAATAAACGTGGCTGGTATCTCCATGGAAAGGGTCAAGATAAAAAATACCACTTTTAGATTTCACATCCATACCTCTGCAGGAATTAAAATCCTCATTAGAAAGCCAACACTTACCAAACCTCTCCTGCACCATAAGGGCCACCTGTTTTCCCACCTGAGTGCTCCCAGTGAAGGACAGCAGGTTCACTCGCTCATCTTTGGCCATGGCTGTGCTGAAGGGGAACAGACAAGGTCACTCAAGCAGGAAAACCCAGCCATGGCGCCACCTAACGAGAACCTTGACCTACCGGGCTCTTGGAAAGGCAGTCTGTTATAAGAGAGCAAGGGGAGGTCTTCATGACAATGAACTAGATTTTCACAGGTAGAACCAAATAACAGAAAAAGTAACCTCTTCTGTGAGCTCTCTATAAACAGAAATCACCTTGAGGACACTGTTAAGGAAGAAAGTTCTTCCTGTACTGAGTGGGTGACTGTACAACGTGACCTTAGCATTTCACTGATGAGCAGCCCGGTTATTTTGAGGATTTTTAAACTACCCCATGGTTGCTGGCTTGAGCCCATGGTCGCTGGCTTAAGCAAGGGATCACTGGCTCAGCTAGACAACCCCCCTCGCCCTGGTCAAGGCACATACAAGAAAGCAATCAAAGGCCCTGGCCGGTTGGCTCAGCGGGAGAGCGTCGGCCTAGCGTGCGGAGGACCCGGGTTCGATTCCCGGCCAGGGCACACAGGAGAAGCGCCCATTTGCTTCTCCACCCCTCCGCCGCGCTTTCCTCTCTGTCTCTCTCTTCCCCTCCCGCAGCCAAGGCTCCATTGGAGCAAAGATGGCCCGGGCGCTGGGGATGGCTCTGTGGCCTCTGCCTCAGGCGCTAGAGTGGCTCTGGTCGCAATATGGCGACGCCCAGGATGGGCAGAGCATCGCCCCCTGGTGGGCAGAGCGTCGCCCCTGGTGGGCGTGCCGGGTGGATCCCGGTCGGGCGCATGCGGGAGTCTGTCTGACTGTCTCTCCCTGTTTCCAGCTTCAGAAAAATGGAAAAAAAAAAAAAAAAGCAAGCAATCAATGAATGACTACGATGCTGCAACAAAAAAAATGATGCTTCTCATCTCTCTCCTTTCCTGTCTGTCTGTCCCTATCTGTCTGTCCCTCTCTGTCTCTTTCACTAACAACAACAACAACAAAAATTAAAAATCTAAGGGCTGTAGGGAAACATCCTAAGTATCCCTCATGGAAGATGACTGATAAAGGCTGTGCTACGATTTCCGGTTGTTTCTAAGGAATGCAGACCACACTATCAATTTGAACCTTTTTGCTCAGTTTAGTACGTCAAAGGGCTTGGTGCACAGAGCAGTCACAGCATCTAATATAGGGCACGGACAGTTCCCCAGGTTCAGCCCAGCAAACATGAGCACAGCTACCCAAGGCAGCGGCTCCGTGACGCACAACTTCACACTAATGCGATTACCCGAGCTACTCTACGGCCAAAGCCAAGGACTGGATGCCCAGAGGGCAAGAACGGAGTTGGTCAAAGGATAGAATACTCATTGGAGTTAGATACTACACTATGAATACTTTTCATTTATTTAAAATAAAAAAGGAGCAACTTATAGCTCATTTTTTGAGATCACCAGTAAAAGTAGCATACTATGGTAAAAAAAAAAAAAAAAAAAGTTGGGTTCCATAATAATATTGATAATTCCAAAACACCATTCTCACTTCAGCTGCGCTGGGCTTAGTTATTCCAGTAAGGCTGCTTCTAGTTGATCAGCCTGGGGTCCTTCAGCAGAAAGCTGTTCTCCATCTACTGACCTACCCGATGTCTGCTCCACTGCAAGTCAAGGAACAAATCGCACCAGGCAGCTTGTTGTCCTCCAGAACCTTGGCTATTATCCTAGAAAGAAAAAGCAATTACTACTAAGGGGGCAAGTCCATTTCTTAGGGTTTTGAAAAACTAGGAATAACTTCCAGCCACCTAACCTTTCTGTCTTAACTCTGTCTCCCTCCCCTCAAACATCCAGACCTGGATTTGTCCTCACATAACAGAAATAAGGTTTTCAAACACATGAAAACAAAACTTTTTTTTCACTAATAGAATCTTAAAAGGAAATTGTTTTTAAAAAAAACATCACAAAATAAATAAAAGACGTAAAGCATTGGTCATGTAATTCAAGTGATCCTTGTTTTCAAGTAGTTTCTGCCAAACTATGAAGATGTATCTGACTGATCACAGGGCCTTTTTTTATTTTTTTGTTTCTCACTACAAATCCATTAAAATGAAAATAAAAAAATAAAACAAGAAATCATAAAAAAAAAAACCTTGAAATAGGCCCTGGCTGCTTGGCTCAGTGGTAGAGCGTCGGCCCAGCATGTGGAAGTCCCGGGTTCGATTCCTGGCCAGGGCACAGAAGCGCCCATCTGCTTCTCCACCCCGCCCCCTCTCCTTCCTCTCTGTCTCTCTCTTCCCCTCCCACAGCCAAGGCTCCACTGGAGCAAAGATGGCCCGGGCGCTGAGGACGGCTCCGTGGCCTCTGCCTCAGGCACTAGAATGGCTCTGGTTGCATCATAGTGGGCTTGTGGGGTGGGTCCTGGTCGGGCGCATGCGGGACTCTTTCTGCCACCCCACTACCCCCACTTCTCAATTCAGGAAAATACAAAAAAAAAAAAAAAAAAAAAAAAAAAAAAGGAAGACCCCTGACTGGCCAACCACATCTGGACTAGGACCACCACCTGAAAATGATAAACAGGAACCTCATACAGTTTGGCCTTCCCAGAGTGCAGTGACTCTCACCACTGCAGGACCCTGACGGGCAGCTGAAAGCCCTGCCAACAGAATTGTCACAAGGCATTCTGGCTCCTGTGCGGCATTAGGCTATCAAGTCGGGGCTACCCCCACTTGTGTGCATTGCAGATCCCATCTCTTACCCCTGTGCAAACTGCTATAAAGACACCAACTGAAGAGAAATACCTAATGCTATCCCCCTGGCCAACTAGTATAACCTTCCGCATGGAGAAGTACCATGTGGCCTGTGTTCATCTTCTGAGTCTGAGCGTTGAGCTGCATTAAGAACTCCTATTGGATACAGCAGCACCCTTGCTTAATTATGGCCAAATTCAGCATCATTTTACTTACTGCCTTCCATTACAAAATAAAGTAACATTCTCAATTACCTAAAATGTCAACCATGTTCCTATGTGAACATTTCAAACCTTCAAAATGTCTAAAGCACATAAGTATAAAACAGCTCAAAGCAACAATAACTTAAAACATCTGAAACTAATATCAATTGATAGTGTTTTAAACCAGTTGTTTAAACTGGCAAGTCAGTCCACTATGATCATGTTAGCTGTTTTAAGTTATTTTTAATAAAAAAAAATTCCCTTGGAAATCTCATCATTTTTCTGTTTTCTATATCAGAGTTCTATGTAATATATTTTTTTAAGATTTTCTTTATTGATTTTAGAGAGAGGAAAGAGAGAAGAAGAATGGGAGGAGGAGAGGAAAGCATCAACTGGCAGTAGTTGCTTCCTGTATTTGCCTTAACTGGGCAAGCCCAGGGTTCGAACCAGCGACCTCAGCATTCTAGGTCAACTCTTCATCCACTGTGCCACCACAGGTCAGGCTCTATGTAGTATTACCTTGAACATCCCTACCTTGAAGGATATACTTTTCTCAATTATCACACATTTCTTTCAAGTAAAGACTATTCTCTCTTTTAGAGCCCACTTTTCAATTCCTAAGCCAGTATTCCTAAGTGATCTTCCAATACTACAGGCCCTCTCACATAGAGATTCTGCCGCCAGCTCTCCACAACAGCTCTTAACTCAGAGAATGCAGACTGTGAAATTAATCAAGCATGAAGGATGCACTATACCCCCGCATGCGAAAGCCCACTCTTGTTGATGATTTCTAAACTCTGGAATGACAAATCAGTAACAATGATTTTATGATGTGATCAGAGTTGTCGAGTTTTCAAATATGAGAAAACAATTTTTTTAATCAAAAGATAAAACACACTTTAGATGATGTGAGAAAGAATCTGTGGAATAATATAGTAAGCATTTCTTTCTGTTCTGCTAACAGTCTATTAAACAAAAGCAATAAAAGAATTAGCAAAAAAAAAAAAAAAAGAATTAGCTAGGTAGAACTCAAAACCATTAACATGTTGAATAGTTATAAATTATAGCCCCTAAACTGCAAGAAAATTTCTCTTCGCTGATTTGCTTTTATTTTGCAAGTGACAATAATGTTTATAAGAGTTCAAGTTCAACACATAAATCAATATCTGTCATGTTTCCAAAGAATTAAAGGATGTGGCTATAAAAGAGCTCTATGAACTGCAAAATAATATAAAAATGTTATCACAACCAAAAAGAGATTATTCAAATCCCATACTTAAATATGACACTTACATTACATTAAAAATTCAGCCTGACCTGTGGTGGTGTAGTGAATAAAGCATTGACCTGGGATGCTGAGGTCACCAGTTTGAAACCCTGGGCTTGCCTGGTCAAGGCACAAATGGAAGCTGATGCTTCCTGTTCCTTCCCTTCTCTCTCTCTGTCTCTCCCCTCTCTAAAATGAATAAAGTCCTAAAAATTAAAAAATTTTAAAAAAGGCCTGACCTGTGGTGGCGCAGTGGATAAAGTGTCGACCTGGAAATGCTGAGGTCGCCGGTTCGAAACCCTGGGCTTGCCTGGTCAAGGCACATATGGGAGTTGATGCTTCTAGCTCCTCCCCCCTTCTCTCTCTCTCCTCTCTCTCCCTCTCTCCCTCTCTCTCTCCCTCTCTCTCTCCTCTCTAAAAATGAATAAAAAAAATTTTTTTTTTAAATTCAGTGCCTATTGCTTGAGTGGTGGGGGCATAGTGGATATTGTCAACCTGGGACTCTGAGGCCCTAGGTTCAAAACCCTGAGTGCAGGCTCACCAGCTTGAGTGCAGGGTCGCCAGCTTGAGTGTGGGATCATTGACATGACCCCATGGTTGCTGGCGTGAAGTCCGAGGTCACTGGTTCAGCTGGAGCCCCCCAGTCAAGGCACTTAGGTGAATCAATCAATGAACAACTAGAGCACCACAACTACGAGTTAATACTTCTCATCTCTCTCCCTTCCTGTCTATCTCTGTCTCTCTGTCTCTCTCTCTCTCTCTCACACACACACACACACAGAGTGCCTATCTATCACCCTTTTGAGAATATTCCATACTCAGGAAAAAGCCACACATACTCACTTTGTGACAGCGACACTAATGAGGGAAGTTGTTGGAGCACCTTTCCTTAAAAGGGTTAAAAAAAAAGAGCAAGTTAATTTGGTGAAAATCATAAATATCTTTTATTATCAAGCAGAAGCAAAAGTCTGTGAGAAAAACTTCTAATGAGACAACTGAGCCTAATATCTGAAACAGGAATCTATCCTTCAGCTTGGTTTCTCTGGGACCTAACAGAACACAAAACTTTCATAAGTATAAAAATGGCGAAAAGCAATTTTGAACCTTCTTGCGCTGATCGTGGGAACCGTTACATTAATCTCTGCCAATTATGGGAACCGAGTGAAAGGAAATCCATGTGAATTTTTCTTAGAAAGCTCAGAGCTGCAAGAAAGCATGGGTCCCTTTGGTAACATGGTACCAAACCATTAATCCTCCCACCCACACCTTGCTCATTTGTGACAGTCTGAGTACATCCAATAGACTACCCTCAGATCAGTATATCACTAGTGGTAAGATGCAAAATGGACAAAGACAAGTCTCGTGGCTTTGCTGACCTAAATTCTTCCTCTGAGCACGAAAGCTAAAAACAGTCAATGGTTTCTGTCATGTATAAGGCACTGACATTTTCCCATTTAACTTTTACTACCGAATATTTTATAAACTATAAAATTTAATGCATCAGTGTGAACACCGGCCAAGTGCCTCAGAGTCACTTGGGAGTTCACTATCAAATTTTTATTCAAGAAAAAAAAAAGAGTCAAACTTTAAAACAACGTTGTGATTTATCACAAGTTCTCTTTTTTTCCTCCTACTTGTTTACTTACTTTTCTGTTTGGGGAGTATAGTATAATAAAGATTATTTGTTCTTTGTTTCTGGCACAGAGCATCAAAACACCTTGGAATTCTAAGTGCTAACAAGGTGACTTGTAGGGTCCATTTGCTTCAAGACAGAGGTTGGTTGCTGGTCACCAGAAAGACCCACCACAGGGAAGGGAGGAGGAATCAAGACTGAGTTTAACCACATGTCCTGTGATTTAATCAATAATGCCTGTGGCATGTATCCCCCATAAAAAACTCTGGACACCAGAGCTCAGTGGAGCCTCTCTGCTGGGAGGGCAGCATGCCCCACCTTCACTCACTGGGAAAGGGCATGGGAGCTCTGCATCTGGGACCCTGCGAGACCTCACCCCATGTGCATCCTCATAATCAAACTATGATTGTTAAGCATTGTGCTTTCTTCCGTCCTGAGAGGTCACTCTAATAAGTTATTGAAACAGAGGGTTCATAGGAACCTCCAAATTTGTAGCTGGCTGGCAGACCTGCAGATGCCCTGAGGACCTGGGGGTACTTGCAGTTTGCATCTGAGGTAGAGCCAGTCTTGTGGAGCACTGAGCCTTTAACCATGAGGAGCCGGACACTAAATCCAGGAAGTTGGTGTCAGAATTTAATTACAGTACACACACTTGGGATGGAAACAACTGGAAAGACAAGGCTGTGTCAAAAAAATAAACTTTACCAATGGTAAAATAGGTAATAATTCCAAGTCAGTGTTTTACATGTAGCAGACGTGACTTAATATGTTGTAGAAAGAATAAGGTAATAAGAAAACATCTCAATACATTTGAAATACTTTTGCTAGTATCCAACAATGGCTACTTTTATCATCGTCTTACTGTATAAGAAAGTGAACAGGTCTTACCAAAGGCACACATTCCCACAGATCATGGCGATGGCGTTGTTCCAGCCATATACCGCCACGGGGAAGTTGAACGCAGTGATGATTCCAACCAGGCCTACAGGATTCCACTGTTCAATCAGCGCGTGGCCGGGTCCTGAGAACAGGGAAAGGTGAGGAGCCGCCTAAGCACGTTCGTTTAATGCAGATCAAGCCCTGGCCGGTTGGCTTAGCAGTAGAGCGTCGGCCTAGCGTGCGGAGGACCCGGGTTCGATTCCCGGCCAGGGCACACAGGAGAAGCGCCCATTTGCTTCTCCACCCCTCCGCCGCGCTTTCCTCTCTGTCTCTCTCTTCCCCTCCCACAGCCAAGGCTCCATTGGAGCAAGGGTGGCCCGGGCGCTGGGGATGGCTCTGTGGCCTCTGCCTCAGGCGCTGGAGTGGCTCTGGTCGCAACATGGCGACGCCCAGGATGGGCAGAGCGTCGCCCCTGGTGGGCAGAGCGTCGCCCCTGGTGGGCGTGCCGGGTGGATCCCGGTCGGGCGCATGCGGGAGTCTGTCTGACTGTCTCTCCCTGTTTCCAGCTTCAGAAAAATGAAAAAATAAAAATAAAAAAATAATGCAGATCAAGTGAATAAGAACAAAGTCTGAAATCTTTCATATTCAGAAAAAAACGTACACAGGACCACGTGGGGATTCCAGATGCCTTGTAGTGGCTCACTTTAGATAGTGGCGGGATACAGGTATATTAATTAGTACACTACAAAAGCTGTTATTACTACACTACCTTAAAAACCGTAATGATAGTCACTATGCCTCTGATCCTCATAGGAAGTCTGATTATTTTATTACTCAAGGGCAATCAGAGCAGCGAAGAACCAAAGCAAGGAGCGATGATGGCTCACAAACCCTGGTGAAAAGCAGAGAGCACTGGCCAGGCGGTGCTCCCGGCAGCCATCTTTCTGAGCCCGCTCACCTCGCTGGCTGGGAGCAGGGAAGCCGCCATTGCTGCACCCACTGCCAGACCCTGCTTTAGTCTGGGCCGCCTCATCGCCCTTCACACGGTGTGCTGGCATGGCTCCTCCCCGGCAGGGCCTGCCTCCTCCCTCCCTGTCCTCCCCGCTTTATCCTCCTCAGGGGACCAGGGCCACTCTGATAACATCACTCCTTTGCTGCAAACCCTTCGGTGTCTGGGTCACTACTGCAGCTGCCTGCAGTCAAGCCCAAACTCCCCATCAGGCGAAGTCTTTTCCCACTGCCTGTCCACGCCACCTCTCCCCTCCTCTGTGCCCTCCGGCTGGTCTAAAACAACAGTTCCCCAAATAAGCCACATCCTCCCATCCCAAGCTTTCACGTTTTCCCCCTATTTAAATTAATGCTTGCCCCAACACTCCACCTCTCTCTGCTTGAGGCGTTAACTTGAATTACTTTCTCTGGCTAGCTGAGGGGCTCATTATCCTACCCTCCACCCCACCCCAGTACTTACCATGTTCTATTGTAATTATCCCTGTACTTACCTCCCACTTGCCTCTCACTCTTAACTGTAAGAAACCTATAGGCTTATAAATTCACTGAACACAAGGACTATGCCTTATTGATCAAGTATCACCTGTTTAGATGACCTGGCACGTGGTAGACACTCAATAAGGATTAATTGCATTAATGAGGTCAAAGTTACCCCTAAGTTTCTGCTAGATGAATGATCTACTCTTAAAAAAAAAAAAAAAAAAAAAAGCCTGACTAGATAAAGCATCGTCCTGGACGCTAATGACCCAGGTTCAAAACTCTGACATTGCTGGCTTGAGCACGGGCTCATCCAGCTTGAGTGCGGGCTCATCAGCTTGAGCATGGGAATACAGACATGACCCCATGGTCACTGGCTTGATCCCAAAGGTCACTGGCTTGAAGCCCAAGGTCGCTGGCTTGAGCAAGGAGTTACTGGCTTGGCTGGAGCCCCCTAGTCAAGGCACATATGAGAAAGCAATCAATGAACAACTAAGGTGCCAGAATGAAGAATTGACGCTTCTCATCTGTCTCCCTTCCTGTCTGTCTGTCCCTGTCTCTCTCTCTGTCACCAAAAAAACCCCCCAAAAAAACCCTGGCCGTGCCTGATCAAGGCATCTATGGGAAGCAACTACTATGAGTTGATGCTTCCCGTTCTTCCCCCTACTCTTTCTCTGTCTCTCTCTTCTCTCTAAAAATCAATAAATAAAATTAAAAAAAATAAAAAATAAAAAAAAAAGCCTGGCCTGTGGTGGAGCAGTGGATAAAGAAAGCATCCATCCGGAACACTGAGGTCGCCAGTTCAAAACACATGGGAGGAGCCGATGCTTCCTTCTCTTCCCTCCTTCTCTCTTCCTCTCCCTCCCCTCTAAAATGAATAAATCTTTTTAAAAAACATAAAGAAAAGAAATTTTGCAAAATACTGAAAAATAGAAAGAGAACAGCCTGACCAGGTGGTGGTACAGTGGATAGAGCATCGATCTGGGATGCTGAGGACCCAGTTTTGAAACCCCGAGGTCACTAGCTTGAGTTCTAGCTTGAGTGTGGGGTCACTGACTTGAGCGTGGGATCATAGACATGACCACGAGGTCACTAGCTTGAGTGTGGGGTCACTGACTTGAGCGTGGGATCATAGACATGACCACGAGGTCGCTGGCTTGAGTACTAGCTTGAGTGTGGGGTCACTGACTTGAGCGTGGGGTCACAGACATGACCACGAGGTCACTAGCTTGAGCACTAGCTTGAGTGTGGGGTCACTGACTTGAGCGTGGGATCACAGACATGACCACGAGGTCGCTGGCTTGAGCAAGGAGTCACTGGCTCGGCTGGAGTCCCCTCACCCTCGTGTGAAGTTGATGCTTCTCATCTCTCTCCCTTCCTGTCACTGTCTGTCTCTCTCTCTCTCATTAAAAAAAAAGAAAAAAAAAGAAAGACAACAATAAAAACCATCAATAATTCTGCCATCCTGGGATAACCACTGTTACCACTCTGGCAGACTTCCAGCCCTTCTGTCTTCAACGCAGCCACACTATTAAAACTGCAAACATTACAAATGACATAAGCCCTTATCCTCATCACTGAAACCTGTTACAAGGTTGGTCCTTGCAGCATAGTATAACAGCAGAAGATTGAAAACATTCATCATTTTTAGGAACTGGTTACGTCTAGTATCTTAACAGCAAATAAACAGTCATTCAAAAAAGAAAAATGAAGGAAGCACCTTAATGGAATAATAGGAAACAATTTCCAAGACCCATTAAGTAGGAAAATGTATAGAACAGAATATATAGTTTGCTAATGCTGTTTCCCAAAGACACATACTTGCCTATAAGTGAATAAAAGCTCTAAAAAGATATACAAGAAACCAGAAACACTGACTACTTCTATAGGAATACTATGGAGTATCCAGGGGGAATACTTTTCATCCTTTATTCTTTTATTTCTTTATATTTTTGTGATCTGAGTTTATCATCTCCTTAAAAAAATAACATTAAAATAATTATAGCCTGACCTATGGTGGCACAGTAGATAAGGCAACGACCTGGAATGCTGAGGCCTGATTTGAAACCCTGAGCTTGCCCAGTCAAGGCACATACGACAAGCAATCAATGAACAACTAAAGTGAAGCAACTATGAGTTGATACCTCTCACTTCCCCCCTCCCCTGCATTTCTCCCTCTCTCCTCGCTCTAAAAATCAATGAACAAAATCTTTTTAAAATAATACCAATAATTTAAAAATAAGTAAATACAACCTTCCCAAAACAGTGTGAGACTGGAAGAAGGCAAATTCGTAAATAGGATTTTTATTACCTGCTAACAGACTGCCAAAATTAGCTCAACCTTTGCCATAGGACACTTAGGTCATTTTTAATGTTCCCTATTGATACCATAATGAACATCTTTACACATAAACCTTGTCACATTTCAGATTATTTACTTAAATTAGATTCTTGAAACTGATTCTTTGGATTATTTCCAAATTGTTTTCCAGATGGATTGGCAATTCTTACCACCAGTCCCCATAAAAGAATCTGGCTCAGGCCCTGGCCAGTTGGCTCAGTGGTAGAGCGTTGGCCCAGCGTGTGGAAGTCCCAGGTTCGATTCCCGGCCAGGGCACACAGGAGAAGTGCCCATCTGCTTCTCCACCCCTCCCCCTCTCTTTCTTCTCTGTCTCTCTCTTCCCCTCCAGCAGCCAAGGCTCCATTGGAGCAAAGTTGGCCCCCAGGCACTGAGGATGGCTGCATGGCCTCCACCTCAGGCGCTAGAATGACTCCAGTTGCAACGGAGCAATGTCCCCTAGTGAGCTGGATGGGTGGATCCCAGTCTGTCTCTGCTTCTCACTTCAGAAAAATTAAAAAAAAAAAAAAAAAAAAAGAACCTGGCTAACCCACAGACTCACCACCATTGACTTTTATCTTAAAAAAAAAAAATTAAGTGTCCTGATCTGATCTTTTCACCTGTTTCAATTTGCATTTCTAAGTAGAAAGATTAAAAATATTCTCATTCATTTATATGTTACTTATAATTCCTCTTTTGCAAATTGTTCACAGCCAGGGCATTTTTTGGAGCTCTCTGTGTCAGAGCACAAAACTCAGCTTAAGCAACATCATTGCTTACTTTCAGAAGGCAGGATGGGTCCCCCGATCATCCGTGATAAACCAACAGCATAATCACAAATATCCACATACTCCTGAACTTCTCCCACACCTTCTACTAAGATTTTCCCCATCTCCAAAGACACCTAAAAATACAAAAAGCCAAGTTGTATTTTTCCAACAGAATTCATTCTTTAAACATTAAAATGACAAAAGGGAGAATGCAAAACATACTTTGTGTCTGTCTTGTGACAATAAACTTCAGAAAAATCTGTTATTTTTATGAAGTATTTTTTCACTTTTTCCTGTCCATCTTTTTCATCTTTCCTTTTGAGGAGAGACTTTTACAATACACAGACTGCTTTCTTAAACATTATGATCTCACATACAGAAATGTGTGATAGCCTTATTTCCCTTTAAAGGATATTTTTACTACAGAAATACTTTACCAAGCTTCCCAGTACTTGAATCTTCTCCCGCAAGGCATCACCAATCTGTCTCACTACTTCTCCTCGCTTCGGAGCAGGAATCTAAGAAAAGAATGGAATTTTAGGCCCTGGCCGGTTGGCTCAGCGGTAGAGCGTCGGCCTGGCGTGCAGGAGACCGGGGTTCGATTCCCAGCCAGGGCACATAGGAGAAGCGCCCATTTGCTTCTCCACCCCCCCCTTCCTCTCTGTCTCTCTCTTCCCCTCCTGCAGCCAAAGCTCCATTGGAGCAAAGATGGCCCGGGCGCTGGGGATGGCTCCTTGGCCTCTGCCCCAGGAGCTAGAGTGGCTCTGGTCCCAACAGAGCGACGCCCTGGAGGGGCAGAGCATCGCCCCTGGTGGGCAGAGCTTCGCCCCTGGTGGGCGTGCCGGGTGGATCCCAGTCGGGCGCATGCGGGAGTCTGTCTGACTGTCTCTCCCCGTTTCCAGCTTCAGAAAAATACAAAAAAAAAAAAAAGAATGGAATTTTAGCATCTGATTCAAAGTACAAACTCATGTCCCTAACACAGTATTACATAAATGTGATGTGAGAGAGCAAACTACAAGCAGGTGACTTTTTGATCAGACCCAGATGGTGAGAGGGCGGCCCCAAGACCAACAGCCCAGAAAATAGACAATAGGTTCACAAAGAGCAAGGGACTGTGCCAAGAAGAGAGAGTCAGATCTGAACACAATCTCTGGGATGACTCCAGAAAGCTTAAAATTCCTAAATCCTATAGGCTTTTATGATTCCTGGCGATGAGTTTTTATGGGTTAAACTGTATGCATGCCTGAACCCTCAATGCAACTTCCTTATAAACCGGTATTCCATAATCCACTCAAATCATATTATTCACTCACCAAGTATTTTC
Source organism: Saccopteryx bilineata (assembly GCF_036850765.1). Taxonomy (NCBI): domain Eukaryota; kingdom Metazoa; phylum Chordata; class Mammalia; order Chiroptera; family Emballonuridae; genus Saccopteryx; species Saccopteryx bilineata. Next base: position 258,676,451 of record NC_089493.1, read on the forward strand.
TGAACACCTATTATGTGACAGGAGCAATAATAGCACTGGGACTAAAATAAGAAGTGAGGTATTTATGGAGCTAATTAATATCTAGTGGGAGGCTATAAATAATTACAAATTGCCAAAAGGCCTATTAAAAGTTCAAGGAAATAAACAGGGTGCTGAGATAGAGAAAGCAGCGGTTTTGAGGATATTAGGTAAGTTTTTTTAATTTAAAAGGTTGTCAGGAAAAATCTAAGAAGGTGAGATTTAAGCTGAACTCCAAAGAATGGGAAAAGTCGGCCACAGGAATATTCTTCCCGGGAGGGTGGGAGCGAGGACCTAAAGCTAGAAATTTTTAAGGAGTCAGAATCTTAGAATCTTGCCTGACTTGTGATGACGCAATGGATAAAGCATTGACCTGGAACACTGAGGTCTCGGGTTTGAAACCCCGGGCTTGCCTGGTCAAGGCACATATGGAAGTTGATGCTTCCTGCTCCTCCCCCTTCTCTCTCTCTCTCTCTCTCTCTCTCTCTCTTTGGTCAAGGCACATATGGGAGTTGATGCTTCCTGCTCCTCCCCTTTCTCTCTCTCTCTCTCTCTCTCTCTCCTGCTCTCTAAAAATGAATAAATAAAATCTAAAAAAAAAAAAATCTTACCTAAGTGCAGTAGGAAGTCTCTAACAGTTTTTAAGGACAAAAATAAGATAGTCTGCTTTATCTTTTTTTTTTTTTAAGATTTTATTTATTGATTTTAGAGAGAGGAGAAAGAGAGAAAGGCTAGGGGGGAGTGGGAAGCATCAACTTGCTGTTGCCTGTCTCATGAGCCTTGACTGGGCGAGCCTAGAGTCTCAAACCAGAGACCTCAGCATTCCAGGTCAACACCTTAACACCTTACCCACTGGTCAGACTATTTTTTTTTATTGATTTTAGTGAGAGAGGCAGTGAGAGGGAGAGGGAGGAAGACAGGAACATCAATCTGTTTCTGTATGTGCCCTGGTCAAACCGGCAACCTCTGTGCTTCAGAACAACACTCTTAACCAACTGAGCTATTTAGCCAGGGTATTCAGACTATGTTTTTTTAAGATTTTTAAATTTTTTATTTATTTTAGCGACTGAAGAGAGAGATAGAGACAAGGGAGGGAGGAGCTGGAAGCATCAACTCCCATATGTGCCTTGACCAGGCTATCCCTGGGGTTTCGAACCAGGGATCTCAGTGTTCCAGGTCGAGGCTTTAACCTCTGTGCCACCACAGGTCAGGCCTTCAATATTTTTATATTTCGTTCTTTTTCCCTTCAAGAAAAACGTGCCCTTTGAAAATGAACTACAAAAAACTGGCAAGGCCAGTCATAGGGATCATGGCCAACTAGGGGGTCCACATGCGTGAGGACCCAAGAGAGAACGTGCATAGACCAGAAAGGGATCGGGCTCTGGTCTGTTCTTGTTTGAGGTCCCAGCAACCTCTAAGTCACTGCCCCCATTGACAGAAGCCTCAGAAGCACAGTTGGGAAAGTCTGTCTCTTTCCTAAACTTTGAACTCAATTGCTTAACTCAAATTCTAACAAGTGGATCCCCAACTGACTCTACCATCGTCCAGAACAGCAACCCGTTCATGCTTAGCAGCCCCCACTCTATGGTAGGTCTGAGAAGTATGAGAAAGCGAGTAGGGCACAGGCAGAGTCTGGCATTGAGGAGTCAGAGCAGACGGCCCAATGCGATCCTGAACGTGAAAACGACAAAGCACAGACCAATATTAAAGACAGGCCAGTTCAGGGGGAAAAAAGTCCCTGATTTCACACTAACTCTTTTCTCAAACACCACTGTATTTACCCTGAGTAAGTACATACACATAATAGAAGTTTCTGGTCAAATGTTTCACTGCCATTCAAAACAGTGTATACAAAGAGTGAAATCCTAGTATAAATGACAGGCTTTATATATTTATTAATAATGTAGCAATACTGGCTCACCAATTTTTAAGAAATGTAGCACACTAATGCAAGATGTGAATAAACTTGCTAAGAGTGATGGGGAAGAGGGGAGAGAAGTCTGCGTTTTCTGCTCATCTTCCTGCTGAGGGCGCTCAGAACAAGTCACCACAGAATGTGCCCCTTTCTCATGCAGATTACTTTGTGCTGAAGGCACTCAAGACCCAGTAGACTCAGGAAAAGCCTTTACCTCCCCCTTAGCTTCCTAAAAAACTTAGAAAAGGGGCCTCTATCAGGAAGAGAGCTACTACCAGTCACAACTTTTTATATTTGACTTATCTGCATAGCAGGGCAAACATCTGTTTACCAAACATCTGCCCTTTAAAGCTCAGGACCGCTATTCATTCCCTTCACTCAGAATGCTGTATAAGCACCAGCTAACTGGCTACCTTTGGGGTTCATATCTTCGAGAGCCCTTTAAGTACAAAATTAAAGTTTGTTTTTCTGTGTCAATTTAATTACACTGCTCACAAAATTTAGGGGATATTTTATCGCTTCATAAACATTTTGAAATATCCCCTAATTTTTGTGTGCAGTATATTAGACCAGCCACAGAACCTAAAATGGAAAATTTTTTCCTCCCCTATGCTACAAACTTACCACGGCTCTAAAAAATAAGTCTATTAATTAAAAGAAAAAATTTACGTACAAGAAAACAATTATGTTTAAAAATTATGCAAGAGGAGTAGAGGGACAAATATTCTGTGACAGAAAATGATTTAACTTTGGGGGGTGGGCACACAACACAATCAATTGTTCAAATGTTATAGAGATGGCCTGACCAGGCAGTGGCACAGTGGATAGAGCGTTGGACTGGGATGTGGAGGATCCAGGTTTGAGACCCCGAGATCGCCAGCTTGAGCACTGGCTCATCTGGTTTGAGCAAGGCTCACCAGCTTGAGCCCAAGGTCACTGGCTTGAGCAAGGGGTCACACGGTCTGCTGCAGCCCCTCGGTCAAGGCACATATGAGAAATCAATCAATGAACAACTAAGGAGCTGCAAGAAGAATTGATATTTCTCATCTCTCTCCCTTCCTGTCTGTCTATCCCTATCTGTCCCTCTCTCTGACTCTGTCTCTGCCACACACACAAAAAAAGTTATAGAGATGTTCACCTGAAACTATGTACTCTTATTCATCAATGTCACCCCATTAAATTTAATTTAATAAGAAAAAAATATGCAGTAAGCATAGGCTGGTATACAATGCAATCACAGGTCACAGAATTTTAGACACATCTTGTATACATGCATGTTTGTATAATAATCACAACCATAAAATAAACACATAGAAGACTGATAGGAAATTCACCAAAACATAACTGTAATAACCATTCTATATTGAGAGTTTAGGGCTTAAATTTGATTATCTTGTTTACAGCATCATCCAATTTTGTTTTTAAGTAGGGATATGTGTTACTTTTATGATCAGAAAGAAAATTATGTATGTCATTTTTGGAACATGACACTGCTCTGGACACTCTTCTCTAGCCAGGTAGGGTGAACTTTACTGAGCACACTGTTTACTTTTGGAAGTGGTATTTGCCTGCTCAGGGATATCTTTGTGTATAATGGAACCCTCAGCCTAATTTATGCCCAGAACTAGTTAAAGTAGAAGAAAATTGTTGATTAGAAGCAATCTTTTAGCAAACAACAAAGCTACATTCACCTCAGGACTCTCTTGGAGTCTGCCCCTCCCCAAGACGCCCTAGCAATCATTGATTCAGAGAAAACACTTGGCTCAGCAGTCCGGAAACCCAGCAGCACGTGGTTTTATCACTGGCGGGTGCTGAGGTTTGCCCTGTGCCAGACTCTCCCGTAAGCATTTGACAAGATTAACTCATTCTACCCACATGGAAACTCAGGAAGTCAGCACACGAGGTCTCCCCTTTTTACAGGACAAAGCACACTTGAGGTGAAGAGATTTACTTCTAGGTAGAGCTGAGTTAACCACCCACGGAATTCCTACACAGCCTCAGAACTAAAATTTTTGGTGGCTGAACAAAAGGGGTATTCAGGGTGGGGGAGGGAGGACTGGGAAATCCAGGCTAACTCTGTTCTTCTTCTCCCCTCCTCCGGAGCCCTGGCCTCATCTAGTACCAGCTCAGCAGGGCCAAGCTCAATCAGTCCCTACACTTACTCATGTCACCCCTGGTGGGGTCAGAGCTGGAGGAGGCTGAACCCGCCTCCGAGCCTGATCAGACAGTTGAGGTACTCCTGCCTACCCTTGGAAAGAGCTCCCACCACTGTCCTGTGGACCGGAAATGTGGACATAGTTCTGAGAGACTCCTCACCTACTCCCCTACAAAGCTGGTGGGGAGGGCGAAGCAAATGGGTGTTTTTAGTATAGATATCTCATGCACTTCAATAAAACTAATTTATGCTACATCAGTAAGAGTTTTAATCCATTTAAATTTACCCATTCACACTGAAGTCCAAATGGTAAAAGGCACTCTTCTAAGACGACAGCAGAGGAAATCACAGCCCCCCAAGAGCTCCTGTTTCAGCAAGGGGGACTGACCTGCTCATCAGATGCTTCTTCATCTCACTGCAATTAAAGTAAGTAACCATTCCATGGCCTCCATTACTTACATCTGCCCAGATTCTCCATGCTTCTCTTGCTTTCTTTACAGTTTCTTCATAGTCAGCCATACTAGCCTAAATTAACAATGGAGGGATGGTGGGGACGGAATAACAAAGAAATAAAAAAATTAGGGGGGACAAAGGAAAAAGGAAAAGGAAATGATCATCTCCTAAGAACACACAGACTATTTTTGGAAAACAACTTAAAATCTCTGGCTGACCCTAAGATTTGTGGTTTGAAATTATCTTCTCAGCCTACACTTCCAAAACTTCACTGAAACCCAGTAGGTCATGTTAGAATCTCGCTGTGATTTTTTAAAACCTTGCTTCTCCAAGAAAGTGATGTTAGCCTCATCTGGAAACAACACCTGAGGTGTATCAGAATATCAGAACCTCAGGCTCCAACCCAGATTTAAGAGGTTAGAACCTTCATTCTAAAAGTCCTCAGGTGACTCTGAAGCAAGACATTAAAGGGAACCTCTCTCTCCCTAGTTCTCTTTATGGTTCACCTTTTCTAAGGCACACACACCTCCACCCAAAGAGCAGGTCTCCCAGACATTCCTAAATATCAGTGAAAAAGGAACACATCCTTCTTTGACTTTCTAAATGTGTATTGTTCTTGATCACTCCCACTAACTCTGGACGTGCTGTTTGCATGAAAAATAAAAGAACTTACCTGTCGAACTCTTGCTATTGGCTCATTGTTAGCAGGACAATAGGTTGTGATAACCTAAAAACAAAAAGATGAACACCATTAGTAGAAAATGTAATCCTGTCCAAATTGGGGGAACCAACCAAATAAGGGAAGAAACAAAAGGAGGAAAAACAAAAGAAGACTAAGATGCAGTATCCAAATTCGGAACCTGAGCTTCTGTTACAAATAAGCCACTTTTGGCTGGTCCGATGGTAGTGGGTTATCAGAACTTATTAACTTAGTGTCACAAATAAGCCACTTTACAAAGCTTTCCATTTTGACCTCAACTTTCAGAACCAACTTTCTGCAAAACCCATCCTTGCCATCTAAGTATTAGGTACATTAACAAAAACCTAAACATAACCCGTTATCTCATCTCTTTTTCCATTAATAACAGACCAAACTCCAGGTTTACTTATACCTTCTCTTCCTTACTCTGCCCATAAGGTAAAATAGCCAAGGCCAAACAACAATAGGAAAGGCCTGTGTCCACACGAACTGTAAAGGTCAACTAGAAATAACAAAAAAATCAATGTATAGCTATTAAAGGGGGGGGGGGGGGCCTTCAGGAGGAAATATTTTATCCAGGAACCTAATAATTAGATGCCATAACGGGAAAGAAAGAAAATTATCAATTTGGGAGAGGAGGGTATTAAAACTACCTGTATCTCCTACTGTCACCAGAATGAAGGTGTTTCCTCTAACAAAGCAGGTTCATTATATAACGTGCACAAAGTTTGTCTCATGTTATGTAACATTTTCTTACAAAAGCTTTCTTCTATAAACAAACAAACAAAGAAAACTCAAAAAAATCTAGGCAATGATTACCTTATCTTTCCATCGTACTCTATAAAACGTTTTATTGAGCACTGTCAGACTCTGGAAATAGAGAAATGCAGACAAGCTGGTTCCCACGGAAGCTCAGAGAACACATGACAGGTTTTCAGGAAGCACGAGCTTGGAAACTCCAAAGGATTTCAGAAAACAAAACAATATAAAGCTATACTGTAGGACATTACCTATGCCGCATGTCACATCTGAGGAGCCACAGGCAAGCACAAAATTAAGACAATCTCCACCGTTAAGCGTGTGGCATTTTTCACTACAGACTGCAGAATTCTGCCCTTAGTTTTAAGTGTGTGTGAAAAGTTTAATCCCCGACCAACTCCAAAATGACATGGAATCGACTCTCCATAGGACACAAGGACCTAAAATCTAGGGGAATTGTTAAGGCATCCTCCATTAGAAAACTTTTACTGTGGAGCATCGAAACTTCCCACCCAGTATAATCCCCCAAGGCGGCAGGGGGCGCCGGATGGAGCAAAGCCAGCCAGGCCTCCTGGAAAGAAGTGAAGCCGCAGAGATTTCCCGGGACGCCCGCGTACCTCTCCCCGGCCTCCCCAGCTTCCATTATACACGCCCTCGTTTTCCTCGCGGAGCCCCAGCTCCTTCAGCCAAGCATACTGCGGCTGATTGATGAGCAGAGTGGACATGAAGGCGGCAGGCCTGTTCCAGGGTCCTAACAGCTTGCTCTTCCTTGCAACGTGCACGCAGAGGCGGCAGGGTACGCGCCACATACTGAGCCCAGGACGCGAAACGCGCCTGCGGCCTGAGAAGCCGCTGAAATAAAGCCCCGCCCCCCCGCCCGGGAGAGCCCATTGGGCAGGCCCGCCCCGCCCCAGACACGCCCCCACCTCCTCAAGGCCAGCCCCAGCCTTCAACCCGAGCTTAATTTTGTGGCTGTAAAAAAGGGGGTGCCGCAGGGATGAAGCGAGAGGGCTACTGCCATCTAGTGAAAAATGCCGAGAACCGCGACAGCAACTAAGAAATACTTTCCAGAAGTATTGGCTCTATATAGTACAGTAGGTTAGAGCAGGGCTTCCCAGACTGTACGGTGCATATAATCACCTGGCCACCATGTTAAATGCACATTCTGAATCCGTGGTTCTGGTCTGGGGTCTCAGAACCAGCATTTCTAACCAGTTCCCAAATGATGTTGGCGCTGCTGTTCCATAGAATAGCCAAAGGGGAAGTTTCTTGTTTATTTATTTCTTTGTTTTTGGAGGAAGGAGGAAGAGGATTGATTGTTTTCACTGCTTTGATATATTCAAATTAGTTTTCTAAGCCTGACCTGTGGTGGCGCAGTGGATAAAGCGTCGACCTGGAAATGCTGAGGTCGCCGGTTCGAAACCCTGGGCTTGCCTGGTCAAGGCACATATGGGAGTTGATGCTTCCAGCTCCTCCCCACCTTCTCTCTCTGTCTCTCTCTCTTCTCTCTCTCCCTCTCTGTCTCCCTCTCTCCCTTTCTCTCTCCTCTCTAAAATGAATAAAGAAAATTAAAAAAATAAAAAAAATAAAAACAAATTAGTTTTCTAATTAATGAAAAATCTTAAATTATGATACTTTCTTCTAAATATCCTGCCTAATATTCTTGCTTTTGAAGAACAAAAACAGTTTTGCTCAATTTCCTTCATTCTCTTCGAAACCCTGGGCTCGCCTGGCCAAGGCACATGTGGGAGTTGATGCTTCCTGCTCCTCTTCCCTTCTCTCTCTCTTTCTCTCTCTCTTCATATCTCTCTCTCTCTCTCTCTCTCTCAAAATGAATGAATACATTTTTTTAAAATTTCCTTCACGCTCAATTTCTTCTATCTTCCTGCAACATCCTTTCCACCCCCCTTGCCATCCCATTTCCACGTAATCCCACAAAAACTAGGCCTGCTCTATGTAAGGGAAATGCTAACATCTCAATCACCGTGATTTGAACAGGAGCTAATACATTCTCAAATCAACTGAATTAATAATAGGTGTTTCAGCGAGTCCCAACCTATTTTTCAAAATATTACTTCTCACTACCTGCCTGTGGCCTTTCACATTGCAGCCAGACAGAAGTCACTTTAGGTTTCTGTATGAAGCCCGTATAGTCCTCCCACTGTGTCTATGTCCTTGCTGTTCTCTCCACCTGTCAAACCCTTCCGTCCAGCTCTGCATTCAAGCTTGAGCTTTAGCTGTTCCATTCTTTTTTTAAAGATTTTATTTATTCATTTCAGAGAAGGGGAGAGAGAGAGAAAGTGAGAGAGAGTAGAGAGGAGCAGGAAGCATCAACCCCCATATGTGCCTTGACCAAGCAAGCCCGAATCTGTGACCTCAGCATTCCAGGTCTACGCTTTATCCAGTGTGCCACCACGGGTCAGGCAAATCTGTTCCACTCTCAAAGTGCAAATAATTTCAGCAAATCCTTGGCATGTATCAAACACTTTCCAAGAAACTGTAGTAAGTGTTGAATAATACTTCTGCTTGTAAATGTTATATTTTTCCTTGTTAAGACAGGTACGATCCTTGACTCATTCCTGCATGGCTCCACAATTCCCATTATTGTATCAGGGTCATGTTCACCTATATGAATGAATGAATGAATGAATGAACAAATGAACCTTCCAACACACCTCAGGAGTAATAAGCATGGATCCCTTGTCCAATATTGGTAATCTCTATCAACAACCCAGTTATTGTCTTCCATCTACCCTTAGGACTGAGGCACAAATTCCCTTCATTTTATTTCTCAGACATTTTAACTAAGAATTTAATTCTCATTTTCTGGCTGCCGGCAAAATTCTTTGTGCATCCCAACACCACACCCTTCCTTCCTTCTCCTTGTTTGATTCAAAAATAAAAAGACATTTACAGATGCACTAATATTTTTTAAGATTTTTATTTATTCATTTTTTAGAGAGGAGAGAGAGACAGATAGCCAAAGGGGGGAGGAGCAGGAAGCATCAACTCCCATATGTGCCTTGACCAGGCAAGCCAGGGTTTTTTGTTGTTGTTGTTTGTTTGTTTTGTTTTGTTTTGTTTTTGTATTTTTCTGAAGCTGGAAACGGGGAGAGACAGTCAGACAGACTCCCGCATGCGCCCGACCGGGATCCACCCGGCACGCCCACCAGGGGCGACGCTCTGCCCACCAGGGGGCGATGTTCTGTCCCTCCGGGGCGTCACTCTGTCGCGACCAGAGCCACTCTAGCGCCTGGGGCAGAGGCCAAGGAGCCATCCCCAGCGCCCGGGCCATCTTTGCTCCAATGGAGCCTTGGCTGCGGGAGGGGAAGAGAGAGACAGAGAGGAAGGAGGGGGGGCGTGGAGAAGCAAATGGGCGCTTCTCCTATGTGCCCTGGCCGGGAATCGAACCCGGGTCCCCACACACCAGGCCGATGCTCTACCGTTGAGCCAACCGGCCAGGGCCAAGCCCAGGGTTTTGACACAGTGACCTCAGCATTCCAGGTCGAAGCCTTTGTCTACTGCACCGCCACAGGTCAGGCCCATATACACTAAAGTTTAGGACCAATACATAATGCTCTTAGGAACTGTTAGCTTCCTTCTCTTGACTAAGTCAAGGAGAGAGGTTCATGGCTGTCAGCCAGATTTGGGAAGATAGACACCAGCAAATGCCAACATTGAAAATTAGGATTGCAATGGGGGTGGAGGGTGAGGGAAATAAAGAGTGACAAATATACAGTGACAGAAAATGATTTGACTTTGACTGATGGGCACACAACACAAGCAACAGTTCAAATGCTTTTATAAAAATGTTTCCCTGAGCCTGACCAGGCGGTGGCACAGTGGATAGAGCATCGGACTGGGATGTGGAAGGACCCAGGTTCGAGACCCCGAGGTCGCCAGCTTGAGCGCGGGCTCATCTGGCTTGAGCAAAAAGCTCACCAGCTTGGACCTAGGGTCGCTGGCTCCAGCAAGGGGTTACTCAGTCTGCTGAAGGCCCGCGGTCAAGGCACATATGAAAGCAATCAATGAACAACTAAGAAGTCACAACGCGCAACAAAAAAACTAATGATTGATGCTTCTCATCTCTCCGTTCCTGTCTGTCTGTCTCTGCCTATCCCTCTCTCTGACTCTCGGTCTCTGTAAAAAAAAAAAAAGTTTTCCTGAATCCTATGTACTCTTATTAATCAATGTAACCCCATTAAATTTAATTTTTTAAATACATATTTTTTTCTTTCATTGAGAGGAGGGGAGGCAAAGACATACTCCTGCATGTGCCCCCTGCTGGGATCCACCTGGCAAGCCCAGTAGGGGGCAGTGCTTTACCCATTTGGGGCTTCTCTGTTGCTCAGCAACTCAGCTCTTCTTAGCACCTGAGGTGGAGGCCAGGAAGCCATCCTCAGCACCTGGGGCCAACTTATGCCAATTGAGACATGGCTGCAGGAGGAGAAGAGAGAAAAAGAGAGAATGGGAAGGAGAGGAGAAGCAGATGGGTGCTTCTCCTGTGTGCCCTGACCAGGAATTGAACCTGAGACTTGAACCCGAGACATCCAATCTCTGGGCCAATGCTCTACCACTGAGTCAATGGGCCAGAGATACGTAAAATTTTTTAAAAAGAAAGAAAAAAGAAAATTAGGATCACATCTCTCTTCCATCTCCTTTTTTCAAAACTCACTTAGCTCTGCCCAACAGAAGGTCAGGAAAAAAATAAATTTTGATGGGACAGAGCAGAAAGAGATTAAATTAAATTAATCATGTAAAAGCACACATTTTATATATGAAAGAGAATTAAATGAATCATATATGAAAGCATATAAAAAATTGCAAAGCACTATAGCAATTTAAATGTACAGGCTAAACTCAGGACACCTTGAACCAATTCTGTATTAAAAGTGGCAGAGATTGCAAACGGCCAATTCTGCTTTTCAAATGACTTATCAACGGCATCATAGGGTGGTGATTAAAGCAAGGACTCTGGAATTACAGCATAGGTACAAATAACCTGTGTCTTGGATATCCTTAGTGAATGCTAGCCAGCTTCATTCTTCAAAGATAGCTGCTGGCCAGGAAGCAGAGGGACGTAACCTGAACATGTATGTATCCCCAAGGCAGCAGTAATTAAAGAAATCATCATGACTCAAGATGTGATTTCATTATTGCTAACTGGGAATCTGACTTGTCAGAGCATGGGTGAGTGACACGGCTGTTCTGAGCAGACTAATATTAATCCAGATCACAAAAAAATGATGCTACAAACTAGAAAGCTGGTTATTTTACAGTAAAAAATATCTTGCCCTGGCCGGTTGGCTCAGTGGTAGAGTGTCGGCCTGGCATGCAGGAGTCCCGGGTTCGATTCCTGGCCAGGGCACACAGGAGAGCGCCCACCTGCTTCTCCATTCCTCTCCCTCTCCTTCCTCTCTGTCTCTCTCTTCCCCTCCCACAGCCAAGGCTCCATTGGAGCAAAGTTGGCCCGGGCGCTGAGGATGGCTCCATGGCCTCTGCCTCAGGCGCTAGAATGGCTCTGGTTGCCCCAGATGGGCAAAGCATCGCCCCCTGGTGGGCGTGCCGGGTGGATCCCTGTCAGGCGCATGCGGGAATCTGTCTGACTGCCTCCCTGTATCCAACTTCAGAAAAAGACAAAAAATAATAATCTTCAGAAAATGAATCATTCACATCCTTTGATCACTGCATTCTCTTCCAGAATACTAACTACCTATTTGGTTGTTTAAGGAGCCCAGAATCAGAAGTAGAAAAGTTGTTGATTAACAATAAATGAGCCTGACCAGGTGGTGGCGCAGTGGATAGAGCGTCGGACTGGGATGCGGAAGGACCCAGGTTCGAGACCCCGAGCTCACCAGCTTGAGCACGGGCTCATCTGGCTTGAGCAAAGAGCTCACCAGCTTGGACCCAAGGTTGCCGGCTCCAGCAGGGGGTTACTCGGTCTGCTGAAGGCCCACGGTCAAGGCACATGTGAGAAAGCAATCAATAAACAACTAAGAAGTCGCAACGCGCAACGAGAAACTGATAATTGATGCTTCTCATCTCTCTCCGTTCCTGTCTGTCTATCTCTGCCTCTGTAAAAAACAAACAAACAAACAAAAAAAACCCAAAACAATAAATGAGCTTTTCAGCCGGATCCGCCATCTTTCAGTAATTCGCCAAAATGACTAACGCAAGAGGAAAGAGGAGAGGCACGGTATATCTTCTCTAGGCATTTTAGAAAACATGGAGTTGTTCCTCTGGCCACATACATGCGAATCTACAAAAAAGGTGATATTGCAGACATCAGGGAATGGACACTGTTCAAAAAGGAATGCCCCATAAGTGTTACCATGGCAAAACTGGAAGAGTCTAAGGTGGCACCTGTTGTGAACAAACAAGTTAAGGGCAAGATTCTTGCCAAGAGAACGAATGTATGTATTAAGCATATTAAGTACTCTAAGAGCCGAGATAGCTTCCTGAAACGTGTGAAGGAAAATGACCAGAAAAAGAAGGAAGCCAAAGAGAAAGGTACCGGGGTTCGGCTGAAGCGTTAGCCTGCTCCACCCAGAGAAGCACACTTTGTGAGAACCAGTGGAAAGGAGCCTGAGTTGCTGGAATCCATTCCCTATGAATTCATGGCATGATAAGTGTAAAAATAAATAAGAGACCCCACTGTATTGATAAAAATGTTTCTCATAGCCTGACCTGTGGTGGCGCAGTGGATAAAGCGTTGACCTGGAATGCTGAGGTCGCCAGTTCAAAACCCTGGGATTACCTGATCAAGGCACATATGGGAGTTGATGCTTCCTGCTCCTCCCCTCTTCTCTTCTCTCTCTCTCTCTCTCTCCTCCTTCTCTGCTTTCTAAAATAAATAAAGTCTTAAAAAAACAAAATAAAATTTGAGGTTTAAAAAAAAATGTTTCTCATAATTGAAGTGAAGTGTGGTATCCCTTAAACCCCCCAAAATATTTAAAGAATAAAAAACAGCAATAAATGATCCTAGCCTGACTTGTGATGGCACAGTGGACAGAGCGTTGACCTAGAAAGCTGAGGTTGCAAGTTCATAAACACTGGGCTTGCCCAGTCAAGGCACATACAAGAAGCAATTACTAAGAAGTGATGCTTCCTGCTCCTCCTTTCTCTCTCTCTCATCAATAAGTAAAATATATTTTAAAAAATACATCTTCTAAAATAAATAAATCAATAATTCCAGCATAGGTAATGGCATCAGGCTAAGACAGTCTCCAAACCATGAGAAATAATTTATAGATCTAATGCAATCCCAATCAAAACACCAGAATTGGCACAGATTCTGAAGTTCCCCCCCCCTCCAGGTTCTAAAGTTTACATGCAAATAGAAATGCAAAGGATCTAGAATAGCCAAAACGGTTTGGGGGGGGGAGGAACACATTTACCTAATTTGAGAATTAAAAGAATTTTACAATTACTATAAAGCTACAGTAATCAAGAAAGTTTCACATTAATGTAAAGACAGAAATAAAGATAAATGGAGCCTGACCTGTGGTGGCGCAGTGGATAAAGCGTCGACCTGGAAATGCTAAGGTTGCCAGTTCGAAACCCTGGGCTTGCCTGGTCAAGGCACATATGGGAGTTGATGCTTCCTGCTCTTCCCACCTTCTCTCTCTGTCTCTCACCCTCTCTCTCTCCTCTTTAAAAATGAATAAATAAATAAATAAATAAAAAGATAAATGGAGCAGAATGGAGAACCCAGAAATAGTCCATTTTCAGTGAAAGTATCAAGGAAATTCAGAGTGGGAAAGGACACTAGGGGGTCCTGTCAACAAATGGTGCTATAGTAATCCGATAGTCACAGGATTAAAAGAAAAACAAAACACCTTGACTTTCAATTCAGACTATATAATTAACTCAAATGGACCACAGACCTAAAGCGTTCCTCTAAAAGTCTAAAACGTCGACAGGAAAACATTGGAGAAAATATTTTGGAAGCGAGGGGGTCTTTCCATGTGCTATATGATATTTAGTTATATCCCATAGCACATAGTAAAATGATGATTATAGAATGAAATTTAACTCTTACCTCTCACAGCACACAAACATCAATTCCAGGGGGATTGTCATTCTACGTAGGAAAGGTAAAACAGTCTAAGAGTTAGGAGATCTGGAGTCAAGACTCTTATTTTCAAAAGCTTACTGTGTAATCTTTCTTCATTTCTCAAAATGAGGAATTGGATCAAGGGATTTCCCAAATTCCTTTATATATCTTTATTTTCTTTTTGAAGATTTTATTTATTGACTTTACAAAGAAAGGAGGAAGGGGTGGAGCAAGAAATATCAACTCACTGTTGCTTCACTACGGTTGTTCATTGATTGTCTCTCCTATGTGCCTTGACTGGGCAATCCCGGGGTTTTGAAACTGCAACCTCAGTGATCCAGGTCCACACTCCATCCACTGCGCCACCCCAGGTCAGGCTAAAATCCCTTTATATTGATGTAAAGTACTGCACCCCATATTCTTTTTTTTAAAGATTTTATTTATTCATTATAGAGAGGGGGGAAAGAATGAGAGAGAGAGAGAGAGAGAGAGAGAGAAGGAGGGAGGAGCAGGAAGCACCAACTCCCATATGTGCCTTGATCAGGCAAGCCCAGGGTTTTGAACCAGCAACCTCAGCGTTTCCAGGTTGACGCTTTATCCACTGCGCCACCACACGTCAGGCTACACCCCAGATTCTGAAAGGCGCTGTACCTCATTTCATTGAGTTCACGTAGAGACTCCCAGTCCAGATAAGTTTTGAAGAGTTTTATTAAAGGAGGAAATTTATTAAATATGCCAGCCACATATAGCTTACAGGGGGCAGTCCCAAATCATGTGTGTCTATATAACCAGTCTAGGGGCTGGTTATATATCCCTAATTATACATGGGCAGGGGAAAAGCCTGACATCACGGCATAAGCTTATAACCTTTGTCTTTACCTACACAGGTTTGGGAAAAGGATGAAGTGGGGGATGGGACACAATTCATTAGCAAGTTTATAACATCTGCCTATAGGGTTCATAAAAAGACATTTCTTCACATTAAAACTTATAAGGTAACACAATGGTAAAAATGTCACTTTATATATTAAAAGACATTCCTATATTTTCTAGTGTTCATTTGCTATTCCTTTGTCCAGAAATACATGCATTAACTACATGTTTTCAGGAGGGGAGAGGTAGTATTCATGGGGACAAATGCCTGTAAATGACCCATTAATATAAGAAAAGGTTTAATTTAATCTTTTCTGCCTGCACCTGGCTAGCTATTCACCCATTTCCCCACAGGTGTGGGGAAAGTCAGAGAATCCAAGTCTCCTTCCCCTTTGCATTTAAAACACAATGCCATCAGCTATCTTGATTTTATGCTAATCACACAAGTATAGAAATCCCGCTCTGCACCTAGTCCAAATTAATAAAATGTAATTTAATCTTTCTAAAATATTAATATTAATTCTGTAACTTTTGATATCTTAGAACAATGTCTTATATTCACATTTCAAATATCTATATTCATTCTTTTCCATACAGTCTAGAAACGTATACTCAGGAAATAATAAAACAAGTTTGCAAAAGTACATGTTAACTGTGAATTAGCTACATCTGAAATGTACACTATCAGAGACTAAATAAACAATGGTACCTCCACACAATGGAATACCAAGGAGTCAGGAGCCAGATCACCAGACCTGTGGTGGCACAGTGGATAAAGTGTTGACCTGGAAAGCTGAGGTTGTGGGTTCAAAACCCTGGGCTTACCTGGTTAAGGTACATATGGGAATTGATGCTTCCTGTTCTCCCCCCTTCTCTCTGTCTCTTCTCTCAAATGAATAAATAAAATCTTAAAAAAAAAAAAGGAGCCAGATCTTTGTATTTTCGAATACAAAGGCGTCCAGGATAAATTGCTATACTGTGTATTTCCTTCTTTTTTTTTAGATTTTATTTCTTCATTTTTAGAGAAAAAGGAGAGTGAAAGAGAGAGAGAGAGAGAGAGAGAAAGGGGGGAGGAGCAGGAAGCATAAACTCCCATATGTGCCCTGACCCTCAAGCTCAGGGTTTCAAACCAGCGATGCCAGAGTTTCAGGTGGACACCCCACCTACTGCGCCACCACAGGTTAGGCATATTTATTTCTTTAAAGCAGATTACACAATATTAAAAGATAAAAATAAGATTCCTATTATGCAAAAATAAATAAAATAGATATTTCTTTTTTTTGTATTTTTCTGAAGCTGGAAACGGGGAGAGACAGTCAGACAGACTCCCGCATGCGCCTGACCGGGATCCACCCGGCACGCCCACCAGGGGCTGGGCAATGCTCTTCCCACCAGGGGGCGATGCTCTTCCCACCAGGGGGCGATGCTCTGCCCCTCCCGGGCGTCGCTCTGCCGAGACCAGAGCCACTCTAGCGCCTGGGGCAGAGGCCAAGGAGCTGGGCGCCTGGGCCAATGGAGCCTTGGCTGCGGGAGGGGAAGAGAGAGACAGAGAGGAAGGAGAGGGTGCAAATGGGTGCTTCTCCTATGTGCCCTGGCCGGGAATCGAACCCGGGTCCCCCACACGCCAGGCCGACGCTCTACCGCTGAGCCAACCAGCCAGGGCCTAAAATACATATTTCTTAATCACCTGTTATACACAAGAAGTCACTAGGAGGGAGGAAACAACACTGAATATATCAGACAAAAAAAGGCCTGACCAGGTGGTGGCGCAGTGGATCGAGCGTCGGACTGGAATGAGGAAGGACCCAGGTTCAAGATCCCGAGGTCGCCAGCTTGAGCATGGACTCATCTGGCTTCAGCAAAGCTCACCAGCTTGAACCCACGGTCGCTGGCTCGAGCAAGGGGTTACTCCGTCTGCTGAAGGCCCACGGTCAAGGCACTAAGGTGTTGCAAGGAAAAACTGATGATTGATGCTTCTTCTCATCTCTCTCTCTGCTCCTGTCTGTCCCTATCTATCTCTCTATATATAAATAAAAAATAAATAAATTCAATACATCTTCTTTAAAAAAAAAGGTTAAAGAAAATCAGACAAAAAAATAAAACAAATATACCTATGACTATTGATGCCACGAACGAAAAAAAAAAGGGTTTGAGAGTGACAGTAGAAGTTTCTATTCCGAGGTGGTCCAAGAAGCCTGTCTGAGAAGATAGCATTAATTCAGAAATCGGGTGTTCTGGGTGTTGGAGGGGTCGACCTGGCAGCCGGAACAACAACTACAAAGGTTTTGGGCCTGGAAAGAATAAAGGATGCCTGAGCAACAAGGTGAACAGCGCCGCCGCGTCTGAGGAGCTGAAGGGCTGGCGAGGGGCACAGGGGCGGGCCCGCGGCCGGGTCTGCCACGCTGAAGACTCGGCCTTACTGGGTGCAGGGAAGCCCCAGGGAGGTCTGAGCAGGGCGGTCACTTCAGGTAACAGCCTCCCAGAAAGCCACGTGGTGTAGATCGCGCTAGAGCAGAATGGAAGCCGGACGCCCTGCTGGGGCATGCAGGTGACGCAGTGAGGCCAACGAGGAAGGCCGAAAGCCGCTATTCCCGCACAAATAAGCAGAGGACACATCTCCCGGAGCGGCGCAAGTAGACAGCAGTGATGGTGCGTGTCCGTCAGTCTTGGACAGGCGTCCCAGCGGAACCCTGTCCTCGCCCCGCCCCGCCCTCCCTAGCCCCGCCCCCGCCCTCTCTAGCCCCGCCCCGCCCTCCCTAGCCCAGCCCCCGCCCTCCCTAGCCCAGCCCCGCCCCCAACACTCGCAGGACACCGGGCGGCAGCAGTTCCTCCCGGGGGCGCCCGAGATGCGGCGGCCGCCGGACCTCCTTGCCGCTGCGCCGGAAGTGCTCTCCTGAGTCCCGGCGCCGCGCCGCGGGAACATGGAGCAGGAGCCCGGCGACATGGAAGATGGACAGCTTTCTGACTCGGATTCCGACATGACGGTCGCACCGAGCGACGGGCCGCTGCAGGTGTCGGTGAGCGAAAAGGGCGGGCGGGTGGTTCCGGGCGCGGCGCGCGGAGCTCGGGCAGCAGGGCGGCGGTCGCGGGCCCTGCGCGCCCTGGAGCTGCTTGTCGCCGCAGGGAGGGTCCCGGGGCTCGCGGCCGTGTTTCTCCGCCAGCCCGGCGCCGCTTTTCGTTTTTTACACTTACCGAGTTCCCCACCCAGCGCCACTGGGGTGTCCCGCAGGGGACAGCGGCCCGAAACCGCCTGTGGGCAGGTAGGGAGATTGAGGATGACGAGTCCAGTTCATCACCTGCTCGGGGGCCTGGTCTTCCGTATCCCGTCGGACCTAGCTTTGTTCTGCGGTAATGTGGCGCTATCTGTGCACTAGTCGCGGTTGTTTGAATGGGAGTCTGTCTTGATCCTAGTCCTGAGCACGAGCGCTTTGAGAGGGCGTTGGTGCCAGGCTGTGCGCTTCATGCCCTGGCGCCGCGTGTGTGTGACCTGCGGCAGGTTGTCAGCCTCCCGCCCGCGGCTGTGCGCTGAGGGTGCTGGTGGTAGCTAGTGATGGGGTTGTAAGGATCCAGTGGAGCGTAGGGCCTGAGAAGTGTTAGCTGCCCTTTAGTGCTTATTTCAGAAAGCGGAGGTGGTTCTTTTGCATATAAACGACACCAAGGTATTTTGTTTTTCAATTTCTATCAGGTTGTTTTAGATAGACTGACTCATGACTTGGTAAATGTATTGTCATCGGCTCTGCATTTTTAAAGGTAGTGTTTCAGGAAAGCAACTTAATGGAGGATAGAAACTACGACAACTGTATAAGAGGAAAAAGAAAATTTATTAAAGGCGGCGGAGCACGCGGGGCCTTCGGCTCGAAAGACATGGTGCTCCCCGAAATTAGATTTCTTATATCTTATATATCCTTTATAGAATACAAGTTCACATACATGTGTAAGGTATTTTTCCCCACCGAGAAGGAAGGAAGGGGCCGTAGCCACGAAGTGTGGAATTATAGCAAAGGCTTTATTTAGTACAGCGCATCCCGCCCTACGAGGTTCTCTGGTCCCAGGCGACAGAGGCCAGAGGAGTCGCACAGATTAAACCGTGTGAGGGATATTTAAAGGGGTCTTCTAGGGTGGGTGAGCTAATATGACGTGGTGAAATCTCACTGGCAGAGGGACAGTCGCTCTTCTCCAAAGGGTTCCTGGAAAGTTTCTTTTGGGGTGCTTGGTTGTGGGCAGCCCTAGCCAAAGTCCCGGGTCTGGGTTCCCTACGTGACCGTCCCCCATTGCCCACCACCCTACAACATGTATTTCCTGATTTCTTAGCGGTATATATGACAATCACACCATTTCAGGATGGGAGGGGATTAGATGATATCAGAGGATAAGCAATTATAAATCGCCCATTAAGGAGAAAGAAAGGGGAGAGGAAAAGGTTATTCAAATCTCCCTTACCCCTCCTGCATTCCTGGCTGTTTACCTTCTTCTTCACAAGTATGGGGAACAGAAGGGGTCCAGAGGGGGTCCAAGTCTCCTTCCTCCTTCCATTCAAAACCTAGTACAAAAACCTCTTCATTTATACATTGGTAGTCAACCTGGCCCCTACCGCCCACTAGTGCGCGTTCCAGCTTTAATGGTGGGCGGTAGCGGAGCAACCAAAGTATAAATAAAAAGATAGATTTAACTATAGTAAGTTGTTTTATAAAGATTTATTCTGCAAACTTAGCAAAAATCCGACATAAAGTACTTGATAAGTAATTATTATTATATGCTTTAACTTGCTGTAACTCTGCTTTATACATTTTATAAAGTAAAGTTACTTCCCTACTTTATAAATCACATTACTGTGGAACCAGTGGGCGGTTAGAAAATTTTACTACTAACAGAGATACAAAAGTGGGCGGTAGGTATAAAAAGGTTGACTACCCCTGATTTATAATATAATAGCCCTTCTTAAGCATGAATGTGATTGGCCATCTTGAGCTGGTGTAAATCACACACAAGTATGAAAATCATATTTACAAAACTTCTCTGAATGTTTGGCCTATATCATAAAATGACTTTGAAGCTTCTTAGTGAAAAGAGGGGTTTCTTATCTCAGTAGTGTGTCAAGGATTCCTACCATAGTTGACTATCTGATCTGAAAGGAGTATAGTCACAAAATTGTGAAAAGTAAGTTGATATATTTATACCTGACCAGGCGGTGGCACAGTGGATAGTTAGACTTGGACACAGAGGACCCAAGTTGGAATCCCCCACGAGGCCTCCTTGAGCGACTGCTGATGGGCCTTGATCGTGGGGTCGCTGACTTGAGCATGGAATCATAGACATGACTTATGGTTGCTGGCTTGAACCCAAAGATCGCTGGCCTGAGCAAGGGGTCACTTACCCTGCTGGAACCCCACCTCCACCCCACTAGTCAAGGCACATATGAAAAAGCAATCAGTGAAAAATTATAGTGCTGCAAGGAACAATTGATGCTTCTCATGTCTCTCCCTTACTGCCTGTCGGTCCCTATATATCTCTGTTGCTATTGCTAAAAGAAAAGAAAAGGAAGTTCATATGTTTAAATGAAGGAAAAGCATCTTTGGAAAGAAAGAAAACGAATTCCGTTTTAAATGCTATTAACAATTAGTGTGTATGCCATTTTCAAAGATTCGGATAATAACTGAAAAGATTGAAGATCTTCTAAAGGTGAGAATAAAGGGCTTCAGTAATTTTTATGTATTTTTTTATTGATTTTAGAGAGAGAGGGAGAGTGAAAGAGACATCATCAATCTGTTCCTATATGTACCCTGATTGGAGATCCAACCCACAACCTTTGCATATCGAGACAAGGCTGTAATCAACTGAGCTATCCATCTAGGATTATGTATTTTTATTTTTTAATTTATTGATTTTAGAGAGGGAGAGCAATCTCGATTGGGATATTACTTTAACCACTTGAGCTACCCAGCCAGAGCAGGCTTTGGTGATATTTTAGAAGGAAGATTTAGAAGAGGGGTCCCCAAACTTTTTACACAGGGGGCCAGTTCACTGTCACTCAGACCATTGGAGGGCCGGACTATAAAAAAAAAACTATGAACAGTAGAGCGTCGGCCTAGCGTGCGGAGGACCCGGGTTCGATTCCCGGCCAGGGCACACAGGAGAAGCGCCCATTTGCTTCTCCACCCCTCCGCTGCGCTTTCCTCTCTGTCTCTCTCTTCCCCTCCCGCAGCCAAGGCTCCATTGGAGCAAAGATGGCCTGGGCGCTGGGGATGGCTCTGTGGCCTCTGCCCCAGGCGCTAGAGTGGCTCTGGTCGCAACATGGCGACGCCCAGGATGGGCAGAGCATCGCCCCCTGGTGGGCAGAGCATCGCCCCTGGTGGGCGTGCCGGGTGGATCCCGGTCGGGCGCATGCGGGAGTCTGTCTGACTGTCTCTCCCCGTTTCCAGCTTCAGAAAAATGAAAAAACAACAACAACAACAAAAAAAAAACAAAAAAAAAAACTATGAACAAATCCCTATGGACACTGCACATATCTTATTTTAAAGTAAAAAAACAAAACGGGAACAAATACAATATTTAAAATAAAGAACAAGTAAATTTAAATCAACAAACTGACCAGTATTTCAATGGGGTCTATGCTTCTCTCACTGACCACCAATGAAAGAGGTGCCCCTTCCGGAAGTGCGGTGGGGGCCGGATAAATGGCCTCAGGGGGCCGCATGTGGCCCGTGGGGCCATAGTTTGGGGACCCCTGGTTTAGAACTAAGTTCTGCATTTGCTATAGAAGTGTAATGATTTGTGCCTTTAAAATTGGAAATTCGTGTAGACCTTTAGAAAAGTAGGGACTGAATTTGTTCCAGAGATACCTGTGAAGCTCAGTTTGCCTCACCAGGGTCCAGCGGAATCCCTAAATCAGTTTCTTTAAATAGCACATGGGGGCGGAGTCGATGTGTTCTGTGGAATTGATTCATTGCCTTTCTCTTGCAGAAAGCGTTAGGCGGGGAAAGTGCAGAGAGGCCTTTCCAGGGCACTGCAGCAGCCTGTGCACCAGTGTCACATTATCGGACTGTTAAAGGTGTGGACTCAAGTGAAGAGAGTTTCTCTGATTCTGATGATGATAGCTCTCTTTGGAAACGCAAGCGGCAGAAATGTTTTAACCCCCCTCCCAAACCTGAGCCTTTTCAGTTTGGCCAGAGCAGCCAGAAACCGCCTTTTGCTGGAGAGAAGAAGGTGAACAATGTCTGGGGCACTGTGCTGCAGGAGCAGACTCAAGATGCAGTGGCCACTGAACTTGGTATCTTGGAAATGGAAGGCACTATTGACAGAAGCAGACAATGCGAGAGCTACAATTATCTGCTCGCTAAGAAACTGAAGAGGGAGTTTCAAGAACGCACATCAGAATTAGACAAAGAGCTAGAGGACTATATGCAAGGTGGCAAGAAAACAGGCTCAAAGGAAGGGGAAAATGGGCAAGGTCATCTCAAACGGAAACGACCTGTCAGAGACAGACTAGGGGACAGAGTAGAAATGAACTATCAAGGCCGGTATGAGATCACAGAGGACGATTCTCAGGAGAAAGTGGCTGATGAAATTACTTTCAGGTGAGCATTGAACTGTTTCCTACAGATGAGCACTTGACCTTTCACTTATAGGAAATAATAGATTCCAAATACATGAATGATAATCTTCTCTTTTAAGATGTTTTAGAATTTTACCCAGCTGGTTGGCTCAGAGGTTGAGCGTTGGCCCGGCATGTGGATGTTCCGGGTTTGATTCCCAGTCAGGGTACAGGGGAGAAGCACCCGTCTGCTTCTCCACCCCTCCCCTTTGCTTCCTTCTCTGTTCCCCGCCTGCAGCCATGGCTCGACTGGAGCAACTTGGCCCAGAGTGCTGTGGATGGTTCCGTGGCCTCCACCTCAGCAGCTAAGAGCTGGTTGCTGAAGAACAAAACAAGGCCCCAGATGGGCAGAGCATCGCCCCCTAGTGGGTTTGCTGGGTGGAGACCATTTGGGGCGCATGCAGGTGTCTGCCTCTTCCTCCCCCTCTCACTGATTTTTTTTTTTTTTTTTGTATTTTTCTGAAGCTGGAAACGGGGAGAGACAGTCAGACAGACTCCCACATGCGCCCGACCGGGATCCACCCGGCACGCCCACTAGGGGCAACGCTCTGCCCCTCCGGGGCGTCACTCTGCCATGACCAGAGCCACTCTAGCACCTGGGGCAGAGGCCAAGGAGTCATCCCCAGCGCCCGGGCCATCTTTGCTCCAATGGAGCCTTGGCTGCGGGAGGGGAAGAGAGAGACAGAGAGGAAGGAGGGGGGAGTGGAGAAGCAAATGGGCGCTTCTCCTATGTGCCCTGGCCGGGAATCGAACCTGGGTCCCCCACACGCCAGGCCGACGCTCTACCGCTGAGCCAACCGGCCAGGGCCTGAATTTTTTTTAAAAAGGGTTGTTTTACAATTTAAGGAACAAACTCCCGGCTTATTTGATTGTATGAATATTTCTATGGGTTTTAATAAATTTGGACAGGCTGAGAGAATAATTCTGTGAACTTTTATAAAATTTTAAGGAATTCTTTCCATTTATGGCTATAGAGCTTTTTTAGATAAAAACATCTTTTTAAATTGTGTGTGGGTTTTTGAGTGTATTCAAGAATTCATGACTTTTATTACTTGATACATATTGTACATGTGATAAAGTTTACCCATTTCAAGTGTTGAAATTCTTATAAATTTATCACTTGTTCAGCCCTCACCATAAATCCCATTTAAAACATTTCTATCACCCCAATAAGATTCCTTGTACTCATATGCCCATTTAAAGTTAACCTCTGTTTCAGTCTCCAGATAACTGCTAGTCTCCTTTCTGTACTTAATTTGCATTTTTGAACATCTCATATTCATAGATACATACAACATGTGGTCTCTTGTGCCTGGCTTCTTCTACTTACTGTAATGTTTTATTCATTATACACACATATGCATATCTATATTGAATGGATATTCCACCTTTTTTTTTTTTTTTAGATTTTATTGATTTTAGAAGAGAAAAGCAGTGCAGGGGTTGGGGATGGGGAGGAATGGGGAGCATCAACTTAGTTGCTTCTTGTATGTGCCTTAACTGGGCAAGTCCAGGGTTTTGACCCGGTGACCTCAGTACTCCAGGTTGACTGATGCTTTATCCACTGCGCCACCACAGGTCAGGTGCTATTCCTCTTTTTGGCTACTCTGAATAATTTTATGAACTTTCACGTGCAGATACTTGGACTTGTATTTTCATTTTTCTTGGGTACATACCTCAGAGTAGAATTGCTTGATGTAAATTAACACTTTATGTATTTTTAACAAGTTCAGATTGTGTTTACCTCTTCATTAGCTTACCTTGGCCAGTTGTTCTGTGGATAGAGTGCCGGGGTTGCCCATTCTCTGGCTCAACCCCAAGGTGCTGGTCAAGCCCCTGTCAGGGCTCATATGAGAACCAACCAATGGTACAACTAAATGAACAGCAGGGTGATGTTTCTCATCATCTCTTTAAAAAAGAAAGTGTGTGTGTATATACTGTAGCTCTAAATCACTAATGAACAATGTCACAATTCTTAAAACAAATATAGCTAGTAGGAAAACAGGAGTTTACTTTCCACACAAGCCTGTCAACACTAGTGTAGAAATTTTAAAATACTGAGAAAATTTGGAATTTGAGTGCTGGAAAGGAACTTGGAGATTTTGTAAACCAAAACCTTTACTTTAGAGAGATGGAAACCAGTACCAATTGTTGTGTGGCTTGCCCAAAGTCACAAATTTAATGAGTATCAGACCTGGAACTAAACCCGGGTCCCCTATTCCGTGTTTAGTGCTCTTTGTACTGCCTCCTGTTGAGAAGAAACAGGAAGCAGGTGTAGTTAGGGAACCCGTGAGACTCCTGCGTTATTAACCCGCCTTCATCTCTGTGGAGTGTGGGCTCTGATGGACAGGTGTTGCTTAGGTGGTTTTACCTCTGGGTGGTAAAGTGAAAGTGTACGTAATAATAGTACCTATTTCATAAGGTTGTTGAGAGAATTAACTGAGATCATGCATGGAAAGTTCTTAGGATGTGCTTATCCTACACTTGATCTTAGCCAAAAGGCCAAGAAGCAATTGTGCTTATATAATTCATCTGTACATATTAGCTATATATATTCTTTGTTTTCAAGTAGACAGCCTGTGCGGGAAAAATTCTATCAATTTTTTTTTTTTTTTGTATTTTTCCGAAGCTGGAAACAGGGAGGCAGTCAGACAGACTCCCGCATGCGCCCGACTGGGATCCACCCGGCATGCCCACCAGGGGGCGATGCTCTGCCCATCTTGGGGTATCGCTCTGCAGCAATCAGAGCCATTCTAGCACCTGAGGCAGAGGCCACAGATCCATCCTCAGCACCTGGGCAAACTTTGCTCCAGTGGAGCCCTGGCTGTGAGAGGGGAAGAGAGAGACAGAGAGGAAGGAGGGGGGTGGGGGGGTGGAGAAGCAGATGGGCGCTTCTCCTGTTTGCTCTGGTCTGGAATCGAACCCAGGACTCCTGCACGCCAGGCCGACGCTCTACCACTGAGCCAACCAGCATGGGCTCTATCAATTATTTTATAAGATTTTATGTACTGATTTCACACAGAGAGGGGGTAGAGTGAGAAGTATCAATTCCTAGTTGCTTCACTTTTATTGTTCACTGCTTACTTGTTGTGTATGCTGTGATCAGGCAAGCCCAGGGTTTGAACCCACAACCTCAGCATTTCAGGTTGACTGATGCTTTATCCACTGCACCACCACAGGCCACGTAAAAAAATCCTATCTATTTTAAAGCTCCTAGATAGCTCTGAAGTTAGGAGAGCTAACTTTCAGGCTTAATAATCCAAAGCTACTATATATTTGTTATTTGTTTGACAGGAGTGGGCTGCTTTTATCGTTTGTTTTTAGGCTTGTGTTCCTCATGGTCTATCTGTCTGCACATTGGTTTTGAAATCCACCACAGTCCCAAGAAAGCAAAGTGAAGAGACCAGTCAGAGACTTGAGATGAAACCTTGGGTGACCTACCATAGGTATCGATTTCAATGTTAAATATCGAAGATTTTGAAAAGCAAATGTCATTAGGATTTTAATTCTCGTTGAGGACTAAACTGGAGACTTAAGATAGATTTCTCCATCTTCATACCACTAATAAAGAGGATAATATTACTCTCTTTGTTCCTTATCAGGTTGCAGGAACCAAAGAAAGATCTGATAGCCCGAGTAGTGAGTATAATCGGGAACAAAAAGGCTATTGAACTTCTGATGGAGACTGCTGAGGTTGAACAAAATGGCGGCCTTTTTATAATGGTAAGACCAAAAGCGTCTCTGTTTCTGCTTTGAATTGTGCTTTGTATGGTTTTCTACAAAACAAACTTGTCTCTCATTCTTGGGTCATAAATTTACCATAAATTATTAGTTTTAGATTTTTAAGAACTTTAACAATGAAGACAATAAGTAAGTATTGTCAGTTTAAGTACTTTAGTTAGAAAAAAACGTGCATAAATTTTAGCCTTTTAGTGTGCAGGCAACACATCGATCCAGAAGCTCAGATTTTAAGAATATGGATTCTGGAGTTAGCAAGTCCTTGTTTTGAGCTCTGGATCTGCACCTTATTAGGTGTGAGAATTGGCTAAGTTATTTGACTTCTCGTAGCCTCAGTCTACTCAGCTATGAAACGGTGAGGATTAGCTGAGGTGATGTGTATAAAGTGCTCTTTACACTGCCCAGGGTGTCTTCATCAATGGTGAACAGAAGTGTTATTTCGGTTCATTTTAATTCATGCATTCCTGGAAATTGGTTCTTGGGAACAAAAGAAAACTAAATCTTGTTATAGCAAATGCCCCAATAGATATATAGTATATCTGTGAGTATTAAACTTTCATGGGTGATATGGGTGATGAGGGTGACGAGGGGAAAGAATGTCAGAAAGGCTTCTGCAGTGGGGGAAGCAATAATGGACAAAAAGGCTGAAGAACACTTCCCTGTGTCAGAGTGGCAGCACGAGCACTCCCCTGGCTAGGGCCGCATCACAGCAGGGCAGTCATCCTGTACGATGATCTGGCAGACCGCATTTAATTCAGCTTTCCCCTCTGGGTGACGGTGAAGTTTGAATGGCTTTTTTCTTATTTGCTCCTTGGGAATCAGAGTAATAACATCACATGAGAGTAAATCAGTATTATGCAGTGGAAACCGAATAGAATTGAGAGCATAAGCTGAGGAAATAGCCTGTGAACACAGATGACTGAAGTCAAAACCAAAACAAGTTGTAATCGTCAGGAATATACTGGCCCCACTTATGTCATTGTTAAAGTACTTTGATTTTTATTTAGTTGAGCACAGTTATAGGTTCATCAATACTTTAATTCTATAGTAATGCAATAAAACTTTATATTCCAGTGTGCTAATGCAAATCTATGGAAATTTGGGAAGATGCAGATACAAATCCATTTTCCTTTTTTTTTGTGACAGAGCCTCAGAGAGAGGGACAGACAGACTGGAAGGGAGAGAGATGAGAAGCATCAATTCTTTGTTGAGGCACATTAGTTTCTCATTGTTTTCTCATATGTGCCTTGACCGGTGGGCTACAACAGAACGAGTGACCCCTTGCTCAAGCCAGTGACCTTGGGCTCAAGCTGGTGAGCCTTGCTCAAGCTGGCGACCTTGGGGTTTTAAACCTAAATCTGCGTCCTGCACATTCCAGTCCGATGCTCTGTCCACTGCACCACCACCTGGTCAGGCCAAATCCACTTTCTTTTGATGCGTTTTTTCCTTTTCATCTCTGTGCCCAACGCTGTTTTGGACACAGGAATTTTATGTTGTAGTTGAGATGGAAGGTTGACAGTTTATAAATAATAAATATAATACCTTCAAATATATCAGAAAGTGCTAAGTGCTATGGGAAAAGAAATAGCTCATATTTAAGTACAGAGAGGAGAGGAGGGCATTGCATTCAAATTAAAGTGTCAGGATAGACCTTATTATTGCCTTAGACATGTTTCTGTTTAAAAGATACTTAGACCATCCATAGGAAGAGTCTATACAGTACAGTATTTTGTTTTCTAAGCAAGGGAGAGACAGACAGGGAGAGATGAGAAGCATCAACTCATACTTGCAGCACCTTAGTTCATGTTTTCTCGTATGTGCCTTGACCTTGGACTTCAGGCCAGCAACCTTTGGGCTCAAGCCAGCGATCATGGGGTCATGTCTATGACCTCACAATAAGCCTGCTACCTTTGGGTTTTTAACCTAGGACCTCACCATCCCACGCTGAGGCTCTGTCCGCTGTGCCACGACCTGGTCAGGCAATACAGAATATTTTCTTTCTTTTTATAGAATGGTAGTCGAAGAAGAACACCAGGTGGAGTTTTCCTGAATCTTCTGAAAAACACTCCTAGTATCAGTGAGGAACAAATTAAGGTAAAAATGATAATATTCTTGACTTTTAAGATCAATAGTAATTTGACCACTCAGCCTCTAGCTGCACTTGCTACTGATCTTCATACCTGCTCTGCCTTAAGGTGGTCGATTTTGTCACTGTCTCATTTCAAGTGAACCGTGTGCCTTTTGTAAAGCTCTGCCTCCTTTTATTTTCTTCCCTCTCAGGGCCACGATCAAGGTTTCTTATGTGGCAACTTTATTTGGTTTCTTAGCACGTAATTGTTTTTGTGTCATCCTACAACTTTTAGTAATGAAAAATTTTAAACATGTGGACTAAATGAAAGAATAATAGGATGAATACCTATATACCCTCACTTAGATACAGGAGTTGTTGAAAGTTTGGTAGTCTTAGTTTACTATACAATATTTTGGGTGCCATTTGAAAGTCAGTAACGTCATGACACTCATCCCTAATTATTTCAACAAGCCTTTTTCAATAATAGACAGTGTCCTACATAGCCATACACAAGAGAAATAAAAAACTGTTGAATAATGTCATCCAATTTCTAGACCTTACTCCAATATCCTGAATTGTCCTCGAATGTATTTTCAACTCTTTTCTCCTCCAAACCAGGATCCTTTCCAGATTTCAACGTTCCATTTGTTTAATATCTCATTTGATCTTTTTAGTCCCACATTTTCCTCCATGATTTAAGTAACTGTCTCCTTGTGGGTTTGTTTTGTTCATTCCTCTATTACCAGTTTTTTTTTTACAGAAACAGAAGGAGTCAGAGAGAGGGATAGACAGGGACAGACAGACAGGAACGGAGAGAGATGAGAAGCATCCATCATCAGTTTTTCATTGCGAGACCTTAGTTGTTCATTGATTGCTTTCTCATATGTGCCTTGACCATGGGCCTTCGGCCGACTGAGTAACCCCTTGCTTGAGCCAGCAACCTTGGGTCCAAGCTGGTGAGCTTTGCTCAAACCAGATGAACCCATGGTCAAGCTGGCAACCTCAGGGTCTTGAACCTGTGTCCTCCGCATTCCAGTCCAATGCTCTATCCACTGTGCCACTGCCTGGTCAGGCCACTTCAGTATTCTTAATCATTGTTGTGTTACTAGAATGTATTATATGGGAATTCTACAATGTGGGTGTTCACAAAATTTTAAATTGTTAATTAAGGAACATGATTTTCATTTAATAGCTATGATCAAGAGATCGTGGTGGGGACTTTTTACAATCTTGGACTCTGTATAATGATGAGTCTAATGGTGATAACTTGGTTTTTGTGAGAAATGGAGATAATGTAAAGGGTCTGCCTAGTGACACTAATCAATGGTAGTTCTTATTTACTAAAGTTGTTCCTTCATTGTAGGACATTTTCTACATTGAAAATCAGAAGGAATATGAAAATAAAAAAGCTGCTAGAAAGAGGAGGACACGGCTGTTGGGGAAGAAGATGAAAGAAGCTATTAAAAGTCTAAATTTTCAAGAAGATGATGATACATCACGAGAAACTTTTGCAAGTGACACAAATGAGGCCCTGGCCTCTCTGGAGGAGGCACAGGAGGGCCAAGGAAGAACAAAACTGGATGCGGAGGACGCCATTGAGGTGGATCATTCTCATGACCTGGACATTTTTTAGTACATTCTGAGGAATAAACCTTTCTAAAATAATATTGTGATAAACCATTTCTACTGAATTGTTTTGTTTTACTTGCACTGATAAACATATACTCTGGAGAGATACACTTGTCTTCTTGTTTAAATACAATTGAATTTGTGGGGGAGATGAATGCGATTGATAGAAACATTTAGAATTTTGTCACTCTGACAAAAGTATGTAGCAGGGGATTTAATTTCTCAATCTGTGACACGTGCTAATTGTAACTAGTTGATAATCAGTTTTCTCCAGGTGATTATAACACGCCATGCAAAAGTTGTTTTTCTCTTCTGATTTATCTTTGCAGTGGATTATGACTGGTTTCAAAACATTCCATTAAAAGGTCCTAACAAGAAATATAAATTGTTAAACTGTTTATTACAAATGCATCTAAATTTAGTTTATCTGTGTTCTAAGAATTCTTAGGTTATATTAAGGATAGTGATCAAAATTCCAATAAGTTTATACTGATGGCTCTTCCCACTTATTTGTCCAGAAATAAGTAAAGAGCAGAAGCTTTCCAAAGATGGATTGATTCATAGGTTTAACTCTGATTGTTAATCTTTATTTGTTTTCATTTAATTATGTTTTTGACTTACTTAACTTGGTCATATACTAAATATTGAATGTGACCCATATGTATGATTACCATGGACTTTTAAAATGTTTTCAGTGGTGACCAGCCTAAGTAAGACTTTTACCTTATACTAAGGAACTATTAAAAATATTGCATCTGGCCTGACCTGTGGTGGCGCAGTGGATAAAGCGTCAACCTGGAAATGCTGAGGTCGCCGGTTCAAAACCCTGGGCTTGCCTGGTCAAGGCACATATGGGAGTTGATGCTTCCTGCTCCTCCCCCTGTTCTCTCTCTATCTCTCCCTCTCTCTCTAATAAAAATGAATAAATAAAATCTAAAAAAGTAAATAAAAAATAATAATAATAATAATATTGCATCTGGCCTGGCCGGACAGTTCGGTTGGTTAGAGCGTTGTTCTGAAGCTCATAGGTGGCTGGTTTGATCCTTTGTCAGCACACATATTGAAACAGCTCCATGATCCTGTCTCTCTCTCCCTTCCTCTCTTGCTAAAATCAAAAGTTACATCTTCCTGACTGGTGGTGGCACTGTGTATAGAGGTTGACCTGAGATGCTGAGGTCCCAGGTTTGAAACCCTGCTGTCGCTAGCTTGAGTGTGAGTTCATGAAAATGATCCCATTGTCACTGGCATGTCTTAAGTCAGGGCATATATGAAAAACAGTCAATGAACAACAAAAAAAGTGACACTATGAATTGATGCTTCTCATCTCTCCCTGTCTCTGAAAAAAAAACTACATCTGCATGGATTTTTAAATTAATCATTTTTATTGAAGGGATAAACTTAAAGGTAGAGGCCCTGGCCGGTTGGCTCAGCGGTAGAGCGTCGGCCTGGCGTGCGGGGGACCCGGGTTCGATTCCCGGCCAGGGCACACAGGAGAAGCGCCCATTTGCTTCTCCACCCCCCCCTCCTTCCTCTCTGTCTCTCTCTTCCCCTCCCGCAGCCGGGGCTCCATTGGAGCAAAGATGGCCCGGGTGCTGGGGATGGCTCCTTGGCCTCTGCCCCAGGCGCTAGAGTGGCTCTGGTCGCGGCAGAGCGACGCCCTGGAGGGGCAGAGCATCGCCCCCTGGTGGGCAGAGCGTCGCCCCTGGTGGGCGTGCCGGGTGGATCCTGGTCAGGCGCATGCGGGAGTCTGTCTGACTGTCTCTCCCCGTTTCCAGCTTCAGAAATAAATAAATAAATAAATAAATAAACAAACAAACAAACAAACTTAAAGGTAGATTACTTAAGATGTTCCAAGAGTTGGCTATACGGTACTTTACAAAACATTAAGCAAAAAGATGTAGGAAGTGATTATAAACTATTCTTTGCAAGCAATGTACTTGAACACAGTAGCTCCTGAAATACATTGAAGTTGGATTTAACCCTTTGAGTAGTTTTTTCATGCTCGTTGACCCCCAGGACTGAGGTATTTGGTTTTTTTTTTAAATGAAATTAGTTCTGCCTGACTAGGCAGTGGCACAGTGGATAGAGCGTCGGACTGGGACATGGAGGACCTAGCTTCAAAACCCCAAGGTTGCCAGCTTGAGCTCAGGCTCATCTGGTTTGAGCAAGGCTCACCAGCTTGAACCCAAGGTCGCAGGCTTAAGCAAGGGATCAGTTGCTCTGCTGTAGCCCTGCAGTCAAGGCACATATGAGAATGCAATCAGTGAACAACTAAGGTGCTGCAACGAAGAATTGCTGCTTCTCATCTCTTTCCCTTCCTGTCTGTCTGTCTCTCTGTCTCTGTCACACAAAAAAAGAATGTAAGAAATTAGTTCCAGGCCCTGGCCGGTTGGCTCAGTGGTAGAGCGTCGGCCTGGCGTGCAGGAGTCCCGGGTTCGATTCCCTGCCAGGGCACACAGGAGAAGCGCCCATCTGCTTCTCCACCCCTCCCCCTCTCCTTCCTCTCTGTCTCTCTCTTCCCCTCCCGCAGCCAAGGCTCCATTGGAGCAAAGTTTGCCCGGGCGCTGAGGATGGCTCTGTGGCCTCTGCCTCAGGTGCTAGAGTGGCTCTGGTCACAGCAGAACGAGGCCCCAGATGGGCAGAGCATCGCCCCCTGGTGGGCGTGCCGGGTGGATCCTGATCTGGCACATGCGGGAGTCTCTGACTGCCTCCCCGTTTCTGGCTTCGGAAAAATACAAAAAAAAAAAAGAAAAATTAGTTCCAGTTATAGTTTTATTAACTTAAAATCATGTTTGTTTGATAACCAATTTATGGAAACGAGAACATACATTTGCCTTTTTTTAATGTTGCCTTACACATTTTTAAAATAAAAATTTTTGGCCCTGGCCGGTTGTCTCAGTGGTAGAGCGTCGGCCTGGCGTGCAGAAGTCCCGGGTTCGATTCCCGGCCAGGGCACACAGGAGAAGCGCCCCTCTGCTTCTCCACCCCTCCCCCTCTCCTTCCTCTCTGTCTCTCTCTTCCCCTCCCGCAGCCAAGGCTCCATTGGAGCAAAGATGGCCCGGGCACTGAGGATGGCTCCATGGCCTCTGCCTCAGGTGCTAGAGTGGCTCTGGTCGCAACAGAGCGACGCCCCCGGATGGGCAGAGCATCGCCCCCTGGTGGACGTGCCGGTTGGATCCCAGTCGGGTGCATGCGGGAGTCTGACTGCCTCCCTGTTTCCATCTTCAGAAAAATACAAAAAATAAAATAAAATTTTTGTTACAATCGTACTGTGGTCAGGAGGCCCATACATGAATGTCCGTACTACTCAAAGGGTTTAGCATACAAGTGGTTATTGGTTGCTTTATATTCATAAAGAAATAGTCTGACCTGTGGTGGCGGAGTGGATAAAGCATTGACTTGGAATGCTGAGGTCGCCAGTTCGGAACTCTGGGCTTGCTCAGTCAAGGCACATACAACAAGCAATCAATGAACAACTAAAGTAAGCAACTTCTTGTTCTCTCCCCTCCTCTCTCTGTAAAATAAACAAATAAAATTTAAAAAAAAAAGAAATAAAAAATTAGTTTTGGCAGTCCTTAATGAGATTGAAGTGACTTTAAAATCCCAATTACTCTTTCATAAAATTATAACCAAGGAAAGAAAAACATTGAAAATAGGTAATTGGATATTGGCCCTGAAAGTATTATTATTATTTTTTTTAGCAAGGGAGAGAGCGCGAGAGGGACAGATAGGGACAGGAGGGAAAGAGATGGGAAGCATCCACTCATAGTTGTAGCACTTTTGTTCATTGATTGCTTTCTCATATGTGACTTGACCGAGGTGGGTCCAACTGAGCCTGTGACCCCTTGCTCAAGCCAGCAACCTTGGGCTTCAAGCCAGTGACCTTAAGCTTCACACCAGAGACCATGGGGTCATTTCTGTGATCTCATGCTGAAGCCAGTGACCCTGCACTCGATTTGGTGAGCCCATGCTCAAGCCAGTAATCTCGGGGTTTTGAACCAGGGACCTCAGCGTCACAAGCTGACGCTCTATCCACTGCACCACAGCCTGGGGAGGTGGCCCTGAATTTATGAGAGGTGATTTTAAAGGTATAGTACATTAAGAAAGATAATTGGACATTCAGAAATCTAAATGCCACATACTCATGTAAATAATGCTGATAATAGTGAAAGATGGTTTTTGAAGAGCGCTAATGCCTGAGAGGCTACTTTATTAAGTGGATTGTTCCTTCCACCACCTTCCTAGTTGGTTTTTTCAATAGTTGTTTCCTTAATATTTGGAAACCACACAGATTTCTGGCTTGTATTGCATTCTAACATTGTATATAGAAACCAACACTTCAGCCTGACCTGTGGTGGTGCAGTGGATAAAGTATTGACCTAGCCTGACCAGGTGGTGGTACAGTGGGTAAAGCGTCGGACTGGGATGCGGAAGACCCAGGTTTGCGACCCCGAGGTCGCCAGCTTGAGCGCAGGCTCATCTGGTTTGAGCAAAAAGCTCACCAGCTTGAGCCCAAGGTCGCTGGCTCAAGCAAGGGGTTACTCGGTCTGCTGAAGGCCAGCGGTCAAGGCACATATGAGAAAGCAATCAGTGAACTACTAAGGTGTTGCAACGCGCAACAAAAACTAATGATTGATGCTTCTCATCTCTCCGTTCCTGTCTCTGTCCCTGTCTATCCCTCTCTCTGACTCTCTCTCTCTCTGTCTCTGTAAAAGGAAAAAATAAATTAATTAATTTAAAAAAAAAGTATTAACCTGGAAGACTGACGTCACTGGTTCGAAACCCCGGGCTTGCCTACAAGAAGCAACTACTATGAATTGATGTTTCTCCTACCCTTCTCTAAGTCAGTAAAAAATAATATCTTAAAAAAAACAAAACCAACACTTCAATTTTTTTCCCCATTGATTTTGAGAGAAGCATCAATTTGTTCCACTTAGTTGGTTATGCACCACTGATTGCTTCTCATACTTGCCCTGACCAGGGCTCAACCAGCAACCTCAGCATGGAGCCAGCGATCCCCAGATGGAGCTGGCGATCTCGGCAGCCCTCTGGGACAATGCTCTAACCACTTTGCCACTGGCCAGGGCCAATACTTTACTGACTGACTGATTGATTGATTTTAGAGAAACAGGAAGTGAGAGAGATGTGAAGTATCAACTCATAGTACAGTCACTTTAGTTCTTCATTGATTCTCATATGTACCTTGACTGGGGGGAGGGACTTCAGCCAACCAGGAACCCGTTGTTCAAGACAACGACATGGGCTTCAAGCCAGCAAACTCTGGTCTCAAGCCAGTGACCATCGGATCATGCAGATGATCCCACGCTCAAGCTGATCGGCCTGTGCTCAAACCCGATGAGCCCACACTTAAGCAGGTGTCCTCAGCATTTCAAACCTGCGACTTCAGTATCCCAAGTCGATGCTCTATCCACTCCACCACCACCAGTCAAGCATCAATTTTTAAGGTTCCTAAAGTCTTGCTAGTAAAATTACTCTTCTCTAAACCTTCTTATGTATCCAGATCTAGTGGTAGGTATCTAAATTTGCCAGAT
The DNA here is from genome assembly GCF_036850765.1 of Saccopteryx bilineata. Lineage (NCBI taxonomy): Eukaryota > Metazoa > Chordata > Mammalia > Chiroptera > Emballonuridae > Saccopteryx > Saccopteryx bilineata. Next base: position 258,711,961 of record NC_089493.1, read on the forward strand.
ATGTATTCAGTTAATATTTAACGATCCATTTAGTATGTTTTGAAGTAATTCTTCTTGCTCAGTCTAACGTTTTTCCTACTTGATACAAAGTAAGATTGACAATGACAGCCCTCCACCTCTCTGTCCTAGTCATTTAGGTGCTCATCCTCACTTGTAGCCTTTCTTTTTTTTTATTTAAATAAATTTTTATTAATGTTAATGGGGTGACATTAAAGCCTTTCTTGATTAAAATGAGTTTCTGTAACCTAACATACTCTACAATATAACTTAGATATTAGGAGATAAAATGGGTTGGATTGGTTTGAATTGAAGCAAATTTTTAAAAATTATTTTATTTAGGCCTGACCTGTGGTGGCGCAGTGGATAAAGTGTCAACCTGGAAACGCTGAGGTTGCCGGTTCAAAAAAAAACCCTGGGCTTGCCTGGTCAAGGCACATATGGGAGTTGATGCTTCCTGCTCCTCCTCCTTCTCTCTCTCTCTCTCCCCCCCCCATAATGAATAAAAAATAAATAAATAAATAACAAAGATTTAAAAAAAAATTATCTTATTTATTCAATTTAGAGAGAGGAGAGAGAGAGAAAGGGGAAGGCGGGAAGCATCAATTTGTAGTTGTTTCTTGTATGTGCCTTGACCAGGTTAGCCCAGGGCTTTGAACTGGCAACCTCAGTGTTCCAGGCTGATGCTTTACCCACTGATTTACATTCTTTTTTTTTTCTTTTTTCTTTTTTCTTATTTTTTCTGAAGCTGGAAACGGGGAGAGACAGTCAGACAGACTCCCGCATGCGCCCGACTGGGATCCACCCGGCACGCCCACCAGGGGCGACACTCTGCCCACCAGGGGGCGATGCTCTGCCACTCCGGGGCGTTGCTCTGCCGCAACCAGAGCCCCTTAGCGACTGAGGCAGAGGCCAAGGAGCCATCCCCAGTGCCCGGGCCATCTTTGCTCCAATGGAGCCTCGGCTGCGGGAGGGGAAGAGAGAAACAGAGAGGAAGGAGGGGAGGGGGGGTGGAGAAGCAAATGGGCGCTTCTCCTGTGTGCCCTGGCTGGAAATCGAACCCGGGTCCCCCACATGCCAGGCCGACGCTCTACCGCTGAGCCAACCGGCCAGGGCCTGATTTACATTCTTAATGTGTGTGTGTCTGATTAATAATTGGCTAAAGGTAAATGAGACACATCAACCATGTGTAATACATCATATAAAGAGGAAAGTTAGCGAAAGACACATAGAGAATATGAAAATGAAATGACTGGATAAAAATTGTTTATTCTAATATACATTTCAGTATGTTTGTCAAATTTGTGGTATGTCTGCAAGCATCCTCTTTGAATTGTTCATGATAAGAACGATGTTTTACTCAAGACAGGATGTAAAAGCTCACCTACCAGGTTGGGCTCCAGTGTCCTGTTTGGCCACCGGGGAGGGCAGGTGACAGATGGGGACACAGAATGGGCTGGGATGCAAGTGTGCAGAAGGGCCACCCTCACTAATGCCACCACCACCTCGGTTTAGGGACTCACAGGCCGTCTCATCCTGCCCTCAGAACAGTGGGACTCATCATTCATCCTGGGGGCTCTGCTATTGCCAGGTGGTCCAGGACAGGGAGCCAGTGGGATCTTCAAGCAGAAAGACTTCTGCGCTTGCCAGCCTGGCCAGGTATCTCAGTTGGTAAGAGTGTCCTTTGGATACATCAATGTTTGTTACAGGTTCAGATTCCCAGTCAGGGCACATACAAGACGCAACCAATGAATAATGCACAACTAAGTGGAACAATAAATAGATGCCCCTCTCTCTTTATCTCTTCAATCAATAAATTAAAAAAAATAAAAGACTTCTAAGCTTCCTGAAAATTCCACTTCTAAACAAACAGGGAATACCCCACACTGTCCCTTTCAGCCATGCAAGTGATCTTCCAACAGCACTGTGAAGCCTAAAACTCCAGCTTCCTCAGTGACAATCACCACCTTGAGACACATAGCAATATCTAAAGTGATAACACCAGGGTCTTGACACATAGGACTTTTACTTTCTTAAAGTCCAAACCCAAAATAACAAGTGGTTCACAAAACACATCCCTCAGTATCCACAAGGCCCAAAACACACAATAGTTTGGTGAAATCTGTTTTTTCATCAGTAGCAATCACAGCAACTATAAATTCTAAAGAAAATAAAGGATCAAAATTTGATACTGGCAGCTTTGTTGATGATAATTCATTAACACTGGGAATTTTCCTGTTTTGCAAATTGGATGTAAAATGTATTTTTTTTTACAAGGAGAGGGGAGGGGATAGATAGGGACAGACAGACAGGAATGGAGAGATGAGAAGCATCAATCGTCAGTTTTTCTTTTTTACAGGGACAGAGAGAGAGAGAGAGGGATAGACAGGGATAGACAGGAACGAAGAGAGATGAGAAGCATCAATCATCAGTTTTTCATTGCGAGACCTTAGTTGTTCATTGATTGCTTTCTCATATGTGCCTTGACCGCGGGCCTTCAGCAGACCAAGTAACCCTTTGCTCGAACCAGCGACCTTGTGCCCAAGCTGGTGAGCTTTTGCTCAAACTAGGTGAACCCGTGCTCAAGCTGGCGACCTCGGGGTCTCGAACCTGGGTCCTGCATCCCAGTCTGACGCTCTATCCACTGTGCCACCGCCTGGTCAGGCGTAAAATGTATTCTTAAAGAAGAGGTGCATGGCCTGTGGTGGTGCAGTGGAGAGACCATCGACCTGGAATGCTGAAGTCACCAGCTTGAGACCCTGGGCTTGCCTGGTCAAAGCACATATGACCAGCAACCAATGAACCACTAAAATAAAGCAACTATGAGTTGATACTTCTTTTTTTTTTTTAAGTCATTTTATATTCACATTATCAAGGATATAATACTTGATGTTAGAATCTTCCTGTGGCTCCGGCTTGTTAAGCAAACTTTTGGAATGTTATTCAGGTAGCCAAGGTGTTGGCTAGATTCCCAATTTGTCTTTTGTGAATTTGATAATTGCACCCACTTCCAATCTATCTTACCTTACCCTTATCTAATACATTGCTCTAGCTGCATGTTGCCTATAAAGTTATCATGAGGGACATTCCTTCATGAGTTGATACTTCTTGTTGCTCCCTCCTTCTCTTCTCTATAGAAGAATCTTTAAAATCAATAAATCTGTTAAAAAAAAATTTTAAGTCACATCAGAGAAATGGCACTGTGAGGGGTGCTCCCGATATCTCCCCCTGAAATTTCAACAAATTCAACAACTAGAGACAGAGAAACAATCTCAGGAGCATCTGAAATATACATACATCAAACAAAGGTACAATTGAGTGAAAAGGTGGCTGAATATACAATCCACTCTGAAGGAAATAAGATGAAGAACAGGGTATTCCACTTTGCTCATTGGTCTGAGGAAGGGCTGCTTTCACTTGGAACCGAGAGAAATAGAGGATTAGCGGTGAGGGAAGCAGCTGGGCTAGGGCAGATGATCAAGCCAAGGAGAGAGCGCGCCAGCAGCTCAGCCTGAGATTGCAGATGCGTAGCTAGCGTGAGCGGCAGACTCCGGCGGTAGGTGCCCGAGCAGGTTGCCTGCGGAGGCCCGCACCAGAGCAGCCTTTGGGCTTTGTTTGCTCCCCGTCTGCAATCGCGGGTGGTGTGCCAGTGGCTCCACCTGGCACCTCTGGCATGGGTGCGCGTGTTCGCGGGCAGAGGGGCTAGGCCAGAGATTGTTAGCAGTGGACTTCTGCGTGGGCTGTAGCCAGAGTTTCTGTGTGGTCTCTAGCCAACCAGCATGGGAAGTGCACAAGGGCCGGGATCCCTAGGCCTGGACCTGTCAGGGCGGGGTGTCTCCAGCCAGCCAATACAGGTTACAAAGCACATTCCTGCAGAGCAGACCTCCAAGAGCACTGCAGAAGTTGTGGGGGCTGGGCTACGGGCTTCCAAACAGGGCATAAGGGAGAAAAGCCTGTGGAGATTAGACCCGCAGAGTGCTGAGGCATACTAGACATGCCTGGGGCCCTTAGAAAGGCACCTGAACAGCAATCAGCTCCCTGCCCTGCCTTCTTATGCTGGCGGCTCTGTTTGGCAAAGCTTTACCCAGAACTGTGTTTTGAGAGGTGCTAGAGGGGGGACTTGGCAGCTCTTAGAGCCTCTTGTTCTGTAAGCAGTGGCTGGGGCAGCTACACAGCTGGGTTCCCAGACTGCTGGCTCAGGAAGGAGAGACATGGGGAGAGGCACCTGAAAAACTGAGTCTCCCATTGTTGAAGCCTGCAAACCCTAACAAGCTTGACCTACCAATGGGACTGAGGCCTAGCTTACACATCAATTGCAAATCTCTACCCAAGAGTGCCACAGGGGCAAAACCTGTGGTATAGCACCACTTGCTGAAAAAAAAGAAGCTACCTCTCAAAACCAGGAAATAAATTACAGTTTTTATAAATATTTTCCATTTTTTCTTGTTTTTTTTTTTTTATCTTTTTTTTTCCACTTTGGTCATTTTATCTTCTTTCCATCTTATTCTTTCCTTTTAATTTTGAACTTCATTACCCATAGGTGTAACATTTTTCATTCTTGTTTTTTTTTTTATGAGGGTTACTTTTCAAAAACCTTAACCTTTTTTTTTCTTCTTTCTTCTTTTCTCTTTCTTTCTCTTTTACTTTTTCTCTAATTCAATTGTCATTTATAAACAAATTATTTTATTCTGAATTCATATATTTTCTTTGTGGCATTTTTCTGTATTTTTTACTTCGTTTCTTATCTCTTTGTCATTTCTCCCCAGCTCTGGCTCTCCATTCTATGTAGTTTTTGTTCCATTTAGCATAATTGAATTTTCATTTTTTCATTGTATTTTTTCAATTTTTGTTTTTGTTTTTTTACAGCAGTGATTTTCACCTTTGTTTCTCATGCACTCATAAACTAATTACTAAAGAAAAAGGGGCCCTGACCTCTTCTTCCTTAGTAACTAATTTATTTGTGCCATGAGATGAAAATGGTTGTATTTAGTCAGGGGCACTGACCTTAGCAATTAGTGTGTGTTTGTGCCATGAAAAAAAAAAGGTTGAAAATCAGTTTTACAGAGACAGAGAGAGAGTCAGAGAGAGGGATAGATAGGGACAGACAGACAGGAATGGAGAGAGACGAGAAGCATCAATCATCAGTTTTTCGTTGCAACATCTTAGTTGTTCATTGATTGCTTTCTCATATGTGCCTTGACTGTGGGCCTTCAGCAGATGGAGTAACCCCTTGCTCGAGCCAGCGACCTTGGGTCCAAACTGGTAAGCTTTTGCTCAAACCAGATGAACCCACACTCAAGCTGGCGACCTCGGGGTCTCGAACCTGGGTCCTTCCGCATCCCAGTCTGACACTCTACCCACTGTGCCACAACCTGGTCAGGTGATTTTTTTTCAATTTTTTTAAAACCATCTCTTATTAGTGTTATTAAAAATACCACTCTAAAATGCCATTAAGGAAAAAGAAATCAAATATCATGGATACAAAAGAGAGATGTAGCTCTGATAGATGAGGAAAAATCTCAAGAAAAAAATTTCAATTGCTTGGGAACCTTGGAGTTAAATAACAGAGAATTAAAAATTGAAATCCTAAAAATACTCAGAGAAATACAAGAAAGCATGGAAAGGCAATTTAGAGAGCTCAAAAAACAATTCAATGAACAAAAAGAATACATCACCAAGGAAATTGAAACTATGAAAATGAATCAAACAGAGATGAAAAACTCAATACATGAACTGAAAAACAAGGTAACAAGCTTAGCTAATAGAACAGGCCAGAAAGAGGAGAGAATTAGTGACATAGAAGACAGGCAACTAGAGACACTATAGAGAGAAGAGGAGAGAGACTCACGAATTTAAAAAAAATGAGAAAGCCCTAAAGGAATTATCTGACTCCATCAGAAAGAGCAACATAAGAATAATGGATATATCAGAAGGAGAAGAGAGAGAAAATGGAATGGAGAACATATATAAACAAATAATAGATGAGAACTTGCCAAACCTGTGGAAAGAACTAGAGCTTTGAATTCAAGAAGCAAACAGAACACCAAGTTCTCTTAAGCCAAACAGACCTACTCCAATAAACATCATAATGGAATTATCACAAACCAATGACAAAGAAGGCCTCAAGGCAGCCGGGGAAAAGAAGAATACCACACATAAAGGAAGGCCCATTAGATTATCATCAGATTTCTCAGCAGAAACTCTACAAGCCAGAAGAGAGTGGACCCCAATATTTAAAGTTTTGAAAGAGAGGAACTTCCAGCCAAGAATACTATATCCATCAAAGCTATCCTTCAAATATGAAGGAGAAATAAAAACATTCATAGATATAGAAAAGATGAGGGAATTTATCACCAGAAAACCTCCACTTCAGGGTTATCTGACCAGATACAAAGAACAAAACAAAATTACAAGTAAAAGCTCCATCAAGATCACAATAAAAACAAGATTAATCTGTGACAACAAAAACAAAAACAGGGAGAGGACAAAGATTAACAGTAGCAGTGGAGGATGGAGTGCAGAAGCACTCATGAGATAATGTACTACAATGAACATGATATGTATCCTTTCTATTACTCAATGGTAACCACCCCTGAAAAAATCACTACAGAAACACATGGCTTAAAAAAAGAAGAAACAGAGGAAAGAAGTATGGAATACAACCAAACAAAAACAAATGACAGAAAAACAAAAGAGAAGAACCAAACAAGATACAGAGCTATCAGAAAGCAATATATAAAATGGCAATAGGAAACCCTCAAGTGTCAATAATTACACTAAGTGTAAAAGAATGGAACTCACCAATAAAAAGACACAGAGTAGCAGAATGGATTAAAAAAGAAAATCCAACTATATGCTGCCTTCAAGAAACACATCTAAGCTACAAGGATAAAAACAAATTCAAAGTGGAAGGTTGGCAAACAATTCTCCAAGCAAATAACATCCAAAGAAAAGCAGATGTAGCCATACTCATACCTACCAATGCTGATTATAAGACAGGAAAGGTAATCAGAGACAAAGATGATCATTTCATAATGATAAAGGGGACATTGAATCAAGAAGACATAAGACTTCTTAATATACATGCACCAAACCAAGGAGCACCAAAGTATATAAGACATCTACTAACTGACCTAAAAATAAAAACTGACAAAAATACAATCGTACTTGGAGACCTCAATACACCGCTGACAGCTCTAGATCATCCAAACAGAGAATCAGTAAAGAAATATCGGCCTTAAACAAAACACTAGAAAAATTGGATATGATAAACATCTACAGGACATTTTATCCCCCAAATGCCAGAATACACATTTACCTCCAGTGTACATGGAACATTCTCAAGAATTGACCATATGTTGGGCCACAAAACTAACGTGAAAAAATTCAGAAAAATTGAAATTATACCAAACATATTTTCTGACCATAAAGCTTTGAAACTAGAATTCAACTGCAAAAAAGAAGTAAACAAACCCACAAAAATATGGAAATTAAACAACATACTTCTCAAAAATGAGTGGGTCAAAGAAGAAATAAAAGCAGAGATCAAAAGATACATACAGACAAATGAAAATGACAATACAACATATCAGAATGCGATGCAGCAAAAGCAGTAATAAAAGGGAAGTTCATATCACTACAGGCCTATATGAACAAACAAGAGAAAGCCCAAGTAAACCACTTAACTTCACATCATAAGGAACTAGAAAAAGAAAAACAAAGGCAACCCAAAACCAGCAGAAGAAAGGAAATAATAAAAATCAGAGCAGAAATAAATGAAATAGAGAACAGAAACCTATAGAAAAAAATCAATAAAAAAAGGAGCTGGTTCTTTGAAAAGATCAACAAAATTGACAAACCCTTGGCAAGACTCACTAAGGAAAAAAGGGAAAGGACTCATAAAAACAAAATCTAAAATGAAAGAGGAGAAATCACCACAGATATCATAGCTATACAAAGAATTATTATAGAATACTATGAAAAACTGTATACCACCAAATTTAACAATCTGGAAGAAATGGATAAATTCCTAGAACAATACTATCTTCCTAGACTGAGTTATGAAGAAGTGGATAGCCTAAACAGACCCATAAGCAGGGAGGAAATAGAAACATCTATCAAAAACCTCCCCAAGGCCCTGGCCGGTTGGCTCAGCGGTAGAGCATCGGCCTGGCGTGTGGGGGACCCGGGTTTGATTCCCGACCAGGGCACACAGGAGAAGTGCCCATTTGCTTCTCCACCCCTCCCCCTTCCTCTCTGTCTCTCTCTTCCTCTCCCACAGCCAAGGCTCCATTGGAGCAAAGATGGCCCAGGCGCTGGGGATGGCTCCTTGGCCTCTGCCCCAGGCGCTAGAGTGGCTCTGGTCGTGGCAGAGCGACGCCCCAGAGGGGCAGAGCATCGCCCCCTGGTGGGCAGAGCTTTGCCCCTTGTGGGCGTGCCGGGTGGATCCCGGTCGGGCGCATGCGGGACTCTGTCTGACTGTCTCTCCCCTTTTCCAGCTTCAGAAAAATACAAAAAAAAAAAAAACCTCCCCCAAAAATAAAAGTCCAGGGCCAGACAGCTATAGTAGTGAATTCTGTCAAACATTCAAAGAAGACTTGGTTCCTATTCTACTCAAAGTCTTCCAAAAAATTGAAGAAGAAGCAATACTTCCAAACACATTTTATGAGGCCAAAATAACCCTCATACCAAAACGTGGCAAAAACAACACAAAGAAAGAAAACTACAAACCAATATCCCTAATGAATACAAATGCTAAAATACTAGCAAATCAAATACAACAACACATTAAAATATAATTCATCATGATCAAGTGGGATCCATCCCAGAATCATAAGGATGGTTTAACATACATAAAATAGTTAATGTAATACACCATATCAACAAAACAAAGAACAAAAACCTTATGATCCTATCAATAGATATAGAAAAGGCATTTGATAAAATACAACATTATTTTATGTTTAAAACACTTAACAAAATGAGTATAGAAGGAAAATATCTCAACATAATAAAGGCCATTTATGACAAACCATCAGCTAAAATATTTAAATGGCATAAAACTGAGGACTTTTCCTCTAAAATCAGAAACCAGACAAGGTTGCCCACTCTCTCCACTCTTATTCAACATAGTGCTGGAAGTTCTAGCCAGAGCAACCAGACAAGAGAAAGAAAAAAGGCATTCATATTGGGAAAGAAAAAGTAAAGGTTTCACTTTTTGCAGATGATATGATCCTACACATTAAAAACCCCAAAGACTCCACAAAAAGACTATTAAACCAATACAGTAAGGTTGCAGGGTATAAAATTAATATACAGAAGTCTATTGCCTTCCTATATGCTAACAATGAAACATCAGAAAACGAACTAAAAAAAATAATCCCTTTTACAGTTGCAACAAAAAAAATAAAATACCTAGGAATAAACATAACTAAGAATGTAAAGAACCTATATAATGAAAACTACAAAGCATTGTTAAGGGAAATCAAAAAAGGTACAATGAAATGAAAAAATATTACTTGTTCTTGGATAGGGAGAATAAATATAGTCAAAATGACCATATTACCCAAAGCAATATACAAATTTAATGCAATTCCCATCAAAATTCCAATGTCATTTTTTAAAGAAATGGAACAAAAAATCATCAGGTTTATATGAAACTATAAAAAACCCCGAATAGCCAAAGTAATCCTAAGGAAAAAGAACGAAGCTGGGGGCATTACAATACCTGACTTCAAATTATAGAGCCACGCTAATCAAAACAGCATGGTATTGGCAGAAAAATAAGACACTCAGACCAATGGAACAGAATAGAGAGCCAAGAAATAAACCACATATATATGGTCAAATAATCTTTGATTAAGGGACAAACAACACACAGTGGAGAAAAGAAAGCCTCTTCAATAAATGGTGCTGGGAAAATTGGAAAGCCACATGCAAAAGAATGAAACTCGACTATAGTTTGTCCCCTTGTACTAAAATTAATTCAAAATGGATCAAAGACCTAAATATAAGACCTGAAACAATAAAGTACATAGAAGAAGACATAGGTACTAAACTCATAGACCTGGGTTTTAAAGAGCATTTTATAAATTTGATTCCAAAGGCAAGAGAAGTGAAGGCAAAGATAAATGAATGGGACTACATCAGACTAAAAAGTTTTTGCTCAGAAAGAGAAACTGACAACAAAATAGACAGCCAACTAAATGGGAGATAATATTTTCAAACAACAGCACAGATAAGGGCCTAATATCCAAAATATACAAAGAACTCACAAAACTCAACAACAAACAAGCAAACAATCCTATAAAAAAATGGGAAAAGAACATGAACAGACACTTCTCCCAGGAAGAAATACAAATGGCCAACAGATATATGAAAAGATGCTCATCTTCACTAGCTATTAGAGAAATGCAAATCAAAACTACAATGAGATACCACCTCAGGCCTGTTATATTAGCTATCATCAATAAGACGGGTAATAACAAATGTTGGAGAGGCTGTGGAGAAAAAGGAACCCTCATCCACTGTTGGTGGGAACATAAAGTAGTCCAACCATTATGAAAGAAAATATGGTGGTTCCTCAAAACATTAAGAATAGAACTACCATATGACCCAGCAATCCCTCTACTGGGAATATACTTACATAACTCAAAAACACTGGTACGTAAAAACACATGCAGCCCCATGTTCATTGCAGCATTGTTTACAGTGGCCAAGACATGGAAACAACCAAAAGCCCTTTAATAGAGGATTGGATAAAGAAGATGTGGTACATATATACTATGGAATACTACTCAACCATAAGAAATGATGACATAGGATCATTTACAACAACATGGATGGATCTTGATAACATTATACAGCCTGACCTGTGGTGGCGCAGTGGATAAAGCGTCGACCTGGAAATGCCGAGGTCGCCGGTTTGAAACCCTGGGCTTGCCTGGTCAAGGCACAAATGGGAGTTGATGCTTCCAGCTCCTCCCCCTTTCTCTCTCTCTATCTCTCCTCTGTCTCTCCCTCTCCTCTCTAAAAATGAATAAGTAAAAAAAAAATAGTTAAAAAAAAAAAAAAGATAACATTATACAGAGTAAAATAAGTAAATCAGAAAAAACTAAGAACTGTATGATTCCATACATAGGTAGGACATAAAAATAAGGCTTAGGAACATGGACAAGAGTGTGGTGGTTATCAGGGGGAGGGGGAGGGAGAGGGGGGAGAGAAGGGGCACAAAAAAAATCAAATAGAAGGTGACATAAGACAATTTGACTTTAGGTGATGGGTACACAATATAACCAAATATCAAAAGGACCTGGAGATGTTTTCTCTGAATCTATGTACTCTAATAATTGATCAATGTCACCCTGTTAAAATTAATTGTCTAAATAAAAAAAAAATTTTTTTTAACACCAGTGAATGCATAAATAAGTGGAACAAGAAATCGATGTTTCTCTATCCCTCTCCACCCCCTTTCTTTTTCTCTATTCAATCAATAAATGATTTTTAAAAAGAAGGAAAAGGCCCTGGCCGGTAGGCACAGCGGTAGAGCATCAGCCTGGCGTGCAGGAGTCCCGGGTTCGATTCCCGGCCAGGGCACACAGGAAAAGCGCCCATCTGCTTCCCCACCCCTCCCCCTCTCCTTCCTCTTTGTCTCTCTCTTCCCCTCCCGCAGCCGAGGCTCCATTGGAGCAAAGATGGCCTGAGCACTGAGGACAGCCACCTCAGGTGCTAGAATGGCTCTGGATGCAACAGAGCGACGCCCTAGAGGGGCAGAGCATCGCCCCCTGGTGGGCATGCCGGGTGGATCCCAGTCGGGCGCATGCGGGAGTCTGTCTGACTGCCTCCCCGTTTCCAGCTTCGGAAATATAAAAAAAATTTTATTTTTGTTTTGGTTTTTTTTGTTTGTTTTATTTTTTGCATTTTTCTGAAGCTGTGAACAGGGAGAGACAGTCAGACAGACTCCCGCATGCGCCCGACCAGGATCCACCCGGCACGCCCACCATGGGGCGATGCTCTGCCCACCAGGGGGCAATGCTCTGCCCATCCTGGGCGTCGCCATGTTGCGACCAGAGCCACTCTAGCGCCTGAGGCAGAGGCCACAGAGCCATCCCCAGCGCCCGGGGCCATCTTTGCTCCAATGGAGCCTTGGCTGCGGGAGGGGAAGAGAGAGACAGAGAGGAAGGAGAGGGGGAGGGGTGGAGAAGCAGATGGGCGCTTCTCCTGTGTGTCCTGGCCGGGAATCGAACCCGGGTCCTCCGCACGCTAGGCCGACGCTCTACCGCTGAGCCAACCAGCCAGGGCCCGGAAATATAAAAAAAATTTTAAAAAGCCGGGCCATGGTGGCGCGCGCCTGTAGTCCCAGCTACTCGGGAGGCTGAGGCAGGAGGATCGCTTGAGCCCAGGAGTTCTGGGCTGTAGTGCGCTATGCCGATGGGACGTCCGCACTAAGTTCGGCATCAATATGGTGACCTCCCGGGAGCGGGGGACCACCAGGTTGCCTAAGGAGGGGTGAACCGGCCCAGGTCAGAAACGGAGCAGGTCAAAACTCCCGTGCTGATCAGTAGTGGGATCGCGCCTGTGAATAGCCACTGCACTCCAGCCTGGGTAACATAGTGAGACCCCGTCTCTATTTAAAAAAAAAAAAAAAAAAAAAAAGGAAGGAAAAGAAAAAAGATGGGGCTGATAGTTGTCAGTTACTAACTTAGCCCTAACTGGTCTTTCAACTACTGCTTTCATATCTCTGCAGAGTATACTTAAAATACTGTACATTTTATAATAGCCCTGACCAGATACCTTGGTTGATTAGACTAGAGCATCACCCTGATACACAAAGGTTGCAGGTTCGATCCCCAGTCAGGTCACATACAGGAACAGATTGATGTTTCTGTCTCTCTCCTTTTCTCTCTAAAATGAATATTAAAAAACAAAACACTTTAAAATAAACAAAAAGTACATTTGATAGTAATGGATGGACTCCTAAATTTAAGTTGTTTTGACCTTGACATTTTAGTACAAATCAGTCAGACCTTTGTAAACAGGCCTGAAATTTTATTAAGTACTTGTTTCTTTAGCATTTTGAAAATATAAAACCACTTTTTAAGAACTCAAGATCAGGCATGACCTGTGGTGGTGCTGTGGATAAAGCATTAACCTGGAACACTGAGACTGTGGGTTTGAAACCCTGGGCTTGGATGTGAGGGCGAACTGGCTGCAACATCTGTCACCCCATTGATCGCCAGGGTTGAAACCCTGGGCTTGCCTGGTCAAGGCACATATGAGAAGCTACAAAGCAACAAGGAGTTGATGCTTCCTGCTCCTCCCCTGCTTTCTCTCTCTCTCCTCTAAAATCAATCAATAAAATATATTTTTTAAAGATTTTATTTATTCATTTTTAGAGAGGGGAGAAAGAAAGAGAAAGAGAGGGGTGGAGGAGCAGGAAGCATCAACTCCCATATGTGCCTTGACCAGGCGAGCCTGGGGTTTTGAACCGGCAACCTCACCATTCTAGGTCAAGGCTTTATTCACTGTGCCACAACAGGTAAGGCTATAAAGGCTATAAATGTCAGTATATACTTTTAAAGTTTCCTGTGCTTTGGGTTTGAAGTAATTTAGTTGTCTTTTCTTTGTATTGATATATATGTTGTGGAATTTGTTGCTTTCCAGCTTCAGTACAGTCAGGCATTTATAGTTATGTGCAAAAATTGAGGGAAACAGTGAGTCAAACCAATATTTTGCTTCGGAATACATTTTCTTTTTCTTTCTTTTTTTTAAATTCAGTGAGAGGAAGGGAGGCAGAGCCAAACTCCCTCATGGGCCTGGACCGAGATCCGCCAGGCATGCCCACCAGGGGGCGATGCTCTGCCCATCTGGGGCTTTGCTTCATTGCAACCAGAGCCATTCTAGCGCCTGAGGCGGAGGCCATGGAGCCATCTCAGTGCCCTGGGCCAACTTGCTCCAATTGAGCATTGACTGCGGGAGGGGGAGGGGGGGGAGAGAGAGAGAGAGAGAGAGAGAGAGAGAGAGAAGTGAAAGGGTGGGGGGGTGGAGAAGCAAATGTGCACTTCTTCTGTGTTCCCTGACTAGGAATTGAACCCGCGGACATCCACACACCGTGCAATACTATACCACTGAGCCAACTGGCCAGGGGCCTGGAGCACATTTTCTAAGCATAAATTTATCTTCCTAATTATATTTACTTAAATGTTCAATTTTGTTTTCATTGAGAATGTATCTACTTGGAGACAAAAGCAATTTAGATGTACATCTAAATATTAGGCAGAGTCCAATCAGATTGAATAATCCATAAAATGAATAATTCAAATACAGATAAGTGAGAGTTGGCAGTATATTTAAAGTGATAATTTTGAGTTTTTCAGAAAAAAATTCATCTTCCTCCCTCCCTTCCTTCCTTCTTTCCTTCCTTCCTTCCTTCCTTCCTTCCTTCCTTCCTTCCTTCCTTCCTCCCTCCCTCCCTCCCTCCCTCCCTCCCTCCCTCCCTCCCTCCCTCCCTCCCTCCCTCCCTCCTTCCTTTCTTTCTTTCTTTCTTTCTTTCTTTCTTTCTTTCTTTCTTTCTTTCTTTCTTTCTTTCTTTCTTTTGTGAGAGGCTAGGAGGCAGGGAGGCAGAGAGATTCCCACATGGGACCAGACCAGGATCCACCGGGCAAGCCCCCTACAGGGCCATGCTCTGCCCAGTTCTCTGTTGCTCGGTAACTGAGTATTTCAGCACCTGAGGTGAGGCCATGTAGCCATCCTCAGTGCCCGGAGAAAACTTTCTCAAACCACTTGAGCCCTGGCTGTGGGAAAGAAAGAGAGAGAGAGAGAGAGAGAGAGAGAGAGAAGTGGAGAAGAAAATGGTCACTTCTCCAGTGTACCCTCACTGGGAATCAAACAAGGGACATCCATACATCGGGCTGACACTCTACTGTGGAGCCAACCAGCCAGAGCCTAGAAAAAAATTTTTAAGCAAATTTCTCTTACTTTTTTTTCCTTTGTAATGACTGGCCTTTGCCATTTCATTGTTACCAAGATCTATTTTTAGAATAAAATTTTGTTCCACAGGAAAAAGAAAAAAGAAGTATACAAAACACTGAAAATAGCTCTCAGCTCTACACTTTTTTTTAATTTTTTTTTAAATTTATTTATTCATTTTAGAGAGGAGAGAGAGTGAGAAAGTGGGGAGGAGCAGGAAGCATCAACTCCCATATGTGCCTTGACCGGGCAAGCCCAGGGTTTAGAACCGGTGACCTCAGCATCCCAGGTCGACGATTTATCCACTGCGCCACCACAGGTCAGGCTCAGCTCTACACTTTTAATCAACTGCTAATGGGTTGCTAGGAAGCTAGCAGAACATTGTTACATCTGAGGCAGCAATGTCATCATAATTAGACCAAGGGATTAGTGAAGTTCTAGAAGAAAATTCCATCTCTAAGGGCAGCAATGGCTTCAGGAAAAGACACTCGTCCTATCTTACCTAAACTTGCCAACAACTGTTTTGATGACAATTCATCTAAGCCTGCTAATAGGTAAGCACTTAAAGATTTTGGAGTTTGGGGTTTTTAGTTTTGTTTTTCTAGTTTGGGAACTACACAGATGAGGGCAATAATTCTGTGCTTCCCCCAGACGTCCATACAGAAAGCTCTATGTTCCAGAGAAAAAAATGTGTGTGCAAGGCAAGGAGGTCTGACCTGAGCAGAGGTAGACAACCTTTTCATACCTGCTGCCCACTTTTGTATCTCTGTTGGTAGTAAAATTTTCTAACCGCCCACCGGTTCCACAGTAATGGTGATTTATAAGGTAGGGAAGTAACTTTACTTTATAAAATTTATTAAGCAGAGTTATAGCAAGTTAAAGCATATCATAATAATTACTTACCAAGTACTTTATGTCGGATTTTCGCTAAGTTTGGCAGAATAAATATAAAACAACTTACTATAGTTAAATCTATCTTTTTATTTATACTTTGGTTGCTCCGCTACCGCCCATCATGAAAGCTGGAACACCCACTAGTGCGAGGTAGGGACCAGGTTGACTACCACTGGTAGAGTTTGTACTACATTGTGGTGCTAATTTAGTGACTGTTTTTTGTGACTGGCCAGAGATTCCCTAAGCAATGGGTAGGCCTGAGGCAAACCTCTCCCCGCCGACCTTACCCGGTCTCCCCAGCTTCCATTATACACGCCTTCGTTTTCCTCACGGAGCCCCAACCCCTTCACCCAAGCATACTGTGGCTGATTGATGAGCAGAGTGGACATGAAGGCGGCAGGCCTGTTCCAGGGTCCTAACAGCTTGCTCTTGCTTGACGGGTGCACGCAGAGGCGGCAGGTACTCGCCACTGACTGACATCGGGATGTGCAACGCGCCTGCGGCCTGAGTAGCCGCTGAAATAAAGCCCCGCCCCCCGCCCGGGAGAGCCCATTGGGCAGGCCCGCCCCGCCCCAGACGCGCCCCCACCTCTTCCAGGCCAGCCCCAGCCTTCAACCCGAGCTTAATTTAGGGCTGCAGAAAAGAGGGTGCCGCAGGGAGGAAGCGAGAGGGCTACTGCCATCTAGTGAAAAACGCCAGGAACCGAGGCAGCAACTAAGAAATTCTTTCCAGAAAGTATTGGCTCTATATAGTACAGTAGGTTAGAGCAGGGCTTCCCAGACTGTACAGTGCCTATAATCACCTGGCCATCATGTTAAATGCACATTCTGAATCCATGGTTCTGGGCTGGGGTATCAGAACTAGCATTTCTTTTTTTCTTTTTTTTTTTTTTAAGATATTTATTTATTTATTTATTTATTTATAGAGTCAGAGAAAGGGATAGACAGGGACAGACAGACAGGAATGGAGAGAGATGAGAAGCATCAATCATCAGTTTTTCGTTGCGACACCTTAGTTGTTCATTGATTGCTTTCTCATATGTGCCTTGACCGCGGGCCTTCAGCAGACCAAGTAACCCCTTGCTCGAGCCAGCGACCTCGGGTCCAAGCTGGTGAGCTTTTGTTCAAACCAGATGAGCCGGCGCTCAAGCTGGCGACCTTGGGGTCTCGAACCTGGGTCCTCCTCATCCCAGTCCGACGCTCTATCCACTGCACCACCGCCTGGTCAGGCAGAACTAGCATTTCTAACCAGTTTCCAAATGATGCTGGTGCTGCTGTTCCATAGAATAGCCAAAGGGGAAGTTTCTTGTCTGTTTCGTTTGTTTTTGGTGGAAGGAGGCAGAGGATTGTTTTCACTACTGTTATATTACAAATTAGAGTTTTCTAAGCAATAAAAAATGTTAAATTATGACCCTGGCCGGTTGGCTCAGCGGTAGAACGTCAGCCCAGCATGTGGAAATGGCAGGTTTGATTCCTGGCCAGGGCACACAGGAGAAGCGCCTGTCTGCTTCTCCACCTTTCCTCCTCTCCTCTCTCTTTTATCTCTCTCTTCCCCTCACACAACCAAGGCTCCATTGGAGCAAAGTTGGCCTGGGTGTTGAGGATGGCTTCATGGCCTTCGCCTCAGGAGCTAGAATGGGTCCGGTTGCAATGGAGCAAGGGCCCACCTGGGCCGAGCATCGCCCCCTACTGGGCATGCTGGGTGGATCCCGGTTGGGTGCATGCGGGAGCCTGTCTCTATTTTCTTTATACAAAAAAAAAAAATAGTTAAATTATGATACTTTCTTCTAAATATCCTGCCTAATATTATTGCTTTTGAAGAACAAAAGCAGGCTTGACCTCTGGTGGATAAAGTGGATAAAGCATTGACCTGGAACATTGAGGTGGTAGGTTCAAAATCCTGGGCTTACCCAGTCAAGGCACATTTGGGAGTTGATGCTTCCTGTTCCACCCCACCTTCTCTCTCTCTCTCTCCTCTCTAAAATGAGTAAATAAAATCTTTTTTTTAAAAGCCCAAGAATTTTTATTAATTATCTTCATCACAATTTCTTTTATCTTCCTGTAATATCCTTTCTACCCCCACCCTCACCCCCATACCTCACCCCTACCCCATATCATCCCGTTTCCATGTAATCCCACAAAAACTGGGCCTATGCTATACTAGGGAAATACATCTCAATCACCGTGATCTGAATAGGAGTGAAGACATATATTCTCAAATCAATTAATAATAGGTGTTTCAGCGAGTCCCAACCTATTTTTCAAAATATTACTTCTCACTACCTGCCTGTGGCCTTTCACATTGCAGCCAGACAGAAGTCACTTTAGGTTTCTGTATGAAGCCCGTATAGTCCTCCCACTGTGTCTATGTCCTTGCTGTTCTCTCCACCTGTCAAACCCTTCCGTCCAGCTCTGCATTCAAGCTTGAGCTTTAGCTGTTCCGTGTGTGTGTGTGTGTGCGCGCGCGCGTGTGTGTGTGACAGAGACAGATAGAGGGACAGAGACCGCAAGGGAGAGAGATGAGAAGCATTAATTCTTCATTGCGGCACCTTAGTTTCTCATTGATTGCTTTCTCATATGTGCCTTGACTGGGGGGTTGAGTCTGCGCTCAAGCTGGCGACGTCGGGGTTTTGAACCTGTTCCCAGTCTGATGCTCTATCCATTGCGCCACTGCCTAGTCAGGCTATCTGTTCCACTGTTAAAGTGCAAATAATTTCAGCAAATACTTGGCATGTATCAAACACCTACCAAAAAACTGTAGTAAGTGTTGAATAATATTTCTGCTTGTAAATGTTAAATTTTTCCTTGTTAAGACAGGTACCATCTTTGACTCATTCCTGCATGGCTCCACAATTTCTATTATTGTATCAGGGTCATGTTCACCTATATGAATGAATAAGTGAACAAATGAACCTTCCAACACACCTCAGAAGTAATAAGCATGGATCCCTTGTTCAATATTGGTAATCTCTATCAACAACCCAGTTACTGTCTTTCATCTACCCTTAGGACTGAGGCACAAATTCCTTTCATTTTATTTCTCAGAAATTTTTAACTGAGAATTTAATTCTCATTTTCTGGCTACAAGCAAAATTCTTTATGCATGCAATCCAACACCACACCCTTGCTTCCTTCTCCTTGTTTGATTCAAAAATGAAAAGACATTTACCAATGTACTAAATTTTAGGAGCAACACATAATGCCCTTAGGAAATGTTAGCTTTCTTCCCTTGATTACGTCAAGGAGAGAGGTTCATGGCTGTCAGCTGGATCTGGGAAGATAGACACCAGCAAATGCCAACACTGAAAATTAGAATCATATCTCTCTTCCACTTTCTTTTTTTCAAAACTCACTTAGGTCTGTCCAAGAGAAGAAAGTCAGGGGAAAAAAATGAATTTTGATGGGATAGAACAGAAAGACATAATATTAAATTAATCATATAAAAGTACATTTCATATCTGAAAGATAATTAAGTGAATAATATATGAAAGCATATAAAAAACTGCAAAGCACTATAGCAATTTAAATGTACAGACTAAACTCAAGATACCTTGAACCAATTCCATATTAAAAGTGGCAGCTTGCAAATGGCCAATTCTGCTTTTCAAATGACTTAATCAATGGCATCATAGGGTGGTGATTAAAGCAAGGACTCTGGAATTACAGCATAGGTACAAATGACCTGTGCTTAGGACAGTGATAGGCAATCTTTTGAGCTTGATGTGTCAAAATTCACCATTCACCAAAAAACCAAGCATAACTCAGGTGGTGTGTCACTTCGAGAAAAAAACCATAATTTTGCGATATTTATAGTTTAAATAACAAAAATGTATAATTGTAATATATAACTGTATTTAATAAACCAAAAACTAATTATTTAACTTACCTGCTTAGTGACTTCTTTGTTCATCTGTCAGTTGGTTTCTTTTGTGGGTCTTGATATTATTTAACTTGTGTGGGGTGCTGTGAACTAAGATAAGTGAGGGGGAGGGGGAATTCTTTAACTAACCTGCCTATTAGTGACTTTTTTCTTGCTGAATTTCATTGGCTAAATCTTCAATTGAAGGTTGGTATTTTGTATACTTCAAGCCCAAGCAAGCACTACTAATTTCATCTGTCAGTCTGTTTCTTTTATTGGTTTTGATATTATTTAACACTGAGAATAAGGTCTCACAAAAGTACAAAGAGGGAAAAATTGTGAGTAAAGCATTGCTATATTTTTCAGGGTGCTGAAAGTGTCTGGTAATCGGTTCCAGGCACTCCAAATTTCCTGTTCGTAGTGGCACTCCTCTTGATTCTCCAAGTGGCACCTTTCCAGATTCTCAAGCTTTGACCTCAAGTCGACAAACACCTGAGCCCAGATGCTGTCTTGAAATTCTGCAAGTTGCATCTTATGTAAATTAAGATGGCAGCCGCTATTTCTAATGGTGGGAAATGGCACCCATAGCACAGGCCCTCTCCTCTCCCAGCCTCCCCCTCACTTATCTCAGTAATGATGGTCAATTAGAAATCCACGACACCCCAGAACAGTAGATTGGATGGATGATGGTTGCTGTAGTTATGTGGCTGCTGGTAATGGTGATCACAGGGCCCCCAGAGATGCATCCCCCGCAGCATTCCGCTGTTCCCTGCTCCGCCGGCCGGAAGTGAGGTCAAAGATCCCCTAATGGCCTAACAGGAAGTCCCAGAACTAGACGCTCTGTGCCGGAGTTCTGTTGTTTTGGCCTACAGATCTCTGGCACAGAGTGTCTACACTACAGCAAATGTTTTATCCTCGGCTGCTGCACCTGGCCGTACAGGAGCCGAGGATGAAATGTCCTTCTCGGCATGCGGCCCCATACTTCTCTGGTATGTGGCCGCATGCAGCCGCGTGTCATCGAAAATGGCTACATGTGTCAGTGCTGACACACATGTCATAGGTTTGCCATCACGGGCTTAGGATATCCTCAGTGAATGCTAGCCAGCTTCATTCTTCAAAGATAGCTGGCCTGGAAGCCAAGGGATGTAACCTGAACATAAATGCTTGCCCCAAGGAAGCAGTAAATTGGAGAAATCACTATGACTCAGAATGCAATTTTTTTTTTTTTTTTTTTGCAAGAGAGAGAGATGGAGGGACAGACAGGGACAGACAGATAGGAAATCGGAGAGATGAGAAGCATCAATTCTTCACTGCAGCATTGATTGCTTTCTCATATGTGCCTTGACCTGGAGGCTCTAGCATAGCCAGTGCCCCTTGCTCGAGCCAGCGACCTAGGGCTTCAAGCCAGCGATAGTTGGGTTCAAACCAGAGACCATGGGGTCATGTCTATGATCCCATGCTCAAGCTGGAAACCTCAGAATTTCAACCTGGGTCCTCAGCATCACAGGTCGATGCTCTATCCACTGTGCAACCACCTGATCAGGCCAGGATGCAATTTCATTATTGCTAACTGGGAATCTGACTTGTCAGAGGATGGGTGACCCTATTGTTCTGCTCAGAACACTATCAACAGTCTGTTCTGAGCAGACTGATAATCATCTAGTTTACAAAAAATGATGCTACATCTAGAAAGCTAACTTATTATTGTACATGAAAAAATATCTTCAGAAAATCAATCATTCACATCCTCTGAACACTACATTTTCTTCCAGGATACTAACTACTTGATTGTTTAGTGAGTCCAGAATCGGAAGAAGAGTTATTGATTAACTATAAATGATTGCAGCATGGATAATAGCATCAGGCTAAGACAATCTCCCTACTGTGAGAAATAATTTATAGATCTAATGCAATTCCAATCAAAACATGAGAATCAGCAAGCAGATTCTAAAGTTTAAATGGAAATGCAAAGGATCTAGAATAGCCCACACAGTTTTGAGGAAAAAACACACATATTTACCTAAATTAACAATTTTTTAATTATTATAAAGCTGCAGTAATCAAGAAAGTTTCACATTGGTGTAGAGATAGACATAAAGATCAATAGAACTGAATAGATAACCCAGAAATAGTCAATTTTCAGTGAAAGAATAAAGGAAATTCAATGGGGAGAAAGATAGTCTTTTCAACAAATAGTGCTGTAGTAATCAGATATTCACATACAAAAAACCCCCACAAAAACAAAACACCTTGACTTCCACTTCACACTATATGGTTAACTCACAATGGACCACAGACCTAAAGAGTTCCTCTAAAACTAAAACATCTAGAGGAAAACATTGGAGAAAATATTTTGAAAGTGAGGGGGTCTGTTTTGTGTGTTATATGATATTTAGTTGTATCCCATACCACATAGTAAAATGATATTTATAGCATAAAAAATTTTTAGCCTGACCAGGTGGTGGCACAGTGGATAGAGCATCGGACTGGGACATGGAGGATCCAGGTACAAAACCCCGAGGTCGCCAGCTTGAGCGTGGGCTCTTCTGATTCAAGCAAGGCTCACCAGATTGAGCCCAAGGTTGCTGGCTTGAGCAAGGGATCACTCGCTTCGCTGTAGCCCCATGGTCAAGCCACATATGAGAAAGCAATCAATGAATAACTAAGGTGCCGCAACGAAGAATTGATGCTTCTCATCTCTCTCCCTTCCTGTCTGTCCCTGTCTCTGTCTCTGTCACACACACACAAATTTTTTAATTAATTATTTTAATTTTTTTTTTCACATTTTTATTTATTCATTTTTTTAGAGAGAGGAGACACAGAGAGAGAGATAGAGACAGAGAGAGGAAAGAGATAGAAAAAACAGAGGGAGGAGCAGGAAGCATCAACTCCCATATGTGCCTTGACCAGGCAAGCCTGGGGTTTCGAACCGGCAACCTCAGCATTCCAGGTCGACACTTTTACCCACTGCGCCACCACAGGTCAGGCTAAGTTTATTTATTGATTTTAGAGAGAGACAGAAACATTGATCTGTTTCTGTACCTGCCCTGTCCTGAGATCAAACCCGCAGCCTTTGTATATCAGGGTAATACTCTAACCAACCCAGCCCTCCTGGCCACGGCTAGCATAAAATTTGACTCACACCATAAGCAAATGAATTCCAGGGGATTGTAATTCTATGTAGGAAAGGTAAAACAATAAAGTTTTCTAAGAGGAGACCTGGAATCAAGACATAGCGCTTCAATAGTTTAGCTGTGTAATCTCTCTTCATTTCTCAAAATGAAGACTTGGACCAGGTGATTTCTAAAATTTCCTTTTCTTTTTTCTTTTCTTTTTTTTTTAAAGATTTTATTTATTGATTTTATGGGGGGGAGGGAGTGAGAAGTATCAACTCATAGATGTTTCACTTACTTTTTCATTGATGGTCTCTCCCATGTCCCTTGACTGGGCAAACCCCAGGTTTTGAACTGGTGACCTCAGCATTCCAGATCCATGCTCCATTCACTATGCCACCACAGGTTAGGCGAAAATTCCTTTATATGTCTTAAATTCACATTTCAAAAATCTATATTCATTCCTTTCCATACAGTCTAGAAACGTATCCTTTTATTTTTATAGCTTTCAGCTGGTTAGTGTTGGCATGAGGATTTTTTTTTTAATTTTTAAAATTTTTTATTTATTATTTTTTTTACAGGGACAGAGAGAGAGTCAGAGAGAGAGAGATAGATAGGGACAGACAGACAGGAACAGAGAGAGATGAGAAGCATCAATTATCAGTTTTTCATTGGGACTCCTTAGTTCATTGATTGCTTTCTCATATGTGACTTGACCGCGGGCCTTCAGTAGACCGAGTAACCCCTTGCTCGAGCCAGCGATCTTGGGTCCAAGCTGGTGAGCTTTTTTTGGCTCAAGCCAGATGAGCCCGCGCTCAAGCTGGCAACCTTGGGGTTTTGAACCTGGGTCCTTCCACATCCCAGTCCGAGGCTCTATTCACTGCGCCACCACCTGGTCAGGCGGCATGAGGATTTTTTTTTAGATTTTATTTATTCATTTTAGAGAGAGGAGAGAGAGACAGAGAGAGAGAGAGGAGGGGGGAGGATAGGGAAGCATGAACTCCCATATGTACTTTGACCAGGCAAGCCCAGGGTTTGGAACCATTGACCTCAACGTTATTGATCTACGCTGTGCCACCACAGGTCAGGCTAGAAACATATCCTAAGGATAAAATAAAACAAGTTTGCAAAAGTACATGTTAATTGCAAATTGGCTACATCCTACATGTACACTATCACAGAAACTAAATAAATAATGGTACCTCCATGCAATGGAATACAAGGGAGTCATTAAAAAGGAGTCAGATCTTTGTATTTTGGTATAAAAAGGTATATCCAGGATAAATTGCTATATTGCTTTAAAGCAGATTACACAAAAGTAAAAGGTACAAATAGTAAGATCCCCGTTATGGAAAAAATATTCAACACATATTTCTTGATCACCTGTTATATACAAGAAGTCATTGGGCAGGAGGTGGAAACAAAACTGAATAAATCAGACATTATGTGGGGAATTCAGACAAAAAATAAAATATACATATGACTATTGATGCCACAAACGAATAAAAAAGGATTTGAGAGTGACAGTAGAAGTTTCTGTTCTGAGGTGGTGGAAGAAGCCTTTCTGAGAAGATAGCATTCATTCAGAAATCGGGTGTTCTGGGTGCTGGAGGGGTCA
Organism: Saccopteryx bilineata; assembly: GCF_036850765.1. Taxonomy (NCBI): domain Eukaryota; kingdom Metazoa; phylum Chordata; class Mammalia; order Chiroptera; family Emballonuridae; genus Saccopteryx; species Saccopteryx bilineata. The sequence continues at coordinate 258,736,408 of NC_089493.1, forward strand.
CCTGGCAGCGGCAACAGCAACTACAAAGGCCTTGGGCCTGGAAAGAACAAAGGATGCCTGAGCAACAAAGTGAGCAGCGCCATCGCGTCTGAGGAGCTGGAGGGCTGGCGAGGGGCACAGGGGCGGGCCCGCGGCCGGGTCTGCCACGCTTAAGACTCGGCCTTACTGGGTGCAGGGAAGCCCCAGGGAGGTCTGAGCAGGGAGGTGACTTCAGGTAACAGCCTCCCAGAAAGCGACGTGGTGTAGATCGTGCTAGAGCAGAATGGAAGCCGGACTCCCTGCTGGGGCATACAGGTGAGGCAGTGAGGCCAACGAGGAAGGCTTAAAGCCTCTATTCGCGCACAAATTTAGGTCTGCACGAAAACCAAGTTTCGAAGAAAATGCGCCAAAGCGGCAGGAAAGCAGGAGACGCATCTCCCTGAACGGTGCAAGTAGACAGCAGTGATGGTGCATGTCCGTCAGTCTTGGACAGGCGTCCCAGCGGAACCCTGTCCTCGCCCCGCCCCACCCCTCCCGAACCTCCCTAGCCCCGCCCCGCCCTCCCTAGCCCCGCCCCGCCCCCAACACACGCGGGACGCCGGGCAGCAGCAGTTCCTCCCGGGGGCGCCCGAGATGCGGCGGCCGCCGGACCTCCTCGCCGCTGCGCCGGAAGTGCTCTCCTGAGTCCCGGCGCCGCGCCGCGGGAACATGGAGCAGGAGCCCGGCGACATGGAAGATGGACAGCTTTCTGACTCGGATTCCGACATGACGGTCGCACCGAGCGACGGGCCGCTGCAGGTGTCGGTGAGCGAAAAGGGCGGGCGGGTGGTTCCGGGCGCGGCGCGCGGAGCTCGGGCAGCAGGGCGGCGGTCGCGGGCCCTGCGCGCCCTGGAGCTGCTTGTCGCCGCAGGGAGGGTCCCGGGGCTCGCGGCCGTTTTTCTCCGCCAGCCCGGCGCCGCTTTTCGTTTTTTACACTTACCGAGTTCCCCACCCAGCGCCACTGGGGTGTCCCGCAGGGGACAGCGGCCCGAAACCGCCTGTGGGCAGGTAGGGAGATTGAGGATGACGAGTCCAGTTCATCACCTGCTCAGGGGCCTGGTCTTCCGTATCCCGTCGGACCTAGCTTTGTTCTGCGGTAATGTGGCGCTATCTGTGCACTAGTCGCGGTTGTTTGAATGGGAGTCTGTCTTGATCCTAGTCCTGAGCACGAGCGCTTTGAGAGGGCGTTGGTGCCAGGCTGTGCGCTTCAAGCCCTGGCGCCGCGTGTGTGACCTGCTGCAGGTTGTCAGCCTCCCGCCCGCGGCTGTGCGCTGAGGGTGCTGGTGGTAGCTAGTGATGGGGTTGTAAGGATCCAGTGGAGCGTAGGGCCTGAGAAGTGTTAGCTGCCCTTTAGTGCTTATTTCAGAAAGCGGAGGTGGTTCTTTTGCATATAAAGGACACCAAGGTATTTTGTTTTTCAATTTCTATCAGGTTGTTTTAGATAGACTGACTCATGACTTGGTAAATTGAATGTCATTGGCTCTGCATTTTTAAAGGCAGAATGTCAAGGATTCTTATCATAGTTGACTATCTGATCTAAAAGAAGAATAGCCACAAAATTGTGGAAAGGAAGTTGATGTGTTTATGCCTGACCAGGCGGTGGCGTAGTGGATAGAGCATCAGACTGGGAGGCAGAGGACCCAAGTTCAAATTCCCCACGACATTTGCTTGAGCGCAGGGTCGCTGGCTTGAGCAGGGAATCATAGACATAACCCCATGGTCATTGGCTTTAGCCTAAAGTCGTTGGCTTGAGCAAGGGATCACTGGCCCTACAGTATCCCCCCCACCTTCCCGCCCTGTCAAGGCACTTACCAGAAAGCAATCAATGAACAACTGTGGTGCTGAATGAAGAATTGATGTTTCTCATCTCCTCCCTTTCTGCCAGTCTGTCCCTGTCTCTCACTTAAAAAAAAAAAAAAAAGGAAGTTGATATGTTTAAATGAAGGAAAAGCATCTTTGGAAAGAAAAAAACAAATTGTTTTAATTGCTAGTAACAAGTAGTGTGTATGCCATTTTGAAACATTCAGACAATACTGTAACTGAAAAGTTTGAAAATCTTCTAAAGGAGAGAATGAAGGACTTTGATATTTTTTAATGTATTTTTTATTATTTTTTGTGACAGAGACAGAGATAGGAGAGAGATGAGAAGCATCGATTCTTCATTGCAGCACCTTAGTTCATTGATTGCTTTCTCATATGTGCCTTAACCAGGAGGCTAAAGCAGAGTGGGTGAGCCCTTGCTCAAGCCAGCAACCTTGGGCTCAAGCCTTGGTCAGACCAGATGAGCCCGCACTCAAGCTGGCGACCATGGGGTCTCAAACTTGGGTCCTCTGTGTCCCAGTCTGATGCTCTATCCACTGCACCACTGCCTGGACAAGCTGTGTTTTTAAAAAAAATTTATTGATTGATTTTAGAGAGAAAGGAAGAGGGAGAGTGCAAGAGACATCCGTCTGTTCCTGTATGTACCCTGATTGGAGATCCAACCCACAACCTTTTCATATCAGGACAAGGCTCTAACCAACTGAGCTATCCACCTAGGATTATGTATTTTTATTTTTTAATTTATTGATTTTAGAGAGGGAGAGCAATCTCGATTGGGATATTACTTTAACCACTTGAGCTACCCAGCCAGGGCAGGCTTTGGTGATATTTTAGAAGGAAGGTTTAGAACTAAGTTCTGCATTAGCTATAGAAGAAATGATTTGTGCTGTTAAAATTGGAAATTCGTCTGGACTTTTAGAAAAGTAGGGACTGAATTGGTTCCAGACATATCTCTGAAGCTCAGTTTGCCTCAACAGGGTCCAGAAGAATCCCTAAATCAGTTTCTTTAAATAGCACATGGGGGCGGAGTCGATGTGTTCTGTGGAATTGATTCATTGCCTTTCTCTTGCAGAAAGCGCTAGGTGGGGAAAGTGCAGAGAGGCCCTTCCAGGGCACTGCGGCAGCCTGTGCACCAGTGTCACATTATCGGACTGTTAAAGGTGTGGACTCAAGTGAAGAGAGTTTCTCTGATTCTGATGATGATAGCTCTCTTTGGAAACGCAAGCGGCAGAAATGTTTTAACCCCCCTCCCAAACCTGAGCCTTTTCAGTTTGGCCAGAGCAGCCAGAAACCGCCTTTTGCTGGAGAGAAGAAGGTGAACAATGTCTGGGGCACTGTGCTGCAGGAGCAGACTCAAGATGCAGTGGCCACTGAACTTGGTATCTTGGAAATGGAAGGCACTATTGACAGAAGCAGACAATGCGAGAGCTACAATTATCTGCTCGCTAAGAAACTGAAGAGGGAGTTTCAAGAACGCACATCAGAATTAGACAAAGAGCTAGAGGACTATATGCAAGGTGGCAAGAAAACAGGCTCAAAGGAAGGGGAAAATGGGCAAGGTCATCTCAAACGGAAACGACCTGTCAGAGACAGACTAGGGGACAGAGTAGAAATGAACTATCAAGGCCGGTATGAGATCACAGAGGACGATTCTCAGGAGAAAGTGGCTGATGAAATTACTTTCAGGTGAGCATTGAACTGTTTCCTACAGATGAGCACTTGACCAACTGTTTTTCACTTATAGGAAATAATAGATTCCAAATACATGAATGATAATCTTCCTTTTTAAGATGTTTTAGAATTTTACCCAGCTGGTTGGCTCAGAGGTTGAGCGTTGGCCCGGCATGTGGATGTTCTGGGTTTGATTCCCAGTCAGGGTACAGCGGAGAAGCACCCGTCTGCTTCTCCACCCCTCCCCTTTGCTGCCTTCTCTGTTCCCCGCCTGCAGCCATGGCTCAACTGGAGCGACTTGGCCCAGGGTGCTGTGGATGGTTCCATGGCCTCCACCTCAGCAGCTAAGAGCTGGTTGCTGAAGAACAGAACAAGGCCCCAGATGGGCAGAGCATCGCCCCCTAGTGGGTTTGCTGAGTGGAGACCGTTTGGGGCGCATGCAGGTGTCTGCCTCTTCCTCCCCCTCTCACTGAATTTTTTTTAAAAAGGGATGTTTTACAATTTAAGGAACAAACTCCGGGCTTATTTGGTTGTATGAATATTTCTATGGGTTTTAATAAATTTGGACAGGCTGAGAGAATAATTCTGTGAACTTTTATAAACTTTTAAGGAACTCTTTCCATTTTTGACTCTAGAGCTTTTTTAGATAAAAAACATATCTTTTTAAATTGTGTGTGGGTTTTTGAGTGTATTCAAGCATTCATGACTTTTACTTGATACATATTGTACATGTGATAAAGTTTACCCATTTCAAGTGTTGAAATTCTTATAAATTTATCACTTGTTCAGCCCTCACCATAAACCACATTTAGAACATTTCTATCACCCCAATAAGATTCCTCGTACTCATATGCCAATTTAAAGTTAACCTCTGTTTCAGTCTCCAGATAACTGCTAGTCTACTTTCTGTACTTAATTTGCATTTTTGAACATCTGATATTCATAGATACATACAACATGTGGTCTCTTGTGCCTGGCTTCTTCTACTTACTGTAATGTTTTATTCATTATACACACATATGCATATCTATATTGAATGGATATTCCACCTTTTTTTTAATTTTAGATTTTATTAATTTTAGAAGAGAAAAGCAGTGCAGGGGTTGGGGATGGGGAGGAACGGGAAGCATCAACTTAGTTGCTTCTTGTATGTGCCTTAACTGGGCAAGTCCAGGGTTTTGACCCGGTGACCTCAGTACTCCAGGTTGACTGATGCTTTATCCACTGTGCCACCACAGGTCAGGTGCTATTCCTCTTTTTGGCTACTCTGAATAATTTTATGAACTTTCACGTGCAGATACTTGGACTTGTATTTTCATTTTTCTTGGGTACATACCTCAGAATAGAATTGCTTGATGTAAATTAACATTTTATGTATTTTTAACAAGTTCAGATTGTGTTTACCTCTTCATTAGCTTACCTTGGCCAGTTGTTCAGTGGATAGACTGCCAGGGTTACCCATTCTCCAGCTCAACCCCAGGGTGCTGGTCAAGCCCCTGTCAGGGCTCATATGAGAACCAACCAATGGTACAACTAAATGAACAGCAGGGTAATGTTTCTCATCATCTCTTTAAAAAAGAATGTGTGTGTGTGTGTGTATACTCTAGCTCTAAATCACTAATGAACAATGTCACAATTTTTATTCATTAAGTTGGGTTTCTTTTAACTTTTTTTTTTTTTTTTTTTTTTTTACAGAGATAGGGATAGACAGGGACGGACAGGCAGACAGGAACAAAGAGATGAGAAGCATCAATCAGTAGTTTTTCATTGCGTGTTGCAACACCTTAGTTGTTCATTGATTGCTTTCTCATATGTGCCTTGACCTCGGGCCTTCAGCAGACTAAATAACTCTTTGCTCGAGCCAGCGACCTTGGGCTCAAGCTGGTGAGCTTTTGCTCAAAACAGATGAGCCCGCACTCAAGCTGGCGACCTCGGGGTCTTGAACCTGGGTCTTCTGCATCCCAGTCTGATGCTCTAGCCACTGCGCCACCGCCTGGTCAGGCCAATGTCACAATTTTTAAAACAAATATAGCTAGTAGGAATACAGGAGTTTACTTTCCAGGAAAGCCTGTCAACACTAGTGTAGAAATTTTAAAATACTGAGAAAATTTGGAATTTGAGTGCTGGAATGGAACTTGGAGATTTTGTAAACCAAAACCTTTACTTTAGAGAGATGGAAACCAGTACCAATTGTTGTGTGGCTTGCCCAAAGTCACAAATTTAATGAGTATCAGACCTGGAACTAAACCCGGGTCCCCTATTCCATGTTTAGTGCTCTTTGTACTGCCTCCTGTTGAGAAGAAACAGGAAGCAGGTGTAGTTAGGGAACCCGTGAGACTCCTGCGTTATTAACCCGCCTTCATCTCTGTGGAGTGTGGGCTCTGATGGACAGGTGTTGCTTAGGTGGTTTTACCTCTGGGTGGTAAAGTGAAAGTGTATGTAATAATAGTACCTATTTCATAAGGTTGTTGAGAGAATTAACTGAGATCATGCATGGAAAGTTATTTTTTTTTTTTTTTTTAATTTTTGTTTGTTTGTTTGTTTGTTTTTTAATATTTTATTTATTGGTTTTTTTTAGAGAGAGAGGAGTGAGAGAGAGAGAGAAGGGGGAGGAGCAGGAAGCTTCGACTCCCATATGTGCCTTGACCGGGCAAGCCCAAGGTTTCGAACCGGCGACCTCAGTGTTCCAGGTCGACGCTTTATCCCACTGCGCCACCACAGGTCAGGCCGGAAAGTTCTTAGGATGTGCTTATCCTATACCTGATCTTAGCCAAAAGGCCGAGAAGCAATTGCGCTTATATAATCCATCTGTACATATTAGATACATATATTCTTTGTTTTCAAGTAGAGAGCCTGTGAGGGAGAAATCCTATTGATTTTTTTCCTATGATTTTATTTATTGATTTTACAGAGGAGGAGAGAAAGGGTTTGGAGCGAGAAGTAACAATTCCTAGTTGTTTCACTTTAGTTGTTCTTCATTGCTTGCCTGTCGTATGTGCCTTGACCGGGCAAGCCCAGGGTTTCGAACCCGTAACCTCCACATTGCAGTTTGACACTTTACCCACTGCACTGTCATAGGCCAGGCAAAAAATCCTATCTATTTTAAAGCTCCTAGCTTGACCAGGCGGTGGCGCAGTGAATAGAGCATTGGACTGGGACGTGAAGGACTCAGGTTCGAAACTCCAAGGTCATCAGCTTGAGCCCAAGGTTGCTGGCCTGAGCAAGGGGTCACTCACTCTGCTGTACCCCCCCCCCATCAAGGCATATATGAGAAAGCAATCAATGAACAAGTAAAGTGCCACAACAAAGAACTGCTCCTTCTCATCTCTCTCTCTTACTGTCTCACTGTCCCTATCTGTCCCTCTCTCTATTTCTCTCTGTCTCTGTCACACACACACACACACACACACACACACACACACAAAAGGCTCCTAGATAGCTCTGAAGTTAGGAGAGCTAACTTTCAGGCTTAATAATCCAAAGCTACTATATATTTATTATTTGTTTGACAGGAGTGGGCTGCTTTTATCGTTTGTTTTTAGGCTTGCGTTCCTCATGGTATATCTGTCTGCACATTGGTTTTGAAATCCACCACAGTCCCAAGAAAGCAAAGTGAAGAGACCAGTCAGAGACTTGAGATGAAACCTTGGGTGACCTACCATAGGTATCGATTTCAATGTTAAATATCGAAGATTTTGAAAAGCAAATGTCATTAGGATTTTAATTCTCGTTGAGGGACTAAACTGGAGACTTGAGATAGATTTCTCCATCTTCATACCACTAATAAAGAGGATAATATTACTCTCTTTGTTCCTTATCAGGTTGCAGGAACCAAAGAAAGATCTGATAGCCCGAGTAGTGAGTATAATCGGGAACAAAAAGGCTATTGAACTTCTGATGGAGACTGCTGAGGTTGAACAAAATGGCGGCCTTTTTATAATGGTAAGACCAAAGCGTCCCTGTTTCCGCTTTGAATTGTGCTTTGTATGGTTTTTGTTTTGTTTTGTTTTTTAAGTAATAGAGAGAGAGAGAGACAGGGATAGACAGACAGGAAGGGACAGAGATGAGAAGCATCAATTCTTCATTGAGGCACCTCAGTTGTTCATTGATTGCTTTCTCATATGTGCCTTGCCCAGGAAGCTCCAGCCAAGCCAGGGACCTCTTGCTCAAGCCAGCAACACTGGGCTTAAAGCCAGCAACCTTTGGGTTCAAGGAAGCAACCATGGGGTTATTTATGTCTATGATCCCATGCTCAAGCCTGTGGCCCCGTGTTCATTCTCGTGACCTCGGGGTTTCAAACTTGGGTCCCCAGCACCCCTCGCTGAGGCTCTGTCCGCTGTGCCACCACCTGGTCAGGCAATACAGAATATTTTCTTTCTTTTTATAGAATGGTAGTCGAAGAAGAACACCAGGTGGAGTTTTCCTGAATCTTCTGAAAAACACTCCTAGTATCAGTGAGGAACAAATTAAGGTAAAAATGATAATATTCTTGACTTTTAAGATCAATAGTAATTTGACCACTCAGCCTCTAGCTGCACTTGCTACTGATCTTCATACCTGCTCTGCCTTAAGTTGGTCAATTTTGTCACTGTCTCATTTCAAGTGAACCGTGTGCCTTTTGTAAAACTCTGCCTCCTTTTATTTTCTTCCCTCTCAGGGCCACGATCAAGGTTTCTTATGTGGCAACTTTATTTGGTTTCTTAGCACGTAATTGTTTTTGTGTCATCCAACAACTTTTATTAATAAAAAGTATTAAACATGTGGACTAAATGAAAGAATAATAGGATGAATACCTATATACCCTCACTTAGATACAGGAGTTGTTGAAAGTTTGGTAGTCTTAGTTTACTATACAATATTTTGGGTGCCATTTGAAAGTCAGTAACATCATGACACTCATCCCTAATTATTTCAGCAAGCCTTTTTCAATAATAGACAGTGTCCTACATAGCCATACACAAGAGAAATAAAAAACTGTTGAATAATGTCATCCAATTTCTAGACCTTACTCCAATATCCTGAATTGTCCCCGAATGTATTTTCAACTCTTTTCTCCTCCAAACCAGGATCCTTTCCAGATTTCAACGTTCCATTTGTTTAATATCTCATTTGATCTTTTTAGTCCCACATTTTCCTCCATGATTTAAGTAACTGTCTCCTTGTGGGTTTGTTTTGTTCATTCCTCTATTTCCAGTATTTTGTATGAACTAGAAGCTGGCACTTCAGTATTCTTAATCATTGTTGTGTTACTAGAATGTATTATATGGGAATTCACAATACATGGTTTTCACAACACAAAATTTGTTATCTTTTAAATTGTTAATTAAGGAACATGATTTCCATTTAATAGCTATGATTAAGAGATCATGGTGGGGACTTTTCACAGTCTTGGACTCTGTATAATGATGAGTCTAATGGTGATAACTTGGTTTTTGTGAGAAATGGAGATAATGTAAAGGGTCTGCCTAGTGACACTAATCAATGGTAGTTCTTATTTACTAAAGTTGTTCCTTCATTGTAGGACATTTTCTACATTGAAAATCAGAAGGAATATGAAAATAAAAAAGCTGCTAGAAAGAGGAGGACACAGCTGTTGGGGAAGAAGATGAAACAAGCTATTAAAAGTCTAAATTTTCAAGAAGATGATGACACATCCCGAGAAACTTTTGCAAGTGACACAAATGAGGCCCTGGCCTCTCTGGAGGAGGCACAGGAGGGCCAAGGAAGAACAAAACTGGATGCGGAGGACGCCATTGAAGTAGATCATTCTCATGACCTGGACATTTTTTAGTACATTCTAAGGAATAAACCTTTCTAAAATAATATTGTGATAAACCATTTCTACTGAATGAATTGTTTTGTTTTACCTGCACTGATAAACATATATTCTGGAGAGATAGACTTGTCTTCTTGTTTTAAATACAATTGAATATGTGGGGGAGATGAATGCGATTGATAGAAACATTTAGAATTTTGTCACGTCTGACAAAAGTATGTAGCAGAGGATTTAATTTCTCAATCTGTGACACGTGCTAATTGTAACTAGTTGATAATCAGTTTTCTCCAGGTGATTATAACATACCATGCAAAAGTTGTTTTTCTCTTCTGATTTACTTGACAGTGGATTATGACTGGTTTCAAAACATTCCATTAAAAGGTCCTAATAAGAAATATAAATTGTTAAACTGTTTATTACAAATGCATCTAAATTTAGTTTATCTGTGTTCTAAGAATTCTTAGGTTATATTAAGGATAGTGATCAAAATTCAAATAGGTTTATACTGATGGCTCTTCCCACTTATTTGTCCAGAAATAAGTAAAGAGCAGAAGCTTTCCAAAGATGGATTGATTCATAGGTTTAACTCTGGTTTGTCTTTATTTGTTTTTGACTTAATTAACTTGGTCATATGCTAAATAGTGAATGGGATCCATACCTATGATTACCATGGACTTAAAAATTTTTTTCAATGGTGGTCAGCCTAAATAAGACTTTCACCCTATGTTGAGGAACTATGAAAAATACTGCATCTGGCCTGGCCGGATAGCTCGGTTGTTAGAGTATCGTCCAAAGCGCATGGGTTGCTGGTTTGATCCTGGTTGGGGCACGTACAGGAGCAGCTCAGTGTTCCTGTCTCTCTCTCTCTCTCTCCCTTCCTCTTGCTAAAATCAATACATAAAATTTTAAAATGTTACCTCTTCCTGACTGGTGGTGGCACAATGTATGGAATGTTGACCTGGGACGCTGAGGTCCCAGGTTTGAAACCTCGAGGTTGCTGGCTTGAGCAAGGTGTCACTGGCATGTCATGAGCCCCTAGTCGAAGCACACATAAGAAGCAATCCCTGGGCAACAAAAAGAAGTGACACAACTGTGATTTGAGGCTTCTTATCCCTCTTCCTATCTCTGTCTCAAAAAACCAAAAACTTATATTTGCATAGATTTTCTAATTAATCATTTTTAATTGATGGAATAAACTTAAAGATAGGTTACTTAAGATGTTCCAAGAGTGGGTTATACTTTACAAAACAGATTAAGCAAAAATAGGTAGGAAATGATTACAAACTGTTCTTTACAAGCAATGTACTTGAATGCAGTAGTTCCTGAAATACATGGTCATTGAAGTTGGATTTAAGGATATAAGTGGGAAAAGGAGAGAATAATGGTTATTATTTGTTTTTTATTCATAAAGAAAGAAATAAAATTAGTATTGGCAGTCCTTAATGAGATTCAACTGACTAAAATCTTAAGTGCTCTTGTATAAAATTATAACCAAGGAAAGAAAAACATTTTAAATAGGTAATGGGATATTGGCCCTGAAACTATTATTATTATTATTATTATTATTTTACTTTTAGCGAGAGAACATGAGAGGGACAGATAGGGAGAGAGATGAAAAGCATCAACTCCTAGTTGTGACACCTTAGTTGTTCATTGATTGCTTTCTCATATATGCCTTGAGCCAGTGACCCCTTGCTCAAGCCAGTGACCTTGAGTTTAAGCCAGCGACCTTGGGCTTAAAGCTAGCGACCTTTGGGCTCAAGCCAGTGACTATGGAGTCATATCAATGATCCCACACTCAAGCCGGTCACCCTGCGCTCAAGCTTGTTGACAAGCACTCAAGCTGGCAACCTCGGGGTTTTGGACCTGGGACCTCAGTGTTCCTACCACCTGGGCAGGCTGAAGTACATTTTATAGTATCCCTGTCTGGATAACTTGGATGGTTAGAGCATCATTCTGATAAACAAAGGCTGCAGATCCTCAGTCAGGGCACATATAGGAACAGATTGATGTTTTTGTCTCTCTCCCTTTCTCTTTAAAACCAATCATTTTTTTAAAAAAACTAAAACAAAAGTACATTTCATAGTAATGGGCAGACTCCTAAATTTAAGTTGTTTTGTTCTTAATATTTTAGTACTTCAAATCAGTTAGAAATTTGTAAACAGGCCTGAAATTGTATTGAGTACTTGTTTCTTTAGCACTTTTAAGGTATAAAACCACTTTTTTTTTTTTTTTTTTGGTATTTTTCTGAAGCTGGAAACTGGGAGGCAGTCAGACAGACTCCCCCATGCGCCCGACCGGGATCCACCCGGCACACCCACCAGGGGGCAACGCTCTGCCCATCGGGGTGTCGCTCTGTCGAGACCAGAGCCACCCCAGCGCCTGGGGCAGAGGCCAAGGAACCATCCCCAGCGCCCGGGCCATCTTTTGCTCCAATGGAGCCTTGGCTGCGGGAGGGGAAGAGAGACAGAGAGGAAGGAGAGGGGGAGTGGTGGAGAAGCAAATGGGCACTTCTCCTGTGTGCCCTGGCCGAGAATTGAACCCTGGACTCCTGCACGCCAGGCTGACGCTCTACCACTGAGCCAACCAGCCAGGGCTTAAAACCACTTTTTAAGAACTCAATATCAGGCCTGACCTGTGGTGGTGCTGTGCGTAAAGCGTTAACGTGGAATGCTGAGGTTGCTGGCTTGAAAACGGGCTTGCCTGGTCAAGACACATATGAGAAGCAACTATGAAGGAACTAGGATTTGATGCTTCCTCTTCCTCCCCTACTTTCTCTCCTGTCTCTAAAATCAATAAACAAAATCTTTAAAAAAAACACAACTAAATGTCAGTATATACCTTAAAGTTTCCTGTGCGTTGGGTTTAAAGTAATTTAGTTGTCTTTTCTCTGTAGATAAGTTGTATAATTAGTTGCTTTCCATCTTTATTGATTGTACTTCAATACCGTTAGGCATTTTTGGTTATGTGTAAAAATTGAAGGAAACAATGAGTCAAACTAATATTTTGCTTTGGAGCACATTTTCTCTTAAAAAAAATTTTTTTTAAAGATTTGATTGATTCATTTTAGGAGAGGAGAGAGAGAAGTGGGGGAGGAGCAGGAAGCATCAACTCCCACATGTGCCTTGGCCAGGCAAGCCCAGCGTTTTGAACTGGCGACCTCACTGTTCAGGTCAATGTTTTATCCACTGCACCTCAGATCGGGCTTGGAGCACATCTTCTTTTTTTTTATTTTTATTTTTATAGAGACAGAGTCAGAGATAGATAGGGACAGACAGAGATAGGAACGGAGAGAGATGAGAAGCATCGATCATCAGTTTTTCACTGCTACACCTTAGTTGTTTATTGATTGCTTTCTCATATGTGCCTTGACCATGGGCCTTCAGCAGATCGAGTAACCCCTTGCTCGAGCCAGCAACCTTGGGCTCAAGCTGGTGAGCTTTGCTCAAACCAGATGAGCCCACACTCAAGCTAGCGACCTCGGGGTCTCGAACCTGGGTCCTCTGCATCCCAGTCTGACACTCTATCCACTGTGCCACTGCCTGGTCAGGCTGGAGCACATTTTCTAAGCATAAATTTATCTTCCTAATTATGATTACTTGAGCAAGTGTTCAATTTTGTTTTCATTCCTGAGAATGTATCTACTTGGAGATAAAAGCTATCCAGATGTACATCTAAATATTAGGTAGAGTCCAATCCATAAAATGAATAATTTAAATACAGAGAGTTGGCAGTGTATATAACTGATAATTTTGAGTTTTTTTAAAAAAAGTTTTATAATTTTTAAATTTTATTTAGAAAATTAACTTTAACAGGGTTACATTGATCAATAAGAGTACATAGGTTTCAGGTGACCATTTCTATAGCATTTGAACTGTTCATTATGTTGTATACCCATTACCCAAAGTCAAATCATTTTCAATCCCATTATTTCCTTTTTATATTTGGATTCTAACTTCAGAGGCTTATGGTAAGAAAATATGCTTGGTATTATTTCAATCTTCCTGAATTTGTTGATGTTAGTTTTGTGACCCAACGTATGTTCTATCCTTGAGAATGTTCCATGCACACTGGAGAAGAATGTACAATCTGATGTTTTGGGATGAAATGTCCTATAAATGTCTATTATGTCCATTTGGTTCAGAGTGTCATTTAAGAATGATATTTCTTTATTGATTCTCTGTTTGGATGATCTACCATCAATGGTGTGTTGAAATCTCCAAGTATGACTGTGGTTTTGTCTGCTTCTATTGCACTTTTAGATAAGTTGGTAGATGTCTTATATATTTTGGTGCTTCCTGGTTTGGTGCATATAATTTAAGAAGTGTTATGTCTTCTATATTCTTATATTGCTCTTTCTGATGGAGTCAGACAATTCTTATAGAGCTCTCTTTTTTTAACTCGTGAGTCTTTCTCCTCTTCTCTCTGTAGCATCTCCAATTGCCTGTCTTCAATGTCACTGATTCTTTTCTCTATCTGGCTTGTTCTATTAGCTAAACTTGCTACCTCAGTCCTCCATTCACGTACTGAGTTCTTCATCTCTGTTTTTAAAGTTTCAGTGTCCTTGGTAAGGTGTTCATTTTGTTCATTAATTTGTTTTCTGAACTCATTAAGTTGCCTATTGATGTCTTCTTGCATCTCATTGAGTATTTTCAGAACTTCAATTTTGAATTCTGCCTGACCAGAATGGTGGTGGCGCAGTGGATAGAGCATCGGACGGGGGCACAGAGGACCCAGGTTCAAGACCCCAAGGTCGCCAGCTTGAGCGCAGGCTCATCTGGTTTGAGCACAACTCACCAGCTTGGACCCAAGGTCGCTGGCTCAAGCAAGGGGTTACTCGGTCTGCTGAAGGCCCGTGGTCAAGGCACATATGAGAAAGCAATCAATGAACAACTAAGGTGTCACAATGAAAAACTGATGATCGATGCTTTTCATCTCTTTCTGTTCCTGTCTGTCTCTCCCTATCTATCCCTCTCTCTGACTCTCTCTCTCTCTGTCTCTGTAAAAAAAAATTTTCTTTTAATTCTCTGTCATTTAATTTCAAGGTTTTCATGTGATTAAGGTTTTCTCTGGAGATTTTTTTTATTTATTTATTCATTTTTTAGAAAGGAGAGAGAGAGGGAGAGAGAGAGAGGAGAGAGATAGAGAAGGGGGGGGAGGAGCAGGAAGCATCAACTCCCATATGTGCCTTGACCAGGCAAGCCCAGGGTTTCGAACCTGCGACCTTGGCATTTCCAGGTCGACACTTTATCCACTGCGCCACCACAGGTCAGGCTTAATTTTCTTTCTGAACTATTTTCGTCTTGTGTAGCCATGGTATTCAATTTCTTCTTCCTTGATGGCATTTGAGAGTGGTATTGTTAAGAACCCTAACAAAAAAACAACTTAAAAAATTAAAAAATAAAGCCCGACCAGGCAGTGGCGCAGTGGATAGAGCGTCGGACTGGGATGTGGAGGACCCAGGTTGAGACCCTGAGGTCACCAGCTTGAGCATGGGCTCATCTGGTTTGAGCAAGGCTCACCAGCTTGAGCCCAAGGTTGCTGGCTTGAGCAAGGGATCACTTGGTCTGCTGTAGCCCCCTGGTCAAGGCACATATGAGAAATCAATCAATGAACAACTAAGAAGCTGCAACAAAGAATTGATGTTTCTCATCTCCCTTCCTGTCTGTCTGTCCCTATCTATCCCTCTCTGACTCTCTCTGTCTCTGCCACACACAAAAAAATTTTTTTAATTAAAAAAATACAATAAAAAATATAAAAATTTTAAAAATTATGACAGGAAGAAACACCACAGGAAAAAAGATCAAAAGCAAACAAAAATAAAAAGACATCCATAAAAAATAATAAAAATATATAAAAATAAAAAAAATGAAATTCAAATAGGAAAAAGGAAAAAAGAGTAAGAAAAAAGGGAAAAGGGAAAAGTAAATTTTGGTTTTGAAAGGTTTATTCTGGTAGGTGTCACTGTACTACAACTTTTAGCTCTTTGAAGTTCCTGGGCTGTCTGAGATATTTTTGTTGCAATGGTGTAAGTGGGGCCGCACTCTTGTTGGTGGCTGGGGCGTGTTGTTAGGGCTTTATGGCTTTGGCTTTATGGCTTCAGCTTTATGGCTTTACGGCTCTAGTAATGGCAATCTCAGCCTTCCAGGTGCTCCTTCCCACAGCTTGACAGACCTGGGGACCAGACGTGGAGCACCTCTGTTCTTCACGGGAGAGAATGGCTCTGGGGAGCTAGCTGTGGGGTTTGTCTCTGCCACTCTTGATCCTGCGAGGTGAGGGAAGCGGGATCTGGGAGGCTGAAGGGCTGCACCTCAGCTTTCTCTACCTCTGCCAAGTGCAGGCTGCAGGCAGGCTGCGGGAACACTGGCCATGACCCCGTGCTCTGGCTGTTTTGGTTTATCTCCCTTCTGCCCCTCTGTCTCTCCATTCCTCCTGGCAGAAGGAGACTCAGTCACTTTAAGTTTCCCTTTATGTATCCCTCAGACAAAATCCAGAGAGCCCAAGCTTCCCTCCTCCCCATTGTCCAGCAGAGGAAAAATAACCCAGTCACTCCAGCTTTGCACCTCTCCTCACCAAAGCCCTCCGCAGCTGTGCTTTGTCTTCCGTCCCCCTTTTCATCCCATCCCACCTTTAGTCCATTTAGTGCATGGATCTTTCAGGCTCACCTGTGAGCCCAGCTGGGTTCTTTCACTGTGTTACAGCTGTTCAATTTGTTGAAATTTTAAGGGGAGAGATCAGCAGAATCTCTCACATCGCTATTACTCTGACATCATTCTCAAAAAAATTTAGAGCAAATTTCTTTCTTTCCTTTTGTAATGATTGGCCTTTGCCACTTCATTGTTCCTGAGATCTATTTTTAGAATAAAATTTTGTTCCCCAGGAAAAAGAAAAAAGGAGTATACAAAAAACACTGAAAATAGCTCTCAGCTCTGCACTTTTAATCAACCGCTAATGGGTTGCTAGGAAGCTAGCAGAACGTTGTTACATCTGAGGCAGCAATGTCATCATAATTAGACCAAGGGATTAGTGAAGTTCTAGAAGAAAATTCCATCTCTAAGGGCAGCAATGGCTTCAGAAAAAGACACTCATCCTATCTTGCCTAAACTTGCCAACAACTGTTTTGATGACAATTCATCTAAGCCTGCTAATAGGTAAGCACTTAAAGATTTTGGAGTTCGGGGTTTTTGGTTTTGTTTTTCTAGTTTGGGAACTACACAGATGAGGGCATTAATTCTATGCTTCCCCCCGACGTCCATACAGAAAGCTTTGTGTTCCAGAGGGAAAAATGTGTGCAAGGCAAGGAGGTCTGATCTGAGTGTAGAGTTTGTACTACATTTGGGTGCTAAATTAGTGACTGTTTTTGTGACTGGCCAGCGATTCCTTAACCAGTGGTTGGCAAACTGCGGCTCGCGAGCCACATTCGGCTCTTTGGCCCCTTGAGTGTGGCTCTTCCACAAAATACTACGTGCGGGTGCTGCCTCGATAAGGAATGTACCTACCTATATAGTTTAAGTTTAAAAAACTTGGCTCTCAAAAGAAATTTCAATCGTTGTACTGTTGATGTTTGGCTCTGCTGACTGATGGGTTTGCCACCCCTGCAAGTGGGTAGGCCTGAGGCAAGTCCTGGGGCTCTGTCTTCTTCCCGAAAAGCAGGTTAAAATGAACATGCTGAGCCAACGGTAAGGGACAGCAGGCAGTTGGAGGTACAGATATCCAGCCTGGGCTCTTGATCTTGGTGATTCTTAGGGATTTAATGGGTTGTTTATCTGTCAGGTGAGCCTCAAACAATGGCACAGCTCTCTGTCCTGCAGCTGTGGGGGTCCGAACATCAGAGACAAGAGGCAACTGCCTCCATTCCCCTAGAGCAGGGGTTCCCAAACTATGGCCCGCGGGCCGCATGTGGCCCCCTGAGGCCATTTATCCAGCCCCCGCTGCACTTCTGGAAGAGGCACCTCTTTCATTGGTGGTCAGTGAGAGGAGCATAGTTCCCATTGAAATACTGGTCAGTTTGTTGATTTAAATTTACTTGTTCTTTATTTTAAATATTGTATTTGTTCCTGTTTTGTTTTTTTACTTTAAAATAAGATATGTGCAGTGTGCATAGGGATTTGTTCATAGTTTTTTTTATAGTCTGGCCCTCCAATGGTCTGAGGGACAGTGAACTGGCCCCCTGTGTAAAATGTTTGGGGACCCCTGCCCTAGAGCCTTGGTTGGCAAATTGTGGCTTGTGAGACACATGCGGCTCTTTAGCCCCTTGAGTGGGCTCTTCCATAAAGGGTACTCCACCCTAATTAAGTTAATAACAATGTACCTACCTATATAGTTTAAGTTTTAAAAATTTGGCTCTCAAAAGAAATTTCAATCATTGTACTGTTGATATTTGGTTCTGTTGACTAATGAGTTTGCCGACCACTGCCCTGTGATGCTAAAATGATTGTGTTTAACTCACAAGATGTCTTTTCTCCTTGCCTTCCTAACCTTCAGGAGTGAGGGTCATTTGCCGCAGTTTTCATTAAGGCATGCGATGATCCCAAGATTTTATGTTATGCCTTGGAAAGAAAGCATGAAATTCAGGAATGTGAATCTGAAGGTATTTTCCTATAACCATTCATAATAAAAAAAAATCTATGCTATTTAATATAATGAACAGACATAATAGTTATATAAAAGGTATTTAAATTTATTTTGGGTTTTTTTTTCAGTTTTATCAAGGAATAACGGGCAAATATAATTGTATATATTGTATATATTTAAAGTGCACAATGTGAAAATTTGATATACGTTGTGGAATGATTACCAAGATCATGTAGTTAACATATCTATCACCTCACATAGGAACTGCTTCTTTCTTTTGGTCAGAATGCTTTAGATCCAATCTCAGCATCCTTCCAGTATACATGCCATATTATTAATTGTAGTCACCATGCTAAACATTATATCCTCCAAATTTACTCTTTTATAACTGAAAATTTGTACCCTTTTCCTTATATCTCCTCATCTCTAAGCTCTTCCCAGGCCCTGACAAATACCACTCTATTTTTGTCAAAAATATTTGATGTAGTTACACATAAACTTGCAAACAAAAGTGAAACCTCACAATCTAGTCAAATAACCTAATTACAATTCTAAAAGTTGATATACTGGAAGATTTCAAAACTCTATGTCAGGGGTCCCCAAACTACGGCCCGCGGGCCGCATGCGGCCCCCTGAGGCCATTTATCCGGCCCCCGCCGCACTTCCGAAAGGGGCACCTCTTTCATTGGTGGTCAGTGAGAGGAGCACATTGACCATCATTAGCCAAAAGCAGGCTCATAGTTCCCATTGAAATACTGGTCAGTTAGTTGATTTAAATTTACTTGTTCTTTATTTTAAATATTGTATTTGTTCCCATTTTTTTTTCTACTTTAAAATAAGATATGTGCAGTGTGCATAGGGATTTGTTCATAGTTTTAGTCTGGCCCTCCAACGGTCTGAGGGACAGTAAACTGGCCCCTGTGTAAAAAGTTTGGGGACCCCTGCTCTATGTCTACCTTTTTCTCTACACAATGCCACCAGCAGTTGTTAAGTAGCTCTGATCAGCTCATCAGAAGTAGGGCCCATTAATATTAAAGCACAGTACAGAGCATGTATTTTTAAAGTTGTACTGCATATTTAGGTTGAGTGCTATGGGAACAGTTTGGGTAGATTTACAGATAAGACTTGTTGCCTATTCCATGTTCCTATTCAATCAGTAGTTTCAAAACATTTTCCAAATTCAGATTGACCATTCACTTGTGAAAAGGTAAGTTCTTTCTTTAAATGAGAATAGAATATATTGTGATAGTCACCCTGCAAAAGGAGATTTCAAGTTAAAATTCCTAGAACGAAATGTGTACCACTAACTTGAAATTTTCTGATAAACAATTAATGTTGAATAAAAAAATACTTTGCCAAGACAGAGATGACGTTACAAAATATGACTGTTATATCGTCTAAAAATATCCTAAAAATATGGCTGTTATTTCCTTATAAAATGCATGCATGCAGTGTAATAGGTAAAGCTGCCATTTGCACTATGATTATATGTATTTTATGTGCTATTTTGATAATAAAGATAAAACTAAGGAAATCAAGACTCAAATAATAGACTTACATATCAAATTTACAATCTTAATATTAGGCTGTATTTTATGTAATTTAGTGGCTTATCAAGTCATTTTTAATGTCCTAAATAGCTTTAGCATGGTGACAAATATTAGTACTGGTTTTATTTTTCATTTATTAAAACTACAGGGTGTAAAAACATCAAGTTGAAGTCACTAATGGAGAACTGTTTTGAATGCTTCAAAACACTTTTTATTTTTGAACTTACTCTTTGTAATTCAGCATAAATTTTTTAATTTTTTTATTTATTGATTTTAGAGAGAAAAAGGGAGAGACAGACAGACAGACAGAAATATTGATTTGTTGCTATATGTTCCCTGACTGGAGATTGAACTAGCAACTTCTGGGTATCAGGACAATGCTCTAACCAAGCTAGCCAGATAGGGCTCTAAGAATTCTTTTTTTTTTTTAATTTACTTATTTATTTTAGTGAGGAGAGAGAGAGGGAGAGAGAGAAGGGGGGAGGAGCAGAAAGCATCAACTCCCATGTGTGCCTTGACCAGACAAGCCCAGGGTTTTGAACCTGCGACCTCAGCGTTCCAGGTCGACACTTGATCCATTCACTGTGCCACCACAGGTCAGGCTCTAAGCATTCTTTAAATATTGTTAGTGATTGGTGTACAGAACATGCTGCCTTACAGAGAAGAAGTGAAAATGAAATAAGAAGTGAAGTAAATGTACACTGAGTACAAATGTTAGCTATGCTTTCCTCACATTTACTCTCACCATTTTTCCTGCGGGAGATGATATAACTATTTAACAATATAAGGTGAAAACACAGCATAGTGGAGATGGGGCCACATCCCAAGACCAGGCCGGAAAGCTATTGAGCAGTACTGAAGACTCAGAAACGGATATAAACTCAGGAAAACAACCTCAAGTAGCTGTTACTGATCCAGCCGCAGCGACAGTAGCAGCAACATGCTTTATATCAATTTAGTATACTTAATAATTGGCAAAAAGTCTCTCACTCATACATAGTATTTTATTTAAAGATCTAAGAATCCTTTAATAATTTCTATTTTATATTTGAGAAAACTGACTCCTGGCCGGGTAGTTAGGTTGCATCCCCTGGAATCACAAAGATGGCAGGTTGGTCAGAACATATAAAGGAAGACGTCAATGTTTCTGTTTCTTTCTCTCTCCCTTGCTTTTCCTCTCTCTCTCTCTCAAGTCAACTTTTAAAAAATCTTTAAAAAAAATCAGTGAGGCCCTGGCTGGTTGGCTCAGCGGTAGAGCGTCGGCCTGGCGTGTGGGGGACCCGGGTTCGATTCCTGGCCAGGGCACATAGGAGAAGCGCCCATTTGCTTCTCCACCCCTCCCCCTCTCCTTCCTCTCTGTCTCTCTCTTCCCCTCCCACAGCCAAGGCTCCATTGGAGCAAAGATGGCCCGGGCGCTGGAGATGGCTCCTTGGCCTCTGCCCCAGGCGCTAGAGTGGCTCTGATCGCGGCAGAGCGACACCCCGGAGGGGCAGAACATCGCCCCCTGGAGGGCAGAGCGTCGCCCCTGGTGGGCGTGCTGGGTGGATCCCTGTCGGGCGCATGCGGGAGTCTGTCTGTCTCTCCCCATTTCCAGCTTCAGAAAAATACAAAAAAAAAAAGTCAAAAAAAAAAAAAATCAGTGAAAGAGTCCTGACCTGTGGTACACAGTGGATAGAACATCACCTGGAACACTGAGGTTGCAGGTTTGAAACCCTGGGGTTGCCTTATTGAGGCTGCACGAGGAGCAATCAATGAACAACTAAAGCGAAACAACTGTGAGTTGATACTTCTCATCTTCCCCCCACCTCTGTAAAATCAGTAAATAAAATCTTTAATAAATAAATAAATAAAAGAGAAACGGGATCTCACAGGGGTAAGTGACTTGTACAAGGTCACATAAGTAGGTGAAGTTAAAGTTCAACAACTTGTCCTGGCTGGGTGGCTCTGGATAAAGCATCGACTGGCATGTCAGACATCGTGGGTTGATGAGAAATGATCAATGAGTTTACAACCAAGCGAAACAATGAGCTGATGCTTCTCTCTCTCTCACTCTCAAATCAATGGAAAAATTAAAAAAAGATGTTCAACAATCTGACTCTAGGTTTATCTTTGTAGTCTGCAGTGCACATTGCTCTTCCTGGTGATTGGATGACACCAGCCAGAGCCAGAGAGCAATACTTGATTGATTGATTTAGAGTACGTTCACTAAAGCTGAGGCAGTGAAACAGGAAGGGCTTAGGGCAGGGGTCCCAAAACTTTTTACACAGGGGGCCAGTTCACTGTCCCTCAGACCATTGGAGGGCCGGACTATAAAAAAAACTATGAACAAATCCCTATGCACACTGCACATATCTTATTTTAAAGTAAAAAAACAAAACAGGAACAAATACAATATTTAAAATAAAGAACAAGTAAATTTAAATCAACAAACTAACCAGTATTTCAATGGGAACTATGCTTCTCTCTCTGACCACCAATGAAAGAGGTGCCCCTTCTGGAAGTGCGGTGGGGGCTGGATAAATGGCCTCAGGGGGCCGCATGCGGCCCGCGGGCCGTAGTTTGGGGACCCCTGGCTTAGGGTTTAGGACAGAAGAAGCTACGTGAGGGGCTGTTCAGTCTCTCTGGATACGATATAGGAAAGAAATAGCCAAGGCAGGGCTGCTTCGGCTCACTGGAAAGTCAGAGAAAAGGAGGCCTTGGAGACAGGTTCAGGAGGTTAGTCTGAGAGGAGATGCCGCTGCCCACTGCTCTCCTGGTTTCAAGTCTCATGGGATCCCTTAGACTTTAGGAGATGCGTGCCTGTGGGGAAAAAGACGGGGGAGGGAAACGTGTGGGCAGTGCTCCAGGGAGGGAGAGCATACCCAGTGAGTATTGCTTTTGAAAAACAGATGTCACCAACCAGCCAGTGGCACAGTGGGTAGAGCATCAGACTGAGACATGGAAGACCCAGGACCCCAAGGCCGCCGGCTTAAGTGCGGGCTCATCTGGTTTGAGCAAGGCTCACCAGCTTGAGCCCAAGGTCACTGGCTTGAGCAAAGGCTCACTCAGTCTGCTGTAGCTCCCTGATCAAGGCACATATGAGAAAGCAATCAATGAACAACTAAGATGCCGCAATGAAGAATTGATGCTTCTCATCTCTCTCCCTTCCTGTCTGTCTGTCCCTATCCCTTTCTCTGTCTCTGTCACACAGACAAAAAAAGTAAAGAAAAACATATGTTGCACCTGACCAGGCAGTGGCGCAGTGGATAGAGAATCAACATGGGATGCTGAGGTCCCAGGTTAGAAACCCCGAGGTAGCCGGATGAGCTGTGCTGAAGCTGCTCACCAGTTTGAGCATGGGGCTACCAGCTTGAGCATGGGGCTACCAGCTTGAGCATGGGGTTACCAGCTTGAGCATGGGGCTACCAGCTTGAGCATGGGGTTACCAGCTTGAGCATGGGGCTACCAGCTTGAGCATGGGGCTACCAGCTTGAGCATGGGGTCACTGACATGATCCCGCGGTGGCTGGCTTGAGCCCAAGGTTGCCGGCTTGAGCTAAGGGTCACCGGATGAGCCTGAGCCCTCTGCCCGCCAGGAATGTATAAAAAAACAATTGATGAACAACTGAAGTGCTGCAACTATGAGTTGATGCTTCTCATCTTTCTCCCTTTCTCCCCACTTTCTCTAAATAATAAAGAAAGGCTCTGGCCAGATGATTCCATTAATTGGAGCATTGTCTCGAAGTGCAAAGGTTGCTGGTTTGATCCCTGGTCAGAGCACATACAGGAACAGATTGATGTTCCTGTCTCTTTCTCTCTCTTCCTCCCTCTCCCATTAAAATCAATAAATAAAAATAGTTTAAAAATAAATAAATAGAACCTGACCTGTGGTGTCTCAATGGATAAAGTGTTGACCTGGAATGCTGAGGTCACTGGTTAAAACCCTGGGCTTGCCTGGTCAAGGCACATATGGGAGTTGATGCTTCCTGCTTTTCTACCCTTCTCTCTCTCTTTCCTCTCTCTAAAATGAATAAATAAAAATCTAAAAGAAAAAAAGAAAGAAAAACAGATGTTTCAGCCCTGGCCGGTTGGCTCAGTGGTAGAGCATCGGCCTGGCGTGCAGAAGTCCCAGGTTCGATTCCCGGCCAGGGCACACAGGAGAAGCGCCCATTTGCTTCTCCACCCCTCCCCCTCTCCTTCCTCTCTGTCTCTTTCTTCCCCTCCCGCAGCCAAGGCTCCATTGGAGCAAAGATGGCCTGGGCGCTGGGGATGGCTCCTTGGCCTCTGCCCCAGGCGCTAGAGTGGCTCTGGTAGGGACAGAGCGACGCCCAGGAGGGGCAGAGCATCGCCCCCTGGTGGGCAGAGCGTCGCCCCCTGGTGGGCGTGCCGGGTGGATCCCGGTCAGGCGCAAGCGGGAGTCTGTCTGACTGTCTCTCCCCGTTTCCAGCTTCGGAAAAATACGAAAAAAAAAAGAAAAGAAAAAGAAAAACAGATGTTTCTCTGTCCAGTAGACCTTCCTTCTCAACAGGGACAGTTAGAAAAACTACTAGACAACTTCCATCTTAATCTCATAAAGTGATGTTCGCAGTCATACAAAGCAGATTTGTGTTTTGTTTTTCCTCTCAGCATGCAGAAGCGTGTGGGATCCATGCTGGCCCTTTAGAAGACACTCTGTTTTTAAATTGCAGCGAAAGGCTTTGCCATGGGGAAGATCGGAAAGTTGTCTCGAAGAAAGGCCTGCCAGAAATAAAAATCGCAGATATGCCTTTGCATTCACCACTCTCCAGATACCAAAGCACAGTGATTTCCCATGGCTTCAGGAGGCGACTGGTTTGAGGAAAGACAAATAAACTGATAAAGCATTTCAATCTCTCTCTCTCATAAATGTTTAAGTCCATTTCCATTTCACCTACATGTTCTGTTTAAAGGTTATAAGTCAATTGCATACTGTATACCTTATAAAAGCTTTAGAAGAGAAATAGGCTCAGAACATCTGCAATAAAGTAGAGGAACAATAAAAACTATCTCACTGAGCCTGACCAGGTGGTGGCGCAGTGGATAGAGCGTCGGACTGGGATGTGGAAGACCCAGGTTCGAGACCCCAACGTCGCCAGCTTGAGTGTGGGCTCATCTGGTTTGAGCAAAAATTCACCAGCTTGGACCCAAGGTCACAGGCTCAAGCAAGGGGTTACTCGGTCTGCTGAAGGCCTGTGGTCAAGGCACATATGAGAAAGCAATCAATGAACAGCTAAGGTGTCACAATGCGCAACGAAAATCTAATGATTGATGCTTCTCATCTCTTCATTCCTGTCTGTCTGTCCCTGTCTCCCTCACTCTGACTCTCTCTCTGTCTCTGTAAAAAAAAACCCCACAAAAAAACAACAAAAAAACCCTATCTCATTGAAATTCATTCCATACCAAATAGCTAAGACCCACCATCTAACCTCACCAACACTGTCAACCTTTCTCTTCTCACTCCATCTTTATTATTTAGTCCCTCCAATACTCAGTGTCAAGGGAGCTGCAGGATGCGGAATTATTTTAGCTAGTTTTCTGACTGCCCCAAAATGCTTCTTTCAGTGCCCACAAATATCCCCTGCCCCCCTCCACACACACACATGGCTTTGAGTACTGAAAACTAATCACCATGGTACAGTGGTACCTTGAGATATGAGTTTAATTTGTTCTATAACTGAGTTTGTAAGTCAGTCAACTCGTATATCATACAAATTTCTCCCATTTAAAATAACTGAAATAGATTTAATCGTTCTAGCCCTGTGAAACATCCCCAAACCATCCTGAATTATAAAAGAAGACATGTTTTTAATTAAGAAACACACATGTATACTTTACCAATGCATAACAAAATATATGAAATAAAAGAAAAAAGTGTTATTTAGTACTGTATTCTTACCTTGGAGACAGACAGGTGCGGCTAACGGAGGTGAACAGCAGAGGAGGAGGGACGGAGGAGGGGATGCCGGCACTGTAGACACGTAAACTAAAACTGTACTTTCTTAACACTAAATGTAAACTAAAACTGCATTTTCTTTACTTTAAACAAAACTAAAACCACTTTCTTTACTTAAAATGAAACCACAAAAACTTAATTGTAAAAAAATGCACTTTCTTAACTTTAAACTTAACCTAAGCTTAACGTTACATATTTTTTCATTTAATCATCACCAGCTTGCCTGACCAGACAGTGGCACAGTGGATAGAGTGTTGGACTGGGATGTGGAAGGACCCAGGTTTGAGACCCCGAGGTTGCCAGCTTAAGCGCGGGCTCATCTGGCTTGAGCAAAAAACTCACCAGCTTGGACCCAGGGTCGCTGGCTCCAGCAAGGGGTTACTCAGTCTGCTGAAGGCCCATGGTCAAGGCACATATGAGAAAGCAATCAATGAACAACTAAGAAGTCGCAATGCACAACGAAAAACTAATGATTGATGCTTCTCATCTGTCTCCATTCCTGTCTGTCCCTGTCTATCGCTCTGACTCTCTATCTGTCTCTGTAAAAAATAAAAAAAAAATAAAAAATCATCACCAGCTTTTTCCTTTTTTGGCTGCACTTTCAGCACTTTCACTTGCAGGACTTTTGAATAAAAATCTATCCAAAGAGGTTTGCTTTTGCCTGCCTTTTAAAATGTTACAGAAATGTGACAAACAAGTGTCATTAAAAAGTGCCGAAGCACGACCAGTTGAAACTTTTTCTGGGTGTTTCTTTTCAATAAAACTTGAAAGCTTCTCCCACATTGCCAGCATGTCTTTAATTTCACTTGTAGAAATCACTTCCTCCGACTCTACCTCCTCCTCACTACTAATCTCTTGCAGAAGCTCCGTATGTTGCATCATCTGTAGTTCCTTCAACTCAGTTGAGAGTTCCACTTCATGTTCCTCAATGAGCTCGTTTATGTCACCCTTATCTACCTCCAGACCCATTGACTTTCTGAGGGACACAATCTCCTCCAATGCTTCTACCTCGGTCTCAGTCTCTGGTTCAAATCCTTTGAAGTCCCTCTCTGCATCATCAGGCCATAACTTTTTCCATGCTGAGTTCAAGGTTCTTCTTGTAACCTCTTGCCATGCCAAGTCAATAATGTGTAAACATGTCATGATGTTGTAGTGATCTTTCCAAAACTCTCCAAGGGTTAGATTTGTATTCTCAGTCATCTCAAAGCAGTGGCGGAACAAGTGCTTTGTGTAAAGCTTTTTAAAGTTGGAAATGACCTGCTGATCCATAGGTTGCAAGATTGAAGTCGTGTTGAGTGGGAGGTAGAGGACTTTCACAAATTTGAACTCATCGAGAATGTCATCTTCAAGACCAGGTGGGTGGGCTGGAGCATTTTCAAGGATTAGTAATGCTTTCATCGGGAGTTTATTTTCTTGAAGATATTTCTTCACTGCAGGACCAAAGACAAGATTTACCCATTCAATAAATAACTGCCACATAACTCATGCCCTAGCATTGGCATGCCACATAACCTGCAGTTTTTCTTTAAGAATCCTGTGAGTCTTAAAGGCTCAAGGATTTTCGGAATGATATACTAGCAGTGGCTTTACTTTACAGTCACCGCTAGCATTTGCACACAATGCAAGGGTCAGACGGTCCTTCATGGGTTTATGGTCTGGCAGCTTCTTCTCCTCTGCAGTGATGAAAGTCCTCCGGGGCATTTTTTTCCAAAATAATCCTGTTCGTCACAGTTGAACACTTGTTGGGGGACATAGCCTTCCTTTGCCATAAGCGTAGCAAAACGTGCGATGTACTCCTCAGCTGCCTTAACGTCAGCACTCGTAGCTTCACCATCCTCACCACCGAGTGGATGCCAGATCTCTTCTTGAAATTTTCAAAGCAGCTGTGACTTGCCTTAAACATATCTTCTGCTGCCTCTTTTGAGGTTGATGGTTCTTTATTCTTTAGGTCGCTGTAAATAATACGTGCCTTTTCGCATATTACAAGTTTCTGTCACTGTATCTCCTGCTAGCTCTTTCTCTTTCACTCACACTAGCAAAAGCTTCTCTATTTCTTCATGGATATTTGTCCTTAATTGGGACAGAATTGTAGTTCATTTCGCTGGACTTGCGCTTTTGATGGCATCCTTTTCTTTAAGGATGGTACAAATTGTAGATGTATTGCAGTCATACAGCCTTGCCAGTTCAATCACTCGTACACCATGCTAATGTTTTTCTATTATTTCTTGCTTTACTTCAATCGACATCATTCTCTTCTTGTCACCACTGTCCTTTACACTCACTTTCTTCAGCCCCATGATAGCACACAAAAAAGTAAAAAATGCAAAAATGATGCAAGAACAAGTACAGCGCATGAGATCCGACTTGATTCTGCGGGTACCACGTGAGAAAGAACGAGATGCTGGTGTTGTGCTGCCGATACTGGACCCGTGCGCCAACGCGCCAACTAGCGGCAGCTTCCCAAATCACAACTTGTATCTCGGAATTTTGCTCAGATCTCGAACAAAATCACAGCTCGTATCTTAAAAAAAAAGTATGTTGGTCTGTTCGTATCTCAAGGTACCACTGTAATTAGAAGTGTTTAGCAGACAACTCTATGATATGTCATATACTTTTAGTGAAGATGTGCTTTCTGTATGGGTTTGGTGTACCCAAGCATCACTTTCCCACAACAAATTGATTCACATAATTTAATGACATAAAAATGACCACATGCAAAACAGTATACCACTGTGGAAGACAGTAGAATGATTTCTCAAAGTATTAAACATAAAGTAGTTAAACATTACCTGATAACCAGAGGTGTATTTAACGGCAGCGCACTGGGTGTGCGCCCTGGGCCCCGACTTCTGAAGAGCCCCGCAAAAGCCCAACTTTACACTTTTTTCTAATGACATCAAGTCTGGTTTCATATGTGCAATTTTAACATTAATAGTACATAATATTTTTTATTTATTTAAAAATACAGTTAACATGTATTTTTATTTTCCCTAATATTTTCTTCTGCGCCCGGGGCCTCAACTGACCTTAATCTGCCTCTGCTGATAACCCAGCAATTCCACTTCTAGGTATATACCTAAAAGAATTGAAAGCAAGTAGCAAACAGCTATTTGTATACCAGTGTTCATACCAGCATATCCACAAATAGCCAAGGGTGAAAACAGTTTAAATGCCCATCAACTGATGAATAAATAAACAAATGCAGTATGAACATGCAATGGGTTATTCGAACCTAAAGTGTAATGAAGTTCTGATACATGTTACAACATGTAAGAACTTGGAAAACATGTAGTAAATGAACCAGACACTAAAGAACAAATGTTGTATGATTCCACTTATATGAGATCCTTGGATTAGTCAAATTTCTAGAGAAAGAACATAGAATAGTAGTTACTAAGGGCTATAGAAGAGGGGGAAATGGGTAGTTACTGTTTCATGGGTACAGAGTTCAGTTTGAAGTGTTCTAGAGAGAGATGGTGGCACACTACCAAAGGGTTACAATGGTAAATTTTATGTCACGTATATTTTACCACAATTAAAAAAATAAAAAAGAAAACAAAACTTAGTGTGTCTAAGCTATGCTTCACCCAGCCAAGTAGTCATGTCTGATAACAATACTGAGGAAACTGTTATAAAAAAGATAGAGTCATCCATCTAATATCAACTTAAAGATCAATAAATAAAGTAAAAACTATATAGTCAGAATGTTACAATGATTAAAGAAGACTAGGTAATACAAGTAAACAGTCTCTATTTGGAGAACTGCAAAAAGGCAAGAAGCTTTTATAGGATAAAGAATAAGAAATGAGGTATTTATTGAGCCCAGAATTGGCTTGGCTTGTCATTTGGGGATTAACTGGATATACTGCATTTCTGGTCAAGGAAAGCATTTATATGGGCATGAAAGTCATCTAGTTTTGGTTTGCCGACAGGAAACCCTTGGGCCTAGAGATTTATTTCAACGTTAGGGTCCGATTGTGGAAAGTGTGAATGAAAAAAAGGAAGCCACACTAAACCTGACCAGTTCATGGGAGGCCTGTATGGTGGCCTTACAAACTCAAGAGACCAGAAGCAACTGCATAGGATGGTCTGAACATAAAAATTCCTAACTGAAGGTGGGCCACAGCGAGTAGTCACATCCTAGGCCTGCAGCTTCCTTAACAAAGGTCAGTCTTTACCTTAACTGAGCCTGCCTAGTAGTGTCTTTGTGCACCGAAGATAACACATCTTTTTTAAAAATTTATTTTAGAGAGGCAAGGGGAGAGAGGGGGAGAAAGAGTGACAAAGAGAGGGGGGTGGGGAGGAGCAGGAAGCATCAACTCCCATTTGTGCCTTGACCAGGCAAGCCCAGGGTTTCAAACCAGAGACCTCAGCGTTCCCGGTTGATGCTTTATCCACTGCGCCACCACAGGTCAGGTAGATAACACATCTTTGAACTATCAGAGCAATCTTTTCCAGACCCCCTCTAAAGCACAACCCCCAACAGCAGGACACAATACCACATTGTCATCTGGGTGACTGCATCCTGTAAGAATGAGACGGCACTGGAACATCAGGTGTGCAGGCTTTATTAGAGGAGAAAGACCTGCCGGGCACTTCTCTGGGAAGAAGGGCCCCCAAACAGACTGAGGTAAAACTTTATAGGGTTGGGGATGGCCTTGAGCAAGGGTGTGCTGGTATGTTTGGCTTTCTGGAATACTCCTCTTTGGGGTGATTGACCAGTTTCCTGGAATTCCTTTGTCCCAGGGGCGATTGTCCGGTAATGAAGGGTGGGGTCAGGCAGCCAAGCAGAACAGCAAAAGGGCAGTGGTAATTCATGTATCTATCACATACCATCTCTATGTGCTGTAAGTGTTAACTATCCTGTGCCCACCAGGGTAAAAGAAGTATATGTCTCTCCCTTTTGCTCTTCATCAAATCCCAGAGATATCCTACACTTTGCTTTCTCCCGCCCCCTTAATCTACCCCCAATGGATTTCATGCAACCTTCTTTGTGTCTCCTCTTTTGATTCTAATGTATAAAAGAAGCTGCAACACTGCCATTCTCCAGAGCATTTTCTCAATCCATTGAGATTTTGCTTTCTGGCCATTGTTGTCACTTTGGCTCGAATAAATTCATAAATATTTTGTACAAATTTGGGTATTTCTTATGTCGACAAAAGTAAGTTACTGAAGTCACTGTTACTGTTGAATTATCTATTTCTCTCTTCATTTCTGTTTTTGTTTCATGTATTTTGGTGCTCAGGTATTAGATGAAAATATGTATTATTATATCTTCCTAATGCACTGACCCCTTTCATTATTTTTAAAAGTCTCCCTTAGCCCTGGCCGGTTGGCTCAGCGGTAGAGCGTCGGCCTAGCGTGCGGAGGACCCGGGTTCGATTCCCGGCCAGGGCACACAGGAGAAGCGCCCATTTGCTTCTCCACCCCTCCGCCACGCTTTCCCTCTCTGTCTCTCTCTTCCCCTCCCGCAGCTAAGGCTCCATTGGAGCAGAGATGGCCCGGGTGCTGGGGATGGCTCTGTGGCCTCTGCCTCAGGCGCTAGAGTGGCTCTGGTCGCAATATGGCGACGCCCAGGATGGGCAGAGCATCGCCCCCTGGTGGGCAGAGCGTTGCCCTGGTGGGCATGCCGGGTGGATCCTGGTCGGGCGCATGCGGGAGTCTGTCTGACTGTCTCTCCCCGTTTCCAGCTTCAGAAAAATGAAAAAAAAAAAAAAAGTCTCCCTTTATCTCTTGTAATGTGATAAGGTGCCAAAGAACTGTAAAATGTAGTATTGGCAATGTCATTTTAAAGAGGAAAAGTCAGGCTTCTTGCCCTCTCAGTTCTGTGGAAAATGGAGGGAGAAGAATGCAGAAGCTTTCTGGATTACAAGGACAAATGGGTCATCTAGTCATAATTAAAATATAGTTCTCTGGAAGGACTGAGGCCACTACTTGCTAGACAACAAAGAAAATAAAGGTTATCTAAGAACTTCCTTTCTTTTTCAATAAGAGACAATGTTTGTATATCCTACACTGATTTTAACTCTTCCTCACCCCCTGGAGTCCTGAGAGTAACATATACCTCTAGACAAAGGGATGGAAGGTAGACATTAAAAGATTTGTGCATGGCCCTGGCCAGTTGGCTCAGTGGTAGAGCGTCGGCCTGGCGTGCAGAAGTCCTGGGTTCGATTCCCGGCCAGGGCACACAGGAGAAGCGCCCATTTGCTTCTACACCCCCCCCCCTTCCTCTCTGTCTCTCTCTTCCCCTCCTGCAGCCAAGGCTCCATTGGAGCAAAGATGGCCTGGGCGCTGGGAATGGCTCCTTGGCCTCTGCCCCAGGCGCTAGAGTGGCTCTGGTCATGGCAGAGCATCGCTCCCTGGTGGGTGTGCCGGGTAGATCCCCGTCGGGCGCATGCAGGAGTCTGTCTGACTGTCTCTCCCCATTTCCAGCTTCAGAAAAATACAGGAAAAAAAAAATTTGTGCATGTCTTTGATATGTAAAATGACACCACTATTGTGTTACCTTGTAAATTTTAATATGTAGGAATGTTTTTTATAGATCCTATAGATGAATGTTTTAAGCTTGTTAATGATTGATTATTGTGTCATGCTCCCCCTCCTTTTCCCCCAACCTATATGTGATCAAGTCTATATAACTAGCCGCAGGGCTATTTTTGAGACACACATGATTTGGGTTAGCTATACCCCGTGTAAGTCATATGCAGCCAGCTTATTAATAAATCTCCTCCTAAAAATTCTTCTGTATCCTGCCTTGGTGTCTCTACGTAAGCCTGCGGAATTAAGGTACGCTACTTTATAACAGTAACATTTAATTTTTTATTGATTGATTTTTAATAAGAGAGGAAGGGAGGAAGAGAGAGAAACAGGAACAGGAATCTGTTCCTATTTGTGCACTGGCCAGGGATCAAACCAGCAATGTGTGCACTTTAGGACAATGCTCTAACCAACCGAGCTATCTGGCCAGGGCATTTTTTGTTTTGTTTTTTTTAAAGAATTTTAACAAATTGATTTTAGAGAGAGAGGAAGAAAGAGAGAGAGAGAGAGAAACATTGATTTGATGTTCCACTTATGCATGCATTCATTTCAATGGTTGTTTCCTGTATGTACCCTAACTGGGGATTGAACTCACAACCTTGGCATGTCAGAAAGATGCTTTATCCAACTGAGCTATGTGGTCAAGGCTCATTTTTTTATTTTAAGGTATATTTCTTCTGATATTAATACAGTCACTCCATTGTTCTTGTGGTTGTCACTTGCATAATATATTTTTTCTGGGTTTTTTTTTTTACTTTCAATATATGTATTTGTGTAAATATATACACTAAATATATATGGAGGGGGAGGGACAGACAGGCACAGAGAGATAGACAGGAAGGGAGAGAGAGATGAGAAGCATCAATTCTTCGTTGAGGCACCTTAGTTCTTCATTGATTGCTTTCTCATATGTGCCTTGACCAGGGGACTCTGGCTGAGCCAGTGACCCCTTGCTCAAGCCAGCGACCTTGGGTTTCAAGCCAGTGACCTTTGGGCTCAAGCCAGCAACCATGGGGTTATGTCTCTGATCTCACGCTCAAGCCAGCAACCTCGCGCTCAACCTGGTGAGCCTTCTCTGAAGCCAATAAGCTCATGCTCAAGCCAGCGACCTTGGGGTTTCAAACCTTGATCCTCAGTGTCCCAAGCTGACGCTTTATCCACTGTGCCACCACCTGGTCAGGCCAATCTGTTTGTATTTTTAAATCTAAAATGTCTCCTGTAAAGAGCATATCATTGGACCTTGCTTTTTATCCAACCTAATAATCTCTGCCTTTTAATTGGATTGTTTAATTCACTTGTGTGTAATGTTATTGTTGATCTGGTTGGGTTTGTGTCTGCCATAATCCCTACTGATCTTTTAAAAATTAACATTTTTTTCTGCCAGTTTAAATATACTGTTGAGCCCCCTAGTGAATTTTTCATGTTACTGTACTTTTCAATTTCAGAATTTCCATTTTAAAAAATATTTATCTCTTTATTGATATTCTCCATTTGATACAACATTGCCATTATACCTCACTCTACTTTTTTTTTTTTTTAGGTTTGATGGTCTTTTTTTTTTTTTTTTTTGCATTTTTTCTGAAGCTGGAAACAGGGAGGAGAGACAGTCAGACAGACTCCCGCATGCGCCCGACCGGGATTCACCCGGCACGCCCACCAGGGGCTACGCTCTGCCCACCAGGGGGCGATGCTCTACCCATCCTGGGCGTCGCCATGTTGCGACCAGAGCCACTCTAGCGCCTGGGGCAGAGGCCACAGAGCCATCCCCAGCGCCCAGGCCATCTTTGCTCCAATGGAGCCTTGGCTGCGGGAGGGGAAGAGAGAGACAGAGAGGAAGGTGCGGCGGAGGGGTGGAGAAGCAAATGTGCGCTTCTCCTGTGTGCCCTGGCCGGGAATCGAACCCGGGTCCTCCGCACGCTAGGCCGACGCTCTACCGCTGAGCCAACCGGCCAGGGCCTGATGGTCTTTTTTTTTAATTAATTTTAATGGGGTGATATTGATAAATCAGGGTACATATGTTCAGAGAAAACATCTCCAGGTTATTTTGACATTTGATTATGCTGCATTCCCATCACCCAAAGTCCAATTGTCTTCTGTCACCTTCTAACTGGTTTTCTTTGTGCCCATCCCCTCCCCCAACCTCCTCCCTCTCCTCCCCTCCCACCCTGTAACCCCACACTCTTGTCCATGTCTCTGTCACTCTACTTCTTTCTTAAAAAAAAATTTTCCATTGATTTGAGAGAGTGAAGAAAGGGGAAGGGAGAGAGAGAGTGAGAGAAAGAGAGCGAGAGAAGCATTAACTTGCCATTTCACTTACTTGTTCCGTTTAGTTGTGCAGTCATTGATTGCCTCTTTTGTGTACCTTGACTCGGGATCAAGCCAGAACCTCGGCACACTGGGATGATGCTTTATCCACTGAGCCACCCAGCCAGGGCTCACTTTACTTCTCTCTTTTTTTTTTAACTTTTTTTTTTTTTTTTTTAGGTGACAGGAGGGGTGATAGTGAGGCAGACTTCCGCATGCACTCGGACCCGATCGGATCTTCCCAGCAACTCCTGTTTTGGGCTGATGTTCAAATCAATCAAGCTATTTTTAGTGACTAAGACTGATGTGCTCAGACCAACCAAGCTATCCTCAGTGCCTGGGGCCACACTCACTGTGGGAGAGAAAGAGGGAGAGAAGGGGGGAGAAGCAGATGGTTGCTTCTCCGTGTGCACTAACCAGGAATCGAGGAATCGAACCTGGGATGTCCATACACAGGGCTGATGCTCTATCCACTGAACCACTAGACAGGGCCTCACTTTACTTCTCAAATCATCTTTTCCTTTAGTTCTCTGAACATATTTATAATGGCTATTTTGAAGGCTTTGTCTGTTAAAACTGACATCTGGCCATTTCTGTTGCCTGCGTATTTTCTAGTGTATGGGTCATAGTTTTCTGTTTCTTTATGTGTCTCATAATTTTTGTGGGAAACTGGATACTTCAGAAGATATATTGTAGCAACTCTGGATAATGGTCTCTCTTCCCATTTTCTGGGACTTGTTACAATTTGTTTATATGTTTGACTGGCTAGATTATTTCCAATGAAGTCAAATCTCTCCTCTTCTCTCCATCCTCCACTCTCTTGCATGGTAATTAAGCCTCTGGTGTCATTCCCAACAACAGTAGTTTGGGCAGGGTTCTCTTTAAGTGTTTCTTTCCCTGACTATGCCCAGCTGTTAAACTCTACTAATTACAGACTGATTGCTCTGTTATTTTCAACCGTTTGTCCTAGGGAATGCATTTCTCCCAAATGCAATCCTGTCAAATCTGGGCTCTTTTGAAAGGCTAGTTCCGGAGGTCGGTGTGATTTGTTCTGACCCCAGGCGGTTTCCTCCCAGTTGTCTCTTTCCCTAATTCTCTTAGGTAAACCAGTCAGCCTGCAATTTAGACTATACCTTCAATGAGTCTACTGATCTCCTCCTGGTTGCCTTTTACCATAATCTTCTCTGTTTTTGAAAGTTATCTTAAGCTTGAACTTCTCCATACACAGTTGCAAATGAAGTCCGTTCCTCTGGCAAATTAGGAGATAAATGCTTTATGGCCTGCTTTCCCCCCCAGACAAAATCTCTGAGCCATGACTAAAGGACAAAGGCACACTTTTTTCAAATCCACAACTCCTCCTCCAGAAGCTGATCATTCCATGGGGGAGGGTGACTGTAGCCTCTGGTTTTCTCAGCTTGTCTCTCCCAGCATGAAGCCAGGAGTCGGGGACACGGGTGATTAAAACCCCAGTATTCTCAGTGGCTGCGAGCCCAAGGCAGAGCTTTCTCCCCACAAATTGGGGCTGAGCAGAAGAGGGAGGCACATGCGGGAGTCTGTCTGCCTCCCTGCTTCTAACTTCAGAAAAATA
Source organism: Saccopteryx bilineata (assembly GCF_036850765.1). Classification (NCBI taxonomy): domain Eukaryota; kingdom Metazoa; phylum Chordata; class Mammalia; order Chiroptera; family Emballonuridae; genus Saccopteryx; species Saccopteryx bilineata. The sequence continues at coordinate 258,772,196 of NC_089493.1, forward strand.
CAAAGAAAAAAAATCATTCTAAGGAACCCTGTGGTCCTTTAGATCCAACTTCCCTAAAAACATAAAGTCCAGTCAGAGTATTTAGAAGAGATACTAGAATAACTCTGTCTCCTCAGCTGATAAGTACGGGAATCTCATTAAAAGTATGGGAGGAAGGCCCTGGCTGGGTAGCTCAGTTGGTAGGAGTGTCATCCCCAAACACCAAGGTTGTGGGTTTGGTCCCCAGCCAGAGCAGCTACAACAATGAATGCATAAATAAATGGAACACAAATCAGTGTTTCTCTTTCTCTCTCTCTAAAATCAATCAATTAAAAAAATTTTAAGTATGGTATGTGAGGAAGAAAACAGTAAAATATGTTGCCTGACTGATGGTACAGTGTATAGAATGTCGACATGGGATGCTTAAGTCCCAGGTTTAAACCCCGGAGGTCACCGGCTTGAGCATGGGCTCATCCCACTTGAGCACAGGCTTGCCAGCTTGAGCACAAGATCATTGACATGATCCCATGGTTGCCGGCTTGAGCAAGAGGTACTGGCTTGGCTGGAGCCCCCTGGTCAAGGCACATATGAGAAGCAATCAATGAACAACTAAAGTGCTACAACTCTGGGTTGATATTTCTCATCTCTCTCCCTTCCTATCTCTCTCTCAAAAAGAAAAGAAAATAGTAACATATAATTTATATAATTATACCATTCTACCCTTAATTCAATCCAGACTTGAGAAATAACTAGAAATATCCCACAAGAGTTATTTTATACATCTGAGTTAAGAAATATAAAAGCAGGTGGTACTGAATTTCTAAAAGCTCCTTAGGATAAGTAGAAGATCTTTATTTCCAGGTGGTTATTAGACTTTTTTTTTTTAAAGAGAGAGAAAGGAGATTAGAGAGAGAGAAGGGGGCTGGGGACAGCAGGACGCATCAACTGGTAGTAGGTACTTCCCTTATGTGCCTCAACCAGGCAAGCCTGGGGATTTGGACTGGCGACCTCAGCATTCCAGGTTGACATTTTAGCCACTGTGCCACAGTCAGGCAATTTCCACGTGGTTTCTAGACTTAATGTGATCACATCATAAAGAATATAAATGTCCATTCTTTATATTTGTAAAGCCAGTGGCCAAGGCCAGGGCTACCATCACAGCAGCCTCCTGGCCCATGCAGGTTCGCATTGGATTCGGACAGTCGGTAAAGAAACAACGGAGCCAAAAACTGATAGGCCATTTTCTTTAATCCTAGCTTGCACCCGGCGGGCAAGTAAAAATACACACTGGGCTCCAAAACCCAGTCACATTCAGTGCTCACAAAGCCACTGACTTATCCAAGTTTCCTAGAATTAAAGGTTTCTAGCTCACCAGCCTTATTCACCTCTGTTCCCCATCTCCTTCCTTATCCCAGATACAAACTCTACACAAACTGGCATCTCACTCAGCACTCCGCCATCTTAGCTGCTTCTCCTGGCCTCCTCCACGTGGCCTCCTTCCGCTGCTGGCTCTACTCTCTCATGCTAATCATCCCAGGAGCCAAGAGGGCAAACTCCCGTTTTGCCCCCACTTTATACTGTAGCTTCACAACCTCTAATCCAATATACAAAGTAGTAAAGTCTCCAACCCAAAGTCACCTTCTGAGGCATGATTGGATTGCACCACCCCACATCAAAAAGGGTAGGAAAGGCTTAATCCCAAAACCAAGTCCCAGGCTACAAGGATTCCGCCTGCCTTTAGCCCACCCCAACACGCATTAATATCACCTGGGCAACGGCCTCCTCGTGTTATCTTTAACAAAGTGAGCATAATACATTTTATCTGCTCAACAATATTGTACACCTGGAACTAACATAACATTCTAGTTCAACTGAAGAAAAAAGATCTTTACTTCCTATAATCCCCTAATCCTACTTTACCTCCAAAATAGCCCTGAGACAGTTAACCCACTTCTCCTTGAGTAAACATTGACAAGACTCTGTCCCTGTAAAGTTTTTCTCCATTACTTTCTCTTTGAAAACAAAAGCAAATTTGACTGGTAATGGGATATATTTTAGCAATGTCTTCAAGTTATAACTTAAGTCTGACAGTGCTTTTCAAGCATTTTACACTTGGGGACCTGTGAAAATAGGAGCATTATTTTGGGGACCACTAAGGCGGAAATCACCTTGAGCATAAGGCTTTGACTAAGATCACTGGGTCTATAATTGTCATAAAACTTTAGGGCGGTTAACTCCTCCGTGGACCAGCATAAACTTCTGGTGGACTGGCAGTTGAAAAACACTGGTTTATACCACGAACTTAGAATTTAAAATCCACTGTGGCCACAGCAGCCTGGCTCCACAGAAATGAGGAATGGGAGTGCTGCAGGACGTCACAAAAAGGCTGAGCTCTGAGAAGGGGTGCCTGCAACTCCAGAAGCTCATTTGAGTGGGGTCTTGGTGCATTTCCAGGAATGAATGGAAAAACAGCTTGAGCAGAAGAACTGAACTGAACAATGTACAGTGCTTTGGTCCTGCCTCAGGAAAACATCTGAATATATTGTTCACACCCAGTCATGTCAACCCATTCACCCTCTGTGAGGTCCGACTCTGAAAGTCTTCCCAGGATTGCAGCAATGATTCTGCCCTTCTATTGATACTTAATTTCCCCGAAATTCCTGTGACCCCCTATGTTCCTTCTGAGCAAGTAATCCTCTTTCCGATAGATCCTCTTCTAATTTCAGTCTCCTAACTGTCAACTCCTTTTAGCCTCCTCCTTTCGAAGCCCACATCCTCCATCCACCGTGGGTTAGTTTGTGACTGCAACTTTCGTCACAAGAGAGCAGAATATCGTGTTGCAGTTTAACCGAGGTAGAACAGTCTCAGTGATTGTGACATCTCTGGGATTTCCAAGGTCAAAAAATGCCAATGGATATATTTTTATAGATGGAGAATACTGGTGATTGTATTTGACCATTGCTAATGTCAACGAAAGAAACATTCAAACCTGTAAGAATTTTTAGGAGTTTATTTGAGCCAAACTGTCGATAATCACCAGGAAGCAAGATCTTAACAGATGGAGAAAATGCTGCAGAGAATGGCAGTTTTACCACTTGTTTTATACATCAGAATCAAAGGGGAAGATGTAAGGAAGTTACATGAAATCCACTGATAGATTAGGGAGGTGGGAGAAAGCAAAACAGGGAAATCCGTGGGATCGGATAGAAAGGAAAACTTACACACATTTCTTTTACATTGGTGGTTACAGGCTAGTTAACAATTAACAAAGTAATGATAATGTCTGACCAGACGGTGGCGCAGTGGACAGAGCGTCAGCATGGGTTGCAGAGGACCCAGGTTCGAAACCCTGAGGTCACCAGCTTAAGCTCAGGCTTATCCAGCTTGAGTGTGGGGTTGCCATCTTGAATGTGGGATCGAGAACATGAACCCATGGTCCCTGGCTTGAGCAAGGGACCACTGGCTTGGCTGGAGCCAGCCAGTCAAAGCACATATGAGAAAGCAATCAATAAACAACTAAGGTGCCACAACTATGAGTAGACGCTTCTCATCTTTCTCCCTTCCTGTCTGTCTGTCCCTAACTATTCCTCTCTCTCTCTTTCTCACATAAAAACAAAAAAAGATAACAATAACAATGAGGGGTTCTGTGGTCTCCTGCTCTGACTTGTGTCCTGGAGAGATTACTCCTATATTTCTTTCTTTTTTAAAAATTTTTTTTAATTAATTAATTTATTTTTTACAGAGACAGAGAGAGAGAGTCAGAGAGAGTGATAGGGACAGACAGACAGGAACGAAGAGAGATGAGAAGCATCATTCATCAGTTTTTCACTGCGACGCCTTAGTTTTTCATTGATTGCTTTCTCATATGTGCCTTGACCGCGGGCCTTCAGCAGACCGAGTAACCCTTTGCTTGAGCCAGCGACCTTGGGCTCAAGCTGGTGAGCTTTTGCTCAAACCAGATGAGCCCTCGCTCATGCTGGCGACCTCAAGGTCTCGAACCTGGGTCTTCCGCATCCCAGTCCGACACTCTATCCACTGCGCCACCGCCTGGTCAGGTTACTCCTATATTTCAAATGCATGTTATCGTAGATGCAAAAAGACAACAGGCTGGCTCAGGTAAGGTAAGCATTGCCCTTTGTTAGAGAAACATACTGCCCTAGGATGTGACGTGACTATCCACCATGAACTGCTTTAGAAGAAAGTTTTAATTCCAGACCATCCTATGTGGTTACTTTAGGTCCCTGAGTTTTCAAGGCTGCCATGCAGGCCTGCCCTGAGTTTGTCATGTTCAGCATGTGGCCCCTTTTTCAGTCCAAAACTAATTAGCTTTCTGGCAGGCTGAGGGGCCCGCAAGAGCAGGTATGTAGGCACGCCTCGTGTGGAGGAGTCCGGCCGAGATGGTGAGCAGCGGCTGGAATGCAGCCAGCCCTCTCAGTGCATTAACTCATGGGGGCTCTGGCAACACAGGGGCCAGGATACGGTAGTCATTGAAATTTCTCTGGCTTGTAAATGGTTTACATTTGAAGTCTGCTAGTAGAAAACAGCCTTTTCTTCTTATAAAATGAAAAGTTCAGAATTTACCCAGTTTTATGGATGAAAAAGAATATATATGACCATAAGACAAAGCTAGAAGCCAGTACATTAAAATGTACAGTTTTATTTCTGGATGGTGAAGTTATAAATGATTCCTATTTACATCTTTGTACCCTTATAAATTATCTATAGCAAACCGGTATTTTCTCATTAGAAAAGAAGAAACACTGGCTTGTGCACGCACTGCTCCCCAGGTGTGAAATGGACTCCTTTCTCTATGCTGCTTGTCAGCGTTCCAAAGCCAATGCAAATGCCAACTCCTTGGTGCAACTTATTTCACAGTCTATCTTCTCCCTTACCAGTTTATCTTCTTTCTCCAGATTGGTTCTCTAAGACTTTTGCTTCTTGACCAGAAGAGGTCTCTGTTGCACAGCTCAAAAAACTTTTTTTTTAAAAATGTTTTCTTTGCTCTTTATAAAATAAGGGGAAACTTGTCCCTGGTTGGGTTGCTTAGTGGATAGAGCGTCACCCAGGAGTGCGGAGGTCCTGGGTTCAATCCCTGGTCAGGGCACTTATGAAAAGCAACCAGTGAGTACTCAGCTAAATGGAATGAATAAGTGAAATAAGTTGATGTTTCTCTTTTTCTTTTTCCCCTTCCCCTTTTTCTCTCTCTCAAATCAATGGCAAAATTTAAGCAAATAAATAAATAAATAAGGGCAAACATCTTTACCTGTTAGAGATATTGTGATATTATAGAAGTAACAGGTACCATATTTTCCCATGTATAAGACACACCTCTTTTCAAAAAATTTGGCATCTAAAAACTGGGTGCGTCTTATACAGTGGTTGTTGATTTTTTACTTGCATTTCCCACTTGAAAATTTGTATGAATTTTATGATGAATAAAACTTGAGTTCAATAACTTTATGTAATACATTTTTTTTTTCAGATTTCGGGCCCAAAATTAAGGTGCATCTTATACATGGGAGCGTTTTATACATGGGGAAATACAATAAATATTCTTCAATGCCTCTGTAACTAACACATTTTCAAATAGAGTCTTTTATCAACAAAGGGGTACTTAACCCCTTAGGACTGCCCTCCTTAGTAGTAGCACTTTACTGAGCCATGGAGGATTTTTATCTGATATGCAAAAGCTTGAAAGTGAAAAAGAGAAAACAAGGGGAACACATCTGGGACAAAATAAAAACCATCAGTAAAGTGCTTCAGAGAGCGTGGACTTGGCATTTAGGCTGAGCTGTGTTCCACTACTTTCTGTGTGGCTTCAAGCAAGCTCCATGTACTATAGGCCTCTCCCTCTGTTTCTCATCTGGAAAATGGGGTTACTGATAGCAAATTCTCATCTGGAAAATGGGGCTGCTGATAGCAAATTTGTAGAGTTGTGAATAGCCTATTAGGTAACATAAAAGTGCTCACCATGACTCTACATACAATGTATGTGTTAGCAGGCCTGGGGATAGGCATAGGATCCGGTTGCCAGTTAAATTCTACCATGGCTTAATAGCAAAGTAGCTTTTTCCAAGAGGAAGAATGCAGTGAATGCAGGAAATAAGAAATCCCTCAGAATGGGAAGAGGAGTCTTTTTCATCGACCGTCTTGGCTTGAAATATCACAGCTAAGAGAAAACTACATCTCTAATCTCGTTGACGAGCTAGGTACTCCACGTTAGATGTTTCAAATCACTGTCTTATTAAGAATCTCAAATTCGGCCCTGGCCGGTTGGCTCAGCGGTAGAGCGTCGGCCTGGTGTGCAGGGGACCCGGGTTTGATTTCTGGCCAGGGCACATAGGAGAGGCGCCCATTTGCTTCTCCACCCTCCCCCCCCTCCCCTTCCTCTCTGTTTCTCTCTTCCCCTCCCGCAGCCAAGCCTCCATTGGAGCAAGGATGGCCCGGGCGCTGGGGATGGCTCCTTGGCCTCTGCCCCAGGCGCTAGAGTGGCTCTGGTCGCGGCAGAGCGACGCCTCCTGGTGGGCAGAGCGTCGCCCCCTGGTGGGCGTGCCGGGTGGATCCCGGTCGGGCGCATGCGGGAGTCTGTCTGACTGTCTCTCCCCGTTTCCAGCTTCAGAAAAATACAAAAACAACAACAACAACAAAGAACCCCTCAAATTCATCAGATGCGCTCCTCATATTCCTCACTCTTTTTTTCTGTTCAAATCTACTCTTTTCTTCTTGGTTACCGATTCCTAAACTATATCTAATGTTGATAAATACCATCAACTACTAAGGTTCCCATGTTCTCAGTTCTCTGCAAGCCTCCGTGTGCTTCCCTTACCGCCCAGAGCCCTTCAGTCCCCCAGCTTCTGGTCGGTGGAGGGTGGTGCCGTTAGGAGTGGTCCCTGGTCCCCTCTAGCACTCTCCGCGAGGAGCGACTCTCCTTGCACCACGTCTCTTGCAATAACCTAATTTGTTCTCTGTCCCCTCTCTCATCATTCCCATAAATATGTGAGGGCAGCTCAGTCAATCCTGACTACTGGGACTAGGAGTAATCTTGCTAAATCCTCTGTGATCCCTTCATCCTCTTGCTCAAAAATTATTCATGAAACATTCTGGAGATGGATAGTGGTGAGAGCTACACAGCAGCGTGAGTGTGCTAATCCCACTGAGCTGTACACTTAAACGGGGTTAAAATGGTGAGTTTTAGTTATGTATATTTTAACACACACACACACACACACACACACACACACACACACACAGACACAATTAATGATCCAAATGCCCGGAGCATGATCTCATATATTGCCATCCAAGCCCGCTCAATCTTCATTAGCACAGTGTCTGGCATCGGGACGGTGAAAAGATACACAGGTGGCTGTCTGACTGCCCGTGACGTGTGTACACCACCCACACACTTGCCCTCACACTCCTGTGTCTGAGGCTGCTTTCCTCCAGAGTCACCAGACGTTCTCTGTGCTTTGTCTCAGATGTAGCTTTTCCCCTTGAACCTGTCTAAAAAACCATATCCTAACCTAGCCTTTCAAAGCCCAGCTCAACAGTATTTTGTCTATGAAGGCTTCACTCTTTTTCTTTTTTTAAGATTTTATTTATTGGCCCTGGCCGGTTGGTTCAGCGGTAGAGCATCGGCCTGGCGTGCGGGGAACCCGGGTTCGTTTCCGGCCAGGGCACACAGGAGAAGCGCCCATTTGCTTCTCCACCCCACTCCCTCCTTCCTCTCTGTCTCTCTCTTTCCCTCCGGCAGCCAAGGCTCCATTGGAGCAAAGATGGCCCGGGCGCTGGGGATGGCTCCTTGGCCTCTGCCCCGGGCGCTGGAGTGGCTCTGGTCGCGATGGAGCGATGCCCCGGAGGGGCAGAGCATCGCCCCCTGGTGGGCAGAGCATCGCCCCTGGTGGGCAGAGCATCGCCCCCTGGTGGGCAGAGCATCGCCCCTGGTGGGCGTGCCAGGTGGATCCCGGTCGGGCGCATGCGGGAGTCTGTCTGACTGTCTCTCCCCGTTTCCAGCTTCAGAAAAAAAAGAAAAAAATATATATTTTATTTATTGATTTTACAGAGGTGTGGAGTGAGTGATGAAAAGTAGTTGCTTCACTCCAGCTGTTCATTGATTACTTGTCGTATGTGCCTTGACCCGGCAAGCCTAGGGTTTAGAACCTGCGACCTCAGCAGTCTAGCTCATTGCTCTGTCCACTGTACCACCACAGCCCAGGCAAAGCCTTCACTCTAATATTGCTCATGTTGGAAATAATCCCCTTGTCTGGGCCTTGCTGGCACTTTGTATTGCTATTCTGCCTGTGCAAACATCCTGAAGGCTGAGACCATGCCTTAATCTCCCTGGTATTTCCCCTAGATTTTCCATCCGCGCTGCGCACAGAGCAGACCTACAGTGAGTGCCGACCGGCTGAGGTGAAGGACGGGCGGAGGGGCCAGCAGGCTCACTGGGCTCTCTGGGTCCCCACGCCTGACTCTGCACACTCAACCCCACCTGCCCACACAAGGATTCGAAAGGTTTTATGCGCTTTGGTGTAACACATTTTATTCTGTTGGGTTTTGGAAATACTCGTTTTCTTCCTTTCTTCATTTTATTAACCACTCAATTTCGAATTGTGAACTTTTATTTTATTGTGGGACCAAAATGTAACAGATTCAGCATCAATCTCCCTAGATTCCCATAACAATCTGTAGGAAAGGAACATTCTGTATCTCTAATTCCAGGGGTTTTTTACATTTTTTTGTTTTCTTTTTATTTATTCATTTTAGAGAGGAGAGAGAATGAGAGAGAGAGAGAGAGAGAGAGAGAGAGAGAGAGAGAGAGAGAGAGAGAATGGGAGGGGGAGCAGGAAACATCAAGTCACATATGTGCCTTGACCAGACTAGTGCAGGATTTCAAACCGGCGATCTCAGCATTCAAGGTCAACGCTTTATCCACTGCGTCAGCACAGGTCAGGCCTAATTCCACTTATTTATTGGGTGTCCTGGCATCTTTTTGCTATTGGGTAGTCTAACGACATGCTTTAAAAAATAATGAATTAATCTTGATAAAATTATACATGTTTATGCACCATTATTTTCTGAGTAAACTATTGTTGAGCAATATTTTATCTTCAAGGTAAGTAACCTTAGAAGAATGTGTGGTTTCCCATGATATAACTTTGCCTCTAGCATCATCACCAGAAGTTAGTATTATGTCAACACTTTCATATGAAGATGTAACTTCATTGTAAATGATTTGTCTGAATTAACAGTGAACTTAGCTGGAAGGGAAAAGAAAGCCACTTTTTACAATGAAGAAAAGTTTAACTCTTTTTTTTTTTTTTTTTTAAAAGGACAGAGAGAGAGTCAGAGAGAGGGATAGATAGGGATAGACAGACAGGAACGGAGAGAGATAAGAAGCATCAATTATCAGTTTTTTGTTGCAACACCTTAGTTGTTCATTGACTGCTTTCTCATATGTGCCTTGACTACAGGCCTTCAGCAGACCGAGTAACCCCCTGCTCGAGCCAGTGACCTTGGGTCCAAGCTGGTGAGCTTATTTTTTTATAAATTTTATTTATTTATTTTTAGAGAGAGGGGAGAGAGAGAGAGAGAGAGAGAGAGAGAGAGAGAGAAGGGGGAGGAACAGGAAGCATCAACTCCCATATAACTCCCATATGTGCCTTGACCAGGCAAGCCTAAGGTTTCGAACCGGCAACCTCAGTGTTCCAGGTTGACGCTTTATCCCACTGCGCCACCACAGGTCAGGCCAGCTGGTGAGCTTTTTAGCTCACGCCAGATGAGTTCACACTCAAGCTGGCAACCTCGGGGTCTCGAACCTGGGTCCTCCGCATCCCAGTCAAACGTTCTATCCACTGCATCACTGCCTGGTCAGGCAAAGTTTAACTCTTAATGTGGAAACAAACCCTGCACACACAAAAAGAGCTTTGACTACACCTAAGGGCTGGGCCCTTTGTCTAATATAAATATAAATTCTTTTTTACGATTTTTTTTTCTTTAGAGCGACAGGAAGGGAGAGAGATGAGAAGCATCAACTTGTAATTGCAGCTGTTTAGTTGTTCATTGATTGCTTCTCATATGTGCCTTGACTGGGGGGCTCCAGCTGTGCCAGTGACCCCTTGCTCAAGCCAGCAACCTTGGGCTTGAAGCCAAGGACCTTTGGACTCAGGTCAGTGACCATGGGATCAAGTTGATGATCCTGAGCTCAAGCTGGCAACCAACCCCAAGCTCAAGCTGGCAAGCCTGTGCTCAAGCCGGTTGAGCCTACACTCATGCCGGCGGCCTCGAGATTTTGAACCTGGGCCCTCAGCATCTCAGATGAACGCTCTATCCACTGTGCCACCACCAATCAGGCAAAATTTTGCGTTTTTAACAAACTTCCATATGAGGCTTATGTGTGAACCACACTCTAAGTAGCACTGCATATACGTAGGAAGTGTTGTTATGCAAGATGCTTATTATAGACTACACTTCCTTAAACATAATTGTTTGTCCAGAGGTATTGGAAGCCACAGCCCACATAGCTAATACAGATTCAGAGAATTTGAATTACAGGTAAGTGGTTTTCACTTCCTATAAGTAGCATTGATGCTATTGCTATTTCACTAGTTTGGGCTATTCTGATTAATGGGTGTCAGTGCTATACAATGTGTTAATTATTGTGATCACTGTCCCTTTCTAAAACTTTTTAAACCTCTCTTTTGAAAACCTCTCTTTTGAAATCCCAGTCTGACGCTCTATCTACTGCGCCACCGCTTGGTCAGGCAAAATTTAAGTCTTTTTTTATTTTATTATTTATTTATTTATTCATTTTAAAGAAGAGAGACAGAGAGAGAGAAAGAAGGGTGGAGGAGCAGGAAGCATCAACTCCCATATGTGCCTTGACCAGGCAAGCCCAGGGTTTTGAACCGACGACCTCAGCGTTCCAGGTCGACGCTTTATCCACTGCGCCACCACAGGTCAGGCAAAATTTAAGTCTTAAACAACATGAAAACAAACCCCGCACACACAGAAAGAGCTTTGACTATACCTGAGGACTGGGCCCTTTGTCTAATATAAATATAAATTCTGTTTTGAAAACAGAATAGACTAGAAACTGGATGAGGGAAGAACCCCTCTCTATCACCAAATACAGTATGTTCAGTCTTCACTGCTGCCAAAGGCTGGTCATGGACAGTATATTCTGGAGCAAATAGAGACAACTCTGACACAAAGACCTGGAAATTGGCAAAGATTTACCTAACCTGGATGCAGGAGCACTAAGTACGAAGAAAAGATTAAAATTTTGGACTTCATTAAAATTAAAAACTTGCCCTGGCCGGGTGGCTCAACAGATAGAGCATCGTCCTGGCATACTGAGATTGTGGGTTTGATTACTGGTCATGGCACATACAAACATACGAGAAGCAACCAATGAGTGCACAACTAAGTGCAACAGCCAAGTGGAACAACAAATTGATGCTTCTCACTCTCCCTTCCTCTCTGTCTCAAATCAATTGAAAAAAAAAAAAAAAGCCTGGCCTGTGGTGGCACAGTGGATAAAGTGTTGATCTGCAATGCTAAAGTCACTAGTGTTGTAAAGTATTATACTTTAACCCACGGGTTACATAGAGACACCAAGGCAGGATACAGAAGAAATTTTGAGGAGTTTATTAATTAGCTGGCTAGCTACACGGGGCACAATCCCAAATCATGTAGAAAGTTCCTACCGTTCTGTGGCTGATTTTATAGACCAAATCACATTCTGGTTGGGGTGGGTAAGGAGGGGCTCGTGATCCCTTTGGAGGTATACTTACTCTCATGACTTTAGAGTGAGTCCGAGTATAGGAATTCTTGATTAAGGTACATAAACATTGTTTTCTAAGGTTTTTAGATAAATTCTATCTTCTTTGTTCTGTGTGGCAAGTGGCCCCAGGCACCCTTGCAGAGAATTCTAGGAATTAGCTAAACTATGACTAGATGACCCAGTTGTCCTTGTGAGCCAGGAAGCTCCTGCATTCTTCTCTTTTCTTTCTCCACAGAAAGGAGGGGGTAAGAAGCCTAACTTTTAAAATGGCATTGCTAACACTAAGTTCCTTGGCACCTTCTCACTTTAGTTGTTCATTGGTTGCTTGTTGTTTGTGCCTTGACCAGGCAAGCTCAGGGTTTTGAACAGGTGACCTTAGCATTCCAGGTCGACCATCTATCCCCTGTGCCACCACAGGCCAGGCTGAAAAATCCTTTTTTTTTAAAATATTTTTATTTATTGATTTTCAGAGAAAGAGAGAGGAGTGAGAGAGAGAGAGAGAGAGAGAGAGAGAAGGGGGAGGAGCAGGAAGCATCAACTCCCATATGTGCCTTGACCAGGCAAGCCCAAGGTTTTGAACCGGCAACCTCAGCATTCCAGGTTGACGCTTTATCCCTTTGCGCACCACAGGTCAGGCCCTGAAAAATCTTTTAAAAATAAAAAATTAAATTAAAAACTGATTTTCATCTCAAGACTCCATTACAAGAGCAGATAAAAAGCCACAAACTAGCAGGAGACACACGAAATACATAAACTCAAAGACTTCCTTTCAGCCTGATCAGGCAGTGGCACAGTGGATAGAGCATCAGATGAGACGCGGAGGACCCAGGTTCGAGACCCAGAGGTTGCCAACTTGAGCGTGGGCTCATCTGGTTTGAGCAAAGCTCACCAACTTGGACCCAAGGTCGCTGGCTTGAGCAAGGGGTTACTTGGTCTGCTGTAGCCCCACAGTCAAGGCACATATGAGAAAGCAATCAATGAACAACTAAGGTGTGGCAATGAAAAACTGATGATTGATGCTTCTCATCTCTCTCTATTCCTATCTGTCTATCCCTCTATCCCTCTCTCTGACTCTCTCTCTGTATCTGTAAAAAAATTAAAAAAGAAAAGAAAAGACTTCCTTTCAGCATATACAAAGAACTCCTTCAAAACGATGAGAAAAAGATGAGCCTGGGGAGGAAAGTTTTAACTTTTTTCATCTACCCTCTTAGGTTCTTCTGGGGCCCTGTCAACCGCACTGACAAGAGACAGATCAACAAGTGCAAAACAAGCAGAAGTTTATTGACTCGTGTATCGTGCATACGAACAGGAGTACATACTCAGTGATGAGGTGCCCAAAATGGTGGTTGAAACTTGGGGTTGTAAGGCAAGTTAACAAAAGAACAATAATTCTGTAGATAATTGACAAAACAAATGAAAGACCTTTGAGTTTCTAGAAGATGCAAAGTGTTGGAGGGCAAATATATGGAGAAACTAATAGTAGATAAAGGCTAATTTGAGCAAGGTTTGCTATGTAGATTCCCCTGGGCTGAAAAGGGTCCAGTGTTGTATCTGATGATTAACTTCTGTCCTCCCTGGTAGAGAGGGGAGATGGGGACACCTTTGGACATTTATATCCTGCTTTTAGGCAAGTAGTGGGAAGGCAGAGAGTTTCTTTCTATCTGCTTCTTCTCAATTGCCTTCAGCTCAAAATATTCCTATGCTAAAGTGGCATATTTTGGGGGGGCATATTCTGTTACCTATCATTAGCGATTCACATCAGTATTTCGTTGTGGCACTTTAGTTGTTCATTGATTACTTTCTCATATGTGCCTTGACCGTGGGGCTACAGCAGACTGACTGACCCCTTGCTTAAGCCTTGGGTCCAAGCTGGTGAGCTTTGCTCAAACCAGATGAGCCTGTGCTCAAGCTGGCGACCTTGGGGTCTTGAACCTGGGTCCTCCGCATCCCAGTCCGACGCTCTATCCACTGCACCACCGTCTGGTCAGGCAGCGATTCACTTTTAAAAATGGACAAAAGACAAACAAAAGCAAGTTCTCTCTGCTCTCTGGCTGTGTGAGGAGAAAGTATGCCTGTTCATTCTTTCTGTGGTCTTCTCGTCACCTGTGGGCACTTCTTGGGCAAATCAGTCCCCTCCCCCCCCCACACACAGAGTATCTCGAGGACAGTGAACAAGATGAGCAATAATTCTCAGTGATGTAGCAGAGACAGACATTTTTCTAAAGGCAAACATAACTTCAGAGATGACTCTTGCCCACAGTAAAGTAATTGAGGCTCTCCTGGCTGTTGTACCACCAAGAAAATACTTTGAGATGCTTTTCTGATCAAAACAACACAAAAAAAGCCATTTACACCTAGTTTCTTCCATGGCAGCATAAAGAATTTCCCCTAAAGATCACCAAAAGGGGAACAATGTATTGTCTTCTGTCCAGGATAACTCCGTGTGGAACTTGTAATTCTCCTGCACACACTCACATGCACAAGCACACACATTTTCTTTCTTTCTTTTCTTTTCATGCTTTTATATTTTGACATAATTTAACACTCACAAGAAGTTGCAAAAATAGTACAGTATTCCCATGTACTCTTTACCTGACTTTCCCAATGATAATATCTCACATAACCATGTAAATTGTCAAAACCAGGAAAACGTTTTTTGGTAAAACACTATTAATTTATTTGGAATAGAATTTGGTATAGAACTTATCTTGGATTTCATCATTTTTTACATACACTCTTGTTTTGGTTTTTGGTGTATAGTTTTATGAAATTTTAGCACAACTAACCATCACCACCATCAGCATGCAGAATACTCTATTACCGTAAAGAAACTCTCTTGTGTTACCCCTTGATAATCACACCTTTCCCCTGGATCTACTACTCTGATCTGTTTTTTATCACTATAGTTTTGTCAATTCACACATGTCATATTAAATAGGTTCACACAGCCCTGGCCAGATAGCTCAGTTGATTAGAGCTTCATCCTGAAGTGCAGAGGTTACCGGTTTGATCCCCACCCAGGCCACATACAGAAACAGATTGATGCTCCTGTCTCTCTCTTTCTCTCTCTCTCTTCCTCTCTTGCTATAAACAATAAAATGAAAAAACTTTAAAAAGGACAAAGACAGTAATTTATGTATATCTATAAAAAGCATTACACAGTATGCCACCCTTTGAGATTGGCTTTTCTCACTAGGTATAATGCCTGTGCAATCCATCCAGTTTGGAGCATGTCTCCCTACCTCATTTTTTTTTATGGCTGAATAGTATTTATTTTATGGATGAACCACAATTGGTTTATCCACTCGCCCATTGGAGGCCATTCAGCTTGTGTGTTGGAAGGTCCCCAAACCACCTCCAGGTTCAATAACTCACCGGAACTCACAAGACTCAGTAGGTACAGGGTGGGGTAAAAGTAGGTTTATAGTTACGAGTATGTGAAACAGTTTTTTCTTGCGTTATCATTTATTAATTATTGTATTTTCCATATGAGCAACTGTAAACTTACTTTTGCCCCACCATGTAGTCGCACTCATGGCTAGGGTTTATTACAACAAAATGATACAGGGTAATATTGGTACAGGAAACAGGCACACGGGTGAAGCCCAAGGGACAGCTGGCACAAGTTTCCAGGGTATTCCCTCTCAGTGGAATACAGGGCATGCTTAACTCACCCAGCAGTACACTGTGCCCACTCTGTTCTTTCTCTGATCAGGATAATAAACTTGTTCATCCTTTGGTCTTCCTGGGCGGTTAAGAGAATTCTCTGCAAGTACAGCAAGGTCCATTGCCATCCTGGTATAAGAAGACAAAGATCATAGTTGCATTATAGTTTTCTGAAGCAATGACATGTGCATATTATCCAGAGGGATTACTAGGTAATCAGTCCTTGACTGGTACTACCTTTCAGAAAAGAGGTAAGTCTGAGGAGTCAAAGGAGTAAGGCAAATTCCAGGAGGAATTGGTTGATGGGTAAGATGTGAGGAGATGAGAACTTGTGGTAGGGAGTTATACAGAAATGAACAGAGCAAGAATGATAGGCCAGGTACAGAAGGTCACCAGGCTGGACAGCCCCAGGTGCCTAGACTGGGCAAAACTGGGAAGACAAGGATCTTGCTCCCGGGATAAACTTTCTTCCAATAGCGTATTTTTGGTTATGCAGGTTAGACGCCCCCTTAGCAGGGGAATGAACAAGGGGGCCAGGAAACAGCCCTTAAGCATTAAACCCCCAGGACAATAGGGTTCTGACCCACATCAAATAAATCTAGACCTCAGTTGTTTTTCAGCTCCAAGCCCAGAAAAGCGACAAAACCAGACAAGAGATGCCCTGGCTGACCTCAGGACCAGTTGCATTCACTAATTACCCCCTGCCTTGATGCTGGCCAATCAGTGGGGGCCACGACCCTGAAAGGGCACACCTGGAGAGCTGATGACTATTCTGCTGAGATCCCAGCCCCCTCCAGAACCTCCCCTAAGATCTCCAGCCTTAAAAGATCGTAGGACGGAGGACCCGGCTGCTCTCCCCTTTCTCACTTCGTCCCACACAGGCGTGCGTCTTTCTTTTTTTTTCTTCTTCTTTTTTTTTTTTCTGAAGCTGGAAATGGGGAGAGACAGTCAGACAGACTCCCGCATGCGCCCGACCGGGATCCACCCGGCACACGCCCACCAGGGTCGATGCTCTGCCCACCAGGGGGCTACGCTCTGCCCCTCTGGGGCGTAGCTCTGCCGCGACCAGAGCCACTCTAGCGCCTGGGGCAGAGGCCAAGGAGCCATCCCCAGCGCCCGGGCCATCTTTGCTCCAATGGAGCCTTGGCTGCGGGAGGGGAAGAGAGAGACAGAGAGGAAGGAGGGGGGGTGGAGAAGCAAATGGGTGCTTCTCCTATGTGCCCTGGCCGGGAATCGAACCCGGGTCCCCCACACGCCAGGCCGACGCTCTACCACTGAGCCAACCGGCCAGGGCCTGCATCTCTTAAACTCTAAGGGTTCCCACAAGACTTGCAACCAGGGGAGCAGCGGGCAGTGGCATCTCATTAACCCCCTGAACCTCTCTCCAAGGCCCTTTTACTCTGATTTCCCAACGGCCCACAGCAGCCCTGCCTAGGCTCTCTGCTTGCTTCTTCTGTTTTAGGACTTTCTTTGTTTCACTGTCCCCAGCTTTAATAAACTTACTCTCAAGATCACCTGGACGCATGTTGTGAAAATGTTCCTGCACAAAGTCAAGAACCCACACACTACTGGCTGTCTCTGGGCAGACTCTAAGGGCTAGGTCCGCAGTCTGGTAACAACCCGGAGAGGAAAGCATGAGCAGAGGCAACAGGGAGGGAGAAGTCGCTGTGTCTACACAGGCTGGTGAGACTATCCTGGGCAGAACAGAAGGTTTCTGTTGGGGAATAAAAGAAGGTCATCTTAGGAAAAGGAATCCAGTTTATAAAGGAGTTTTTTTTAAAAAGTTATTGATTTTACAGAGAAAGAGAGAGAGAGAAACATCAATTTGTTCTTCCACTTAGTTGTTCCATGTAGTTGTGCACTCATTGATTGCGTCTTGTCTGTGCCCTGACTGGGGATTACACTTGCGATCTCGCAGTGCTGGGATAACGCTCTATCCACTGAGCCACCTGGCCAGGGCTATAATGAACTTTAAATTCCCAAACAAATGATTGAAATAGACAGCTACTCTGGAGTGTTATGTTAATAATCAGAATAGGGTTTGAGAAAGATTGATCTGGCAACAGGTCAAATGATGGATTAAAAATTAAGAGATACGCACACCTGTCTGACATGAAATCCAGGTGAGAAGACCCAGACTAGGATCAGAGCGATGAGAACGGAGACTGGTTGACATTGGTGTAAATGATGCACACAGACAGGACTGAGCACGTGGAGACGGGGTCACCCTGTCCTGGGAAAGAGGTTAGTGGCATCTGGTAGTTACTTTTATAAATGAGGTCTGTAGGGCACTATTAGAGAAAGCTACTGTCGCTTCCAAGAAAAGTTATAAAACACTTTCTACTAGAAAGATGATAATACAAAGGGAGAAAAAACATCAATGTTCAGTGTAAGAAGTTTCAAGAGGTACAGTGGTTTGTTT
The DNA here is from genome assembly GCF_036850765.1 of Saccopteryx bilineata. Classification (NCBI taxonomy): domain Eukaryota; kingdom Metazoa; phylum Chordata; class Mammalia; order Chiroptera; family Emballonuridae; genus Saccopteryx; species Saccopteryx bilineata. The sequence continues at coordinate 258,790,048 of NC_089493.1, forward strand.
TTTTTATGATGATGAAGTATTTTTAGAAAGCCAGTTAGTGTAACTAATCTGTTTTCCCTTTCAAAGATGGTTCATTTAAGTATGGCCTAATTAAGAAGGAATAGATGACTTGCGGTGGTGAACACACAACGCTTATACGCATAATACATTGTAGAAATTTGTACCTCAAATCTGTATAATTTTTTTAACCAATGTCATCTCCAGTAAATTCAATAAAAAAAGAAAGGAATAGAAAAGACACTCAAGGTCAAGACTGGAACTGTGTGGACAAAAAAGGGACCATCTACTAAACCTGACAAGCTCAGGGGAGGTCTGTGTGGTGGTCTTACAAACTCAGAGACCTAAAGTAACCAGATAAGATGGTCTAAAATCAATACTTTCTTACTAAAAGCAGTTCGTGTTGAGTAGTCATGTCTTAGGGCAGTATTTTTTTCTAACAAAGGTCAATGTTTACCTTAACTGAGCCTGTTGTCTTTTTGCATCTGAGGTAGCATACCTTTGGAATAGTAAAGTAATTCTCATTTTTTTCTGACCCCTCAAAGCACAACCACCATCCAGAGCAGAGATCACAAGTCCCCCCTCATTGTATTTTGTTTGTGTGTGTGTGTGTGATAGAGACACAGAGAGAGACAGAGAGAGGGACAGATAGGGACAGACAGGAAGGGAGAGAGATGAGAAACATCAATTCTTCGTGTGGCTCTTTTGTCTCCTTTAGTTGTTCATTGATTGCTTTCTCATATGTGCTTTGACAGGGTGGGGGGGGGGTGCTACAGAAGAGCAAGTGACCAATTGCTCAAGCCAGCAACCTGGGCTCAAGCCAGTGACCTTTGGGCTCAAGCCAGTGACCATGGGGTTATGTCTATGATCCCATGCTCAAGCCAGTGACCCCACACTCAAGCTAGTGAGCCCATGCTCAAGCCGGGTGAGTCTGTGCTCAAGCCGACGACCTCAGGGTTTCAAACCTGGGTCCACTGTGTCCCAGTCCTGACACTCTATCGACTGTGCCTGGTCAGACCCCCTATTGTTATTATTACCATGTTAATTGTTAATTATCCCATAGTCACCCATGTAAAAGAAGTATGTGTCTATTCTTTTTACTTTTTATCCAATCCAGAGATTGCCCTGCTTTGCTTTCTCCCGCCTCCCTAATCTATTATCAGTGAATTTCCTGTAACCCGCTTAGGTCTTCCCGTTTGATACAGATGTATAAAATACGTGGTAAAACTGCCATTTTCCGGGGCATTTCCTCAATCCCTTGAGATTTTGCTTCCTGGCAATTGTCGGCAGTTTGGCTCAAAGAAACTCATAAAAACTCTTATAAATTCGGCCCTGGCCGGTTGGCTCAGCGGTAGAGCGTCGGCCTGGCGTGCGGGGGACCCGGGTTCGATTCCTGGCCAGGGCACATAGGAGAAGCGCCCATTTGCTTCTCCACCCCCCCCCCCTTCCTCTCTGTCTCTCTCTTCCCCTCCCGCAGCCAAGGCTCCATTGGAGCAAAGATGGCCCGGGCGCTGGGGATGGCTCCTTGGCCTCTGCCCCAGGCGCTAGAGTGGCTCTGGTAGTGGTAGAGCGACCCCCCCCCCCGGAGCGGCAGAGCATCGCCCCCTGGTGGGCAGAGCGTTGCCCCTGGTGGGCGTGCCGGGTGGATCCCGGTTGGGCGCATGTGGGAGTCTGTCTGACTGTCTCTTCCCATTTCCAGCTTCAGAAAAATACAAAAAAAAAAAAAAAAAAGATGAAAAAAAAAAACTCTTATAAGTTCAAACTTTTCTTGACACCTCCTTTGTTACTTTATAAAAATTCACAAAAGCAGGGATATCTAAGATCTGTTATATTATATCTAAAATCTGATGCATTCAGAATGAGCCAGGAGCTGATGTGTGAGTGTGCATTTTTAATGAAAGCAGTAATAGCATTTCTTTCTTTGTTTCTTTTGTGTGTGTGTGTGTGTGTGTGTGGCAGAGACAGGGAGAGTCAGAGAGAGGGACAGACAGGGACAGACAGACAGGAAGGGAGAGAGACGAGAAACAACAATTCTTCGTTGTGGATCCTTAGTTGTTCATTGACTGATTTCTCATATGTGCCTTGACCGGGGGGCTACAGCAGACCAAGTGACCCCTTGCTCGAGCCAGTGACCTTGGGCTCAAGCTGGTGAGCCTTGCTCAAACTAGATGAGCCCACACTCAAGCTGGCATCCTCAGGGTCTCAAACCTGGGTCCTCCACATCCCAGTCCGATGCTCTATCCACTGTGCCACCACATTTCTAATCATGTCACTAACTCAAATTTTTTTCAATGTAAATCAAATTAACACTATAGCTCTCATTTCTCCAGCTATCAAAAAGAAGCATTTCCTAAGAGAGCTACTTATTTAGAAAACAAGTAACTTTATCAACATGCTTTGAAGACAAAAAGGAAGTGATAGAGTAAAAGGCTGTTGCCTGTGCCATGCTGTTGGGTCACCACATTCCACTCCCACTGACCTTTCTATACTTCAAACATGCTAACAGTCCCCACCTCAGAACTACCAGGATTCTCTGCCCAAGAGTTTCACATGGCTGCCTCCCTCTTGTGGAGGAGAAAAAGGGGGTTCTGTGATCTCTTTCTTTCTTTCTTTCTTTCTCTCTCTCTCTCTCTCTCTCTCTTTCTTTAACTTTTTTTTTTTTGTATTTTTCTGAAGTTGGAAACAGGGAGGCAGTCAGACAGACTCCCGCATGCGCCCAACAGGGATCCACCAGGCACGCCCACCAGGGGGTGATGCTCTGCCCATCTGGGGCGTTGCCCTATTGCAACCAGGGCCATTCTAGTGCCTGAGGCAGAGGCCATGGAGCCATCCGCCCAGGCCAACTTTGCTCCAATGGAGCCTTGGCTGTGGGAGGGGAAGAGAGAGACAGAGAGGAAGGAGAGGGGGAGGGGTGGAGAAGCAGATGGGCACCTCTCCTGTGTGCCCTGGCCGGGAATCGAACCCAGGACTCCTGCTCGCCAGGTCGATGCTCTACCACTGAGCCAACCAGCCAGGGCCGCTTTAACTTTTTTTTGAGAGAGAAAGACAGAAAGAGAGAGAGATGAGATGCATCAACTTGTAGTTGCAGCCTGACCAGGAGGTGGCGCAGTGGATAGAGCATTGGACTGGGATGCAGACGACCCAGGTTCGAGACCCTGAGGTTGCCAGCTTGAGCACGGGCTCATCTGGTTTGAGCAAGGCTCACCAGCTTGGACCCAAAGTCGCTGGCTCGAGCAAGGGGTTACTCAGTCTGCTGAAGGCCCGCGGTCAAGGCACATATGAGAAAGCAATCAATGAACAACTAAGGTGTCACAATGTGCAAAGAAAAACTAGTGATTGATGCTTCTCATCTCTCCATTCCTGTCTGTCTGTCCTTGTCTATCCCTCTCTCTGACTCTCTGTCTCTGAAAACAAAACAAAACAAAACAAAAAATCTTGTAGTTGCAGCACTTAGTTGTTCACTGGTTGCTTCTCATACGTGCCTTGACAAGGGGGATCCAGCAAAGCCAGTGACCTCTTGCTCAAGCCAGCAACCTTGGGCTCAAGCCAGTGACCACGGGATCACATTGATGATCTCACACTCAAGCCAGCAAACTTGGGCTTCAAGCCAGTGACCACGGGATCACACTGATGATTCCACATTCAAGCTGATGACGCCAACACTCAAGCCAGAGACCTTGGGGTTTCAAACCTGGGACCTTAGTGTCTCAGGTCAACACTCTATTTACTGTGTCAGCACCGGTCAGGCACAATATGATCTGATCATAAATTCCTAAGCGGGCAGGTCATGATGGGTAATTATGCTCCAGGCATATAAGTTGTTTAGTAAAAGGCTTATCTTTGCCTTAAGCAAGCCCTGTTCATTGTTTCTGTGCAAAGGTTAACACACCTTTTGAAATGTCCACTTCCAGACCCCCTCCTTCTAATACCATCCTCAAGAGAGCCCTGTAATCAGATCACCAGGAGTTTATTCTGTAAGCTAGTCCCAGAATTGCTTTCTCACACCTTCGTGCCATCTTACTTATGTCCCCTCCTTAATTTCAAATGCATAAAAGAAAGTATAGTTGTGCTCTCCAAAATTCCACAGGACTCCAAGAGACTTGCAACCAGGGGTGCAGTGAGCAGCGGCAGCTTGTCCTGGGCTGACCCCCTAAACCTGACTCCAAGGCCCCATTTTCTCTGACTTCTCAGTGAGCCAAAGCAGCTGTCCCCAGCTTTTTTTTTTTTTTTTTTTTTTGTATTTTTCTGAAGCTGGAAACGGGGAGAGACAGTCAGATAGACTCCCGCATGCGCCCGACCGGGATCCACCCGGCACGCCCACCAGGGGGCGACGCTCTGCCCACCAGGGGCCAATGCTCTGCCCCTCCGGGGCGTCGCTCTGCCGCGACCAGAGCCACTCTAGCGCCTGGGGCAGAGGCCAAGGAGCCATCCCCAGCGCCCAGGCCATCTTTACTCCAATGGAGCCTTGGCTGCAGGAGGGGAAGAGAGACAGAGAGGAAGGGGGGGGGGGTGGAGAAGCAAATGGGCGCTTCTCCTATGTGCCCTGGCCGGGAATCGAACCCGGGTCCCCCGCACGCCAGGCCGACGCTCTACCGCTGAGCCAACCGGCCAGGGCCTGTCCCCAGCTTTAATAGATGTACTCTTAAAATGAAAAAGAAAGAAAGAAAGAAAGAAAGAAAGAAAGAAAGAAAGAAAGAAAGAAAGAAAGAAAGAAAGAAAGAAAGAAAAAGAAGAAGAAAGAATCTGCAAACTCTTTTTCTCAAAAGCATTTACTCAGTGTATTGGATCTTACTTTCAGGTGTATCCTCTCTTTCGCTGAAAAAAAAAAATATAAAAATTCTGTACGGGTTTGGATGTTTTTACATCAACATTCTCATTATTCAGCTTTTTAAACTGAGTATCCTCTAGGGAGCTATAGCACCCTTACCAGGAGGTACATTCATTCCCCAGGTGCAGTTGGTGTTGGCTGCCCATAGCTCAGGCCTTTGTTCTTTTACAGAGGATTGGCGGGGCCAACTGGAACCGACTCACCTGCAGTGGTCCTGGAGACAATGGCTGAAAGCTATGTCCTTCACTCCAGGGTGGGCGCGGAACATAGACAGAGACCAAATGATGAAAGCATATGGCAGCCTCCTCATCTCTGGGTTGGACAGCCTTTGTGGTACAATTCTTGCCAACTTAGGGCTTCTCAAGGGATAAGGCTGAGACTAGACTTTTCCTAAAGTCTTATCCTTGCCAAACTTTATCCCTGCTATCTCCTACTTTTCTCATTCCCTAATAGGTTTCTCCTTAAGACCAACTAAGCAGGACTTCCATCTCAGGATCCGCTCATAGGGAACATAATCAAAGACAGTTGATGACAAATGTGGTCCTAGGGCCTGAGCAGGCGGCGGCGCAGTGGATAGAGCGTCAGACTGGGATGCGGAGGACCCAGGTTTGAGACCTCGAGGTTGCCAGCTTGAGCGCGGGTTCATCTGGCTTGAGCAAAAAGCTCACCAGCTTGAGCCCAAGGTCGCTGGCTCGAGCAAGGGGTTACTCAGTCTGCTGAAGGCCCGCGGTCAAGGCACATATGAGAAAGCAATCAATGAACAACTACGGTGTCACAATGCGCAACAAAAAACTAATGATTGATGCTTCTCATCTCTCTGTTTCTGTCTGTCTGTCCCTGTCTCTCTCTCTCTCTCTCTGTCTCTGTAAAAAACAAAACAAAACAAAACAAAACAAAACAAAATGTGGTCAGGAAGCTGAGTAGATTTTGGCATCAGGGAACTCATCCACTAGACGGCAGTGAGAACCCTGTCATTGGTGCTGGGTGAGGTATTTTTAGTCCCTGATGTGCTGTAGCGGTACAGTTGCTAAGTGTGGGGAAACAGCTCTGTTAGGCTTGCTTGCTGGTTTACAGGTTGCAAGCACTTTGCCTGATTAGTGCCTGAACACCTGGCAGCGCTGCGTGTGTAGTCTATGTAAGGCTACAGGTGCTTTCCCTCAGGGCAGTTCTCCCAGATGGCTCTCCCGACGCTGCGAGGTGCAGTTTTCCTGATCCCTTGCCCTTCACTACGGAAAGCAGGTTTTCCTTCGTTTATTTGCTTATCTGTCTTTGAGAGCCTCCAATCAACGGGAATGGCCCGATGCTTTCCGGCTTCGCAGTTCCTCTACCATCTGCCTGAATTCAATGTGAACCTGCCTGGCCTCAACCACCAGCATTACACTAAGATTTTCACCTGTAGTGAACTGGGGAAAATACAGGTAGAAGAGGCTGCATTAAATTGCATAACAGCTCTGATATTTAGTACATATGGGAAACAGTACATGGTACTATTGGGCCATATGACCCGAAAGGTTCTAGGGTATTAGATGTAGCTGTTGTAGATAGAGATGCTGTGAGTCACATCTCAAAATTGTACATCTGACACTAATATAATCTTGGATGGCAACTATACTTCGATTAAAAAGAGCTTTACATTCCAGAATAAAAATTTAATAAAAAAGATGCTGTGTAAAAACACTTGGGAAGTTCAAATATGAGAGTTGTGGGCAGACTCCTAGGGTTCTTGGGCAAGGTCATGCCACCTGCATTAAAGAACTATACACTAATCAGGGCCTGACCTGCAGTGGCACCGTGGGTAAAAGTATCAACCTGGAACACTGAGGTCGCAGGTTCAAAACCCCGGGCTTGCCTGGTCAAGGCACATATGGGAGTTGATGCTTTCTGCTCCTCCCCCTTCTCTCTCTCTCTCTCTCTGTCTCCTCTCTCAAAAAAATGAATACACAAAATCTAAAAAGAAAAAAAAAGATCTACCAGAAGACATTTAAAAATATTTTTTTAAATTAAAAAAAAAAGAACTATGCACCAATCAAACAACAGCTTCTGACACAGTACTGTGACCTGGCAGAGATTATCTGCTTATGAGAGATCAAGTATTTATAAAACTAGAGCTTCCCACCATGAGCGGGGTTTGGTCTGACCTACCACATATACCACTGGGGCACCAGCCGCGTTCCATCATAGGATGGAAACAGTACAACTACTCCCCAAAGCATAACAAAGCTGTACAAAAAAGTAGTTCATAATAACATATTTCTCATTACTCTTACACAGACACCACTTTTCCTTCACCTTAGATCTATAGCTTCTTGAAATTTCCCTAAGATCAACTGATAGAGGAGGCATGGCGTTATAGGTTGAAAATACACTGCTACCACACTGCAGCCCACATGCGCTGACAGGTGGTGGTGGGAGCAAATTCTCCTTGTAGGTAGAGCTTCAGATGGTGCTCCTGGCGATCTACTTTGTGTGCAGAGAAAATGGCCCTCCAAAAACTCAGACACAAGTTTATGGGCCATCGGTGTCCAGGAAAGAGCAAGACCAGAAAAATCATGAAGAAAGAGGTCTGGAGAAGAAGCATGTGAGTAGTGAGTCAGTGGGAGTGGGCAAGAAGCTCTGGGTAATGTCCACCAGTGAAGACCTACTGCAGATGACGCACTAACCAGCCAAGGGACAGGAAGAGTCACCCCGCAGGTGCCAACTAGCCTCTATCCTTGCACAGCTGACTTATGAGCAGGTAGCCATGGTGGCAGCAATGGGGGTTATGCATGCGTTCAACAGCTTGGGCTCCCTCTCCTCAAAGCCGACCTAGCTATTGCCGCTGCTGTACTTCCAGCCCCCAGAAACAAAGAGCAAAGCAATGCTGAGCCCCCCACAGAGTACAGCCCCTTGAGAGAACCAACTAGCTACTTGGTAGCAAAATGGTTTTATCGGCCCCCCTCCCCCGCACCCCCGTTCATGTTGAAAAGAGCAACAATTTAACAATTTAACAATTTAAAATGCAATTGTATTTATCATAACTGCAGGACCACCTGCAACAATTGGGAGCATAGCTTGTTCCAGTAACCCTCCTCTATACAGTACCCAGAAACCGCACCTGCTAGAGTCTCGGAGGACCTGCTACCAGATGGAGTGACATGAACAAGAGACCCAGTGCTCTCTTAGTGGTACAAAGGGGAGACCGCAGCAGATGCTACTCGTGTCTTCCTTATCCCCTTTACTGGCCGGTGTGCTGGTGTCAGCTGCTGAAGCCTCACACCCGTATTCTTCCCCATTTGGTTAGAGAGGTGCTGAAGTCAGAGAAGACTGGGAGGCAAAAGTCCTTCCCACTGCAGGGTTAGCCTGGCGCCAGTGCCTGACTGGTGCTTCTGGAGGGTTCGCTAAACATCTGTACTCCTTGCACAGTGTACAGAGGCAGCTGTCCAGCCACAACCACATCAGCCCCTCTTGCAACTAGATGGGGCCAAGTGACTAGTTCTTACCAGTGGAATGTCAGAGGAGGTGAGGTATAGTCTCTCGAGACCAAGGTTAAGAAGCATTCTCGGGTTCTACAAATATTAAAGGAAACACTTTGTAAAGTACATGATTGTCTGACCATTATGCTATATGCCTGAAACTAATATAAAATAATATTGAATGTAAACTGTAATTGACAAATCAAATTTAAGTTAAAAAAAAAAAGCCTTCTCTGCTTGTTTGTTCCTCAGCCTCCTCTTGCAGGTAGAGGATGTGGAAACCCTCGGAGGGGGCACCACCAGATAAAGAAAGCCTGGTTCCTGAGCCACCTCGTGGAGACTGCCACCATCAGGAACACTCGTATTGTTAAATGAGTGAGAAATAAACGTGAGTTGCGTTCAGTCATTAGAGTTTGGGGGCTTTCCGCTCCAACAGCTGGCATTGCTCTCATGTACTCTCTACCTGTGAACTCTAATCAGATCCCTGACGTACAAGCTGAATGCTTTCAAAGGTTCCTTCTGATACAGATTTGCTGGTATGTTTCCTCTGAAAAATGTTTGAATTGTTAATGAGTTATTGTACAAAAGTTTATATCATAAAATAGTATCACTTAATTATCCCATAGTAAACATGGTAGAGTTCAAAAGCACTGGATCTGGAGAAACGATTCTAATATATATATTGTAGTTCCGGCTTCTGTACCAGCCTGTTGTGTAGAGTCAGGAAAAATCTGTTTTTACCTCTCTTAGCTTCAGTTTCACCAACTGTAGAATGTAAATATATGCAGTGTGAGAAAGAACAACATGACCTCTCGGGTCCTTTCTAGCGCTTGTATTTAGTGATTCTTTGTATTGTTTAAAATCAGATATGGCCTGACCTGTGGTGGCACAGTGGCTAGAGTCCTAGAATGCTGGGGTTGCTGGTTGTAAACCCTGGGCTTGCCTGGTCAGGGTCCATGCAAGAAGCAACTGTAAGTTGATGCTTCCTGCTCCTCCCCACCACCTTTCTCTCTCTCTCTCTCTCTCTCTCTCTCTCTCTCTCTTTCCTCTCTTTAAAAATCAATACATAAAATCTTAAAAAATATCAAGTCTCTTACAGCAACAGCTTTTTATAGGCTGGGAGGAGTGGGCACGCAGAACTTCAGTGCATTAAATAGCACACCAAACTTAACCCATAATAAACCCTTTAACCGCAGAGTATCTTTTATTACTGGGCTGCAAATTTTGGAAGTGAGTCAAAGACATTAGGTTCTTTGCTTTTGGCTCTGGATATAGTCAAGTTGTGTCCAACAGCTCAAGTACTCTGTTTAGCTAAGGCAGTAATTGGTGATGATTTGTTTCAGAGGAGTGAGAAATGGGGCCAAGTGAGTCCAGTGGGAAATGGCTGCTTGGCAGTGCCAAGAAACACTGCAGGGCACCAGGCCATGACCATGTCAGCCCATGCTCAGCCCACGCTGAGAATGAATCCAACATTAAGCTATAGGCTAATTGAAGTGTTGTCCTCTATAAACAAATAAGTATGGCTATGTTCCAACTTTGTTTACCGGTTTCGGTAATCACTTTTTTAAAATTAACAAACCTAAAAAAACTCATTTAGAAGACACAAAATTATTAAAGAAAAGTTGCCACAAGTTACTACAGATAAATTTATTTCTCTGGTGAATATAAATCTCCTGATATTCTATGTTTCTGAATTACATAGATTTTATTCTCTCTCTCTCTCTTTCTTTTCTTTTCTTTTTTTTTGTACTGAACAGGGCATTTAACAAATTTCTTGATGTTCATGGAAGAAACCCAGGCCAAGTGTAGGTAAGGAAAGTATTGCAAAGTATTTGGGACTTTCTCTGACTTTTCTGTGGGCTGCCTTTGTCTCACGCATTGTACAATATGCACATATTCATTGAGCCAATGTTGCCACAGGCCAGGATGAATAGCAGCCCTCAGAGGTGGGAGGAGCTGCTGGATTCAGTGTAGGCAGTTGGATTAGGCCTTCCTGAATAGCCATGCAAATTTTAGTGAAAGTCTGTAAATCTGCGGCTTGAGCAATGACATCCTGTAAAGCATTTCAGGTGAGCTCATCAGCCTCTCCACCAAGAATTTGGTCCTATTCAACTTCCCACTCACCTGGTTCCTTTGTGTTGGGCTGTTTATTCCTTATGCCCCTATTACTAGTATATATATGATATTTATTTTTATATTTATGAAACTATGTTGGCATAGCAATATTATAATTGCTAGGTTTCTCAATGAACAACTAAGGTGTCACAACGAGAAACTGATGATTGATGTTTCTCATCTCTCTCCGTTCCTGTCTGTCCCTATCTATCCCTCTCTCTGACTCTCTCTCTCTCTCTCTCTCTCTCTGTCCCTGTTAAAATAATAATAATAATAATAATAATTGCTGGCTTTCTCTGCTGAGGACCTATGGAATAATTTCAAGTCTCCTCACATCCAAATACATCAAACCACCAGGGGATTGTGAGGTCGGTTGGCAATGGCGGAGAGTCAGGTGGGGAACCAGGCCCGGGAACTTTGGCTGGAACTGCCCCCACCCATGCCCACCAAAAGAAACTTCCCAGAAGCCCTTTGAATAAGAAGGACTGTCCATCAGCCAATGAACTTTCGCCACGTCATATCAGCTCGACCACCCTAACGATACTATAAATTACCCCCATGTGAATCCCCCCCCCCCCCCCTGCACGACTTCTCTGGCTCCTGTCTCCTGGACCAGAGAACCTCGTCTGAGAAGCACTGTACTAAATAAAGCTGTTGCTTATCCACACTGGGTGGCTATGCCCTTCCTTTTTCCCCCAGTGGGAAAAATACCTTATATTTGGTGCCGAAACCTGGAAGGAGTTTGAAGTCTTCTAGGACCGCTCTCGCCCTTCCCCTCCAAGGAAGAACCAGGACCTCTGACTTTCCACCCACTTCGACACACGGTGCAGTAAGTCCCCTGCCTCCAGCCTCCCCTCAGTTCTTTCCCCCGAGACTCCCTGTCCATAATTGCAGCTGCGTCAGGGACCTCTTATCCGTTCTGAGTGCGTGTGTGCCCAGGAGATGTCCTGGACACTCCCATTCTACCTCACCATCCAGTGGCCAGAGTTTGAGTTACAGAACTCTAATTCTCATCTCTGATCACTCCGAGGACTGAGGGCAGCCATGGGAGGCACAGGAATCTAAATCTGACTCAAAAACACGCCTGGAGTTGCCTTATCCAAAATCTCTTCCTCCCTAACGAAGAGGAAACTGTTCTTCTTCTCTGCTGTGGCCAGGCCACATAACCACTGGATAACCAGACCATGTGGCCTCCTGAAGGGACTTTCGATTTTAACATCCTCTCCAATTTATTGCCAAAGAACTGGGAACTGGTTGGAGATCCCTTACTAGCTTCAGGGCTTCTAGTATTTGCGCTCCCGTCCTAATCTCTGTGCTGCCTGCTCCACGACACAGACCCTTATTGGCCAGAGAAACCTCAGCTAAACCCTCCACACCTGATCTTTCTTCCTTCGCTGACCCCCAATTCTCTTCCCCTCTTGCACAGCTCCCTCCGTCCTATCGGGCTCTTTTCCTCCCTTCCCCGGATCCTATTTCTCATTCACCTGCAAACACCAGTCCCTCTTTCTCCTCCCCCGCCGGCCAGGAGCCCTCCCTTCTCCACTGTGTTCTTAAGCCCCTCCCCTGTCAGGCCCTCCTCTGCTGGTCATTGACCCTCGCGCTGGTTTGCAGGGCTCCCGACCCCATGGCCCAACCCTGGTCTTCTTGCAGGAAGGCCTGGCCCTGTCCTGCCTCTGGCTCCAGTGTTTCCAGCTAGATCTGGGTGCCAGGCTCCCCAGGAGCCCCCCAACTCCCAAACCCCTATTTGAGATTTGATGAACATGGCATTTAAGGGTTTTTTTTTTAATTTAATTTTTATTTTTTATTGAATTGATTGTGTTTACAGAGATTCTAGGGCATTTAAGGTTTTTTTTGTTTTTTTTTTTTTGTTTGTTTTTGTATTTTTCTGAAGCTGGAAATGGGGAGAGACAGTCAGACAGACTCCCGCCTGCGCCCGACCAGGATCCACTCGGCACGCCCACCAGGGGCGATGCTCTGCCCACCAGGGGGTGATGCTCTGCCCCTCTGGGGCGTCGCTCTGCCGTGACCAGAGCCACTCTAGCACCTGGGGCAGAGGCCAAGGAGCCATCCCCAGCGCCCGGGCCATCTTTGCTCCAGTGGAGCCTCGGCTGCGGGAGGGGAAGAGAGAGACAGAGAGGAAGGAGAGGGGGAGGGGTGGAGAAGCAGATGGGCGCTTCTCCTGTGTGCCCTGGCTGGGAAATCGAACCCGAGTCCCCCGCACGCCAGGCCGACGCTCTACCGCTGAGCCAACCGGCCAGGGCCGCATTTAAGGTTTTTAATGGTCGGGAGGAACACACCGAGGCTGCTCACCAGGCCCGCATGCAGCAGAAGGTAACGCTCCAAACCCAGGCTCTTGTGGCAGCCCTGAGGCTGGCAGATCAACAGGGGCAAGGCATAGGAGGTGCCCAACCCAAGTCCTGGCTGCAAAGAGGAACCCCACCAGGAGCTTGCTTTAAATGCGGCAAGGAGGGTCACTGGGCCCAGCAGTGCCCCTGCCTGAGGCCACCCACTAAGCCCTGCCCTAACTACAAGCAGCCCGATCACTGGCAGAGCGATTGCCCCTTTTGGGCAACAGGCTTTTCCTTGCACCTCTACATGGAGGACAAGCCACCTAAATGGCAGGCCAAGCCAGTCAGGCGGGCCCAGTGCTCGAAATTCTTGACCTCATGAACGACTGACGCGGCCCGAACTTGGAGACCCCCATCACCCTCACCGAGCCCCAGGGTAATGCTACAGGAGCGGGTAAGTCCATCTCGTTTCTGTGGACATGGGGGCGACCTTCTCTGTTTTGCCATCACACTCTGGACCTCTAGTTCCCTCACAGGTCTCGATTATGGGAATAGATGGGACCCCTTCTTTTCCTAATTGCACACTACCCCTGACATGCAGTTTGGACGGAATCCCCTTTTCACACTCCTTCTTAGTTATGCCATCATGCCCTGTACCCCTCCTGGGTCGGGACATTCTACAAAGTCTCGGAGTCACTATCCAGCTGACAACATCTTCCTCACTACCAAGGGCTCCCCCATAATCAATACTACCCTCATTTCTAACCATGTTTTTCACATCAAGCTTGTACCCATGCAGGACTGCTGGCAGTTGGAACCACTGGGCCCTACCCGCCTCCGGCTCACTAAAAGATTGGGCCCTGCAGATCCCCCTGTTGTTTCTGTCCCTCCCACCGGGAACCTGCCACCAGAGTGAGATAAAGCAGGGAGCAGTGCTGTTCAAGGAAACCGGCCCAATGGAAGAAAGCATCAGGGTCCTCCACCATCTGCAAGAGAAACTGCACAAGGACCTCTCCTTCTACAACCCGCTTAACTCCTGATGGCAGCCACCCATCCTCACCTGGGCTGCCCCTACCTAGGTCCTCTTCTAATTATCAGCATATTACTCATAGTTACTCCTCCTTTTAAAATTCTTACAGGACCGTTTCCACGAAGTTTCTCGAGTCACGGTCAAACAGATGTTCCTACACCCATATACGCAACTCCCCTCAGAGCCACCACCTTCCGACCTCCCTCCCCCACGACGCCCCTAACCAGCAGGAAGTAGCCAAACGAACAGCGGCGCCCCAGCTAACATAGAAGGTTGGAATGTGAGGTCAGTTTGCAATGGAGGAAGGTCACATGGGGAACCAGGCCCAGGAACTTTGGCTGGAACCGCTCACACCCATGCCCGCCAAAAGAAACTTCCCAGAAGCCCTTTGAAAAAGAACGAGTGTCAGCCAGTGAAACTTTGCCACATCATATCAGCTCGACCACCCTAATGACCCTATAAATTATCTCCACGTGGATCCCCCTGTGCGACTTCTCTGGCCCCTGTCTCCCAGATCAGAGAATCTTGTCCAAGAAGTGCTGTACTAAATAAAACTTTTTTTTTTTTTTTTTTTTTACAGAGGCAGAGATAGACAGGGACAGACAGACAGGAACAGAGAGAGATGAGAAGCATCAGTCATCAGTTTCTTGTTGCGCGTTGCAACTTCTTAGTTGTTCATTGATTGCTTTCTCACATGTACCTTGACCGCGGGCCTTCAGCAGACCGAGTAACCCCCTGCTGGAGCCAGGGACCTTGGGTCTAAGCTGGTGAGCTCTTTGCTCAAGCCAGATGAGCCCGCGCTCAAGCTGGTGACCTCGGGGTCTCGAACCTGGGTCCTTCCGCATCCCAGTCCGACGCTCTATCCACTGCGCCACCACCTGGTCAGGCCTAAATAAAACTTTTGCTTATCAACACTTGGTGGCTATGCCCTTCCTTCTTCCTCAGTGGGAAAAATACCTTACAGGGACATGTTGAAGGGTCACCTGGATTTACAATCTCAGCACCACCTGTCCCTACCTCTTTTACCTCCTTATAGCCAATCATTTGCCAATTTATGTTTATTCATTATACAAAGGGGTTTTTATACCATCCCTTCTTAAGGCCACTGTCACTTCCTTCAGGCCCTCTTATTGACAGTATAGCATTAGACACGAAACCGCCTTTCCAGCCTCAATGCGTCTTACACATGCTAGTAGACTAAGCATCTAAAACTCCCATCATATTAATTTCTGCTCAGTTCTCAGTGGTTTCCTATTGCATATATGGCCTGACCTGTGGTGGCGCAGTGGATAAAGTGTCGACCTGGAAATGCTGAGGTCGCCGGTTCGAAACCCTGGGCTTGCCTGGTTAAGGCACATATGGGAGTTGATGCTTCCAGCTCCTCCCCCCTTCTCTCTCTCTGTCTCTCCTCTCTCTGTCTCTCCCTCTCCTCTGTAAAAAAAAAAAAAAATGCTTCCTATTGCATATATAATTCAGTGTAACCTAAGCTTGGCATCACTTAAAACTAAGCTCAAATATGCACTTTCAATTCTTAATTTTCTAGTATCTATCTCACATATCCAACTCTGATATAATTACCTGGAAATTTAAGCTTTCTTACAGATGTGCTTTTTTTCATGCTATGCCCGATTCTCTTTAGAAACTTCCCATACGGGTAGTGTCTGATTTTGTTTTACTTCCCGACCTCCACTGTTCCAGGTGCAAACCCATTCACACAGCTAGTTTCAGCACACTTGTGGAACTGAAGGAGAAAATGAAGTCCCTCTGGTATAATTCAAGATCCATTCTATCACCGTTATATGACAGGCTTTATTCCAGGGTTAGGTTACAAAAGTGATCACAGCACAAATGGGTCCCATTAAGAAAGTCACATTTGAGCAAAATACTTAAAGGGGTGAAGGAATGAATGTGTTGGCTACTGAGGGAAGGTCTATAGACCTCTGAAATTTTATTCTAACAGAATTAAACAAGTTTTTTTTTTTTTGTTTGTTTGTTTTACAGGGACAGAGAGAGAGAGAGAGAGAGAGAAGAATAAATAGGGACAGACAGAAATGGAGAGAGATGAGAAACATCAATCATCAGTTTTTCATTGTGACACCTTAGTTGTTCATTGATTGCTTTCTCATATGTACCTTGACCACAGGCCTTCAGCAGATAGAGTAACCCCTTGCTTGAGCCAGCGACCTTGGGTCCAAGCTAGTGAGCTTTTTTTGTTCAAGCCAGATGAGCCCGCGCTCAAGCTGGCGACCTCAGGGTCTCAAACCTGGGTCCTCGGCATCCCAGTCCGACACTCTATCCACTGCGCCACCGCCTGGTCAGGCAGAATTAAACAAGGTTTTTGGGTTTTTTTGTATTTTTCTGAAGCTGGAAACAGGGAGAGACAGTCAGACAGACTCCCGCATGCGCCCGACTGGGATCCACCCGGCACGCCCACCAGGGGCTAAGCTCTGCCCACCAGGGGGCGATGCTCTGCCCCTCCGGGGCTTCGCTCTGCCGCGACCAGAGCCACTCTAGCGCCTGGGGCAGAGGCCAAGGAGCCATCCCCAGCACCCGGGCCATCTTTGCTCCAATGGAGCCTTGGCTGCGGGAGGGGAAGAGAGAGACAGAGAGGAAGGAGGGGGTGGAGGTGGAGAAGCAAATGGGCGCTTCTCCTATGTGCCCTGGCCAGGAATCGAACCCGGGTCCCCCGCATGCCAGGCCGACGCTCTACTGCTGAGCCAACCGGCCAGGGCTTAAACAAGGTTTTTAAGCAAAGGCAAAGTATTCTCATGAGGCAAAGTCTTTTGAAAGAAAAGAAATAACTTTAAACTTAATTCTTACTGTTAAAGTTTTGTTTCCAGACTCTATTATGACTTTTATTGTCAAATATTTTATTTGTCAAGCAAAAAAGCTTTGATTTTCTCAGGAAAGGTTTGTGGTTTTAATCTTTCCAGTGCATTTTCTCCACACTTCCTGTTATAGAGTGGCATTTATTTCCATTCAGTGAGATATGTTAAAACTACAAACTTTGATTAACTTTCTGCTAATACATTATATTATTAAGAATAACTTTTATTTATTTCTGATTATAAAATTAAAAAATACATATTGGAAAAAAATTTAGGTAAAAAAAGCTCAAACAAACAGAAAAACACCCAGAAAAATTTAAAGAGCATGTAAAGCCAGTAGCCATGGCCATCATCACAGCCACCTGGCCCGTGCAGTTTCACATTTGATTTGGACAGACGGTAATGAAACAACGGAGCCAAGAACTGGTGGGCCATTACCTTTAATCCTAGCTTGCACCCAGCGGGCAAGAAATACACACAGTGGAAAAACACTTTCCTTTCCATTCAGGGCTCCCAAAGCCACTGACTTATCCGAGTATTCCTAGAATCAAAGGTTTCTAGCTCACCAGCCTTATTCACCTCTGTTCCCCATCTCCTTCTCTCTGCACAAACTGGCTTCTC
This sequence comes from Saccopteryx bilineata, assembly GCF_036850765.1. Taxonomy (NCBI): domain Eukaryota; kingdom Metazoa; phylum Chordata; class Mammalia; order Chiroptera; family Emballonuridae; genus Saccopteryx; species Saccopteryx bilineata. Next base: position 258,807,207 of record NC_089493.1, read on the forward strand.
CTTCAGCACTCCACCATCTTGGCTGCTTCTCCTCTCCTCCACGTGGCCTTTCTCTGCTCTCCTCCAGCATGAGCTCCTCTGCCCCGCTTTATAGTGTAGAAATCAAAACCTTTAATCCAATATACAAACAAGGAAGTCTCTGATACAAAGTCACTTATCTGAGGCATAATGAGATTCCTCATGAGAGTGCATCACCCCACATCATAAAACAGTCAAGGGTGTGGGGAAAAGCTTAGTTTTGAAAAGATCTTAGTATTAAAAGGGTGGGAAAGGCTTAGTCTTAAAACTAAGCCTTAGGCCAGGGGTCAGGAACCTTTTTGGCTGAGAGCCATGAATGCCACATATTTTAAAATGTAATTTCATGAGAGCCATACAACGACTCGTGTATGTTACATATTATCCAATAAAAATTTGGTGTTGTCCCGGAGGACAGCTGTGATTGGCTCCAGCCACCCGCAACCATGAACATGAGCGGTAGGAAATGAATGGATTGTAATACATGAGAATGTTTTATATATATATATATATTTTTTTTTCTTTTTTTTACAGGGACAGAGAGAGTCAGAGAGAGGGATAGACAGACAGAAACCAGGAACGGAGAGAGATGAGAAGCATCAATCATCAGTTTTTCATTGTGACACCTTAGTTATTCATTGATTACTTTCTCATATGTGCCTTGACCACGGGCCTTCAGCAGACCAGGTAACTCCTTGCTGGAGCCAGCGACCTTGGGTCTAAGTTGGTGAGCTTTTTGCTCAAGCCAGATGAGCCCGCGCTCAAGCTGGCGACTTTGGGGTCTCGAACCTGGGTCCTCCGCATCCCAGTCCGATGCTCTATCCACTGCGCCGCCTGGTCCGGCGAGAATGTTTTATATTTTTAACATTTTTTTTTTATTAAAGATTTGTCTGCGAGCCAGATGCAGCCATCAAAAGAGCCACAACTGGCTTGCAAGCCATAGGTTCCCGACCCCTGATCTAGATTTTGATCTCTAGGCCAAATTCGTTGTCATGGACAAATAAGCCAGAATTTACCAATTTGTTGGCAAACCTGTAGATCTGCAAATTATGTGCCCTAATACACACATCACATAATTTTACACTGATACTGTGGTTAAGTGATACCTTCCAAATTAACCAAATATATTCCTGTATGGCTCATTGTTTAGCTAGCCATATTAATTATCCTTTCCACATGTTTCTCTGAAGTGTTCATTTAGCTATTCTCTGAACAGATGGTCCCCTGATGTTACCTCACTCAGGATAGGGTAATTCAGTGTGAGAATCATCATATGAAATATGATCCTGCCTTCCACAGGAAATGCTACAAAATCCTGTAGAAGGAATGGATATAAACAAAGTGTCCTTAAGTATATTGTGCTTAGAACAGAGAATGAAAGAGGCCCATACTTGAGTAAAAGAGGTTACAAAAACAATAGAAGTTGTTGTTCCTGTATTTCCAGTTAGTAAGCAAAGAACCTTCAGAGCACACTGGCTATCCAACTACCTAAGTGTGTGTGTGTGTGTGTGTGTGTGTGTGTGTGTGTGTGTGATAAATCCCAAGTGATTTTTCTAGGGTCTGATCATTCTGCATGAAACTTTTGGATTATAAGATGCTTGTGAAGCATTTACTTCTTAGTTATATTGAATGCCTGGTTTTAATTCAGACATTTGGATGTTGCATTAAATCTTAAAGATGTACAATTTAGTCTAATCCAGTTGATCTATACAGTGATGGTCAACAGGGATAAAGCCCCATTCTAAATGTGTTTTGGGAATTTGTGGGAATTTTTTTTATCTTTCATAATGGCTGGAGGATGCAACTCAAGTGTTTAATAATTGGGGACCCAGAATGCTACCCCACCTGCAGTGTGTGGAAATGTCTCACATGGCAATGAACTATTCTTGATTTGCATACTTTCCAGAGTTCCACCAGAACCCACTCCAAATGTAAAATCCCCGGCCAGGACACATTCAGGAGCAGCTAGGTGTTCCTGTCTCTCTCTCTTCCTGCCTCTCAATACATGCATGCATGCATACATACATAAAACAAATGTAAATTGATGTTAATTTGGTAGATTTTAATTATGAAGGCTTTGTAGTTCTGATTATTTTTGTAAGAAGTTATAAGAAAACCCCTGTTATTTAGGAGAAGGTGGTATGGAAAGTAGCAAACACAATGGACTAAAGACACAGTCTTTGAATAATTTATTAACTCTGAGCTTCCTTCCTATGTGATGTATGATTATAGTTCTAAAAAAATGGTAGTAGGCCCTGGCCGGTTGGCTCAGAGGTAGAGCGTCGGCCTGGCATGCGGGGGACCTGGGTTCGATTCCCGGCCAGGGCACATAGGAGAAGCGCCCATTTGCTTCTCCACCCCCACCCCCTCCTTCCTCTCTATCTCTCTTTTCCCCTCCCACAGCCAAGGCTCCATTGGAGCAGAGATGGCCCGGGTGCTGGGGATGGCTCCTTGGCCTCTGCCCCAGGCGCTAGAGTGGCTCTGGTCGCGGCAGAGCGAAGCCGGGGAGGGGAAGAGCATCGCCCCTGGTGGGCGTGCCGGGTGGATCCCAGTCGGGCGCATGCGGGAGTCTGTCTGACTGTCTCTTCCCGTTTCCAGCTTCGGAAAAAAAAAAAATGGTAGTAAATATACTGAAAAGATGCCTGACCAGGCGGTGGTGCAATGGATAGAGCATTGGATTAGGACGTGGAGGCCCCAGGTTCAAGACTCCGAGGTCGCCAGCTTGAGCGCAGGCTCATCTGGTTTGACCAAGACTCTCCAGCTTGAGCCCAAGGTCACTGGCTTGAGCAAGGGGTCACTCGATCTGCTGTAGCCCCCTGGTCAAGGCACATATGAGAAAGCAATCAATGAACAATTAAGGTGCTGCAACAAAGAATTAATGCTTCTCATTTATCTCCCTTCCTGTCTGTCTGTCCCTATCTGTCCCTCTCTCTGTCTCTGTCACAAATAAATAAATAAATAAACTGAAAAGGGAGCTATTAGTACTGATTGAATAATTTCCCCTGTTAAAAACACTGTAATTCTGGGATACAATAAGAGACATCCCATACTAACACAAAATTCAATAAACATTTATTTAAAAAGGTAAAAAATTAAATAAACACACTGTATTTTGTTAATACTGATGACACATGGTAGGCACCTCATTATGTCACTTGTGGTGTTAAAACTGCATAATGGCATAAAAAAGTGTTTTTGCAACTCTGTAGTTTTATAAATCTGACAGCCCTGGCGGGTTTTATCCACACTGTTCACTTATTCATGTGTGGGAACATCATACCTCCTCATTTTCTCCACCAAGACAGTACGTTATCTAGGCACATTATCCTCACTTCATTTAACTTTCTCTCTCTTATCATCTACAAATATGAATCACATGTGTTTTCCTGCTATTTCATTATTTTTTTAAATTATTTTTTCTTTACAGAGACAGAGAGAGAGAATCAGAGAGAGGGATAGACAGGGACAGATAGACAGGAACGGAGAGATGAGGAGCATCAATCATTAGTTTTTCGTTGCACATTGCAACACCTTAGTTGTTCATTGATTGCTTTCTCATATGTGCCTTGACCGCGGGCCTTCAGCAGACTGAGTAACACCTTGCTTGAGCCAGTGACCTTGGACTCAAGCTGGAGAGCTCTTGCTCAAACCAGATGAGCCTGCGCTCAAGCTGGCGACCTCGTGGTCTCAAACCTGGGTCTTCCACATCCCAGTCAAACGCTCTATTCACTGCGCCACCGCCTGGTCAGGCCTGCTATTTCATTTTTGTTTTTCTTATATGGAATATCTTCTGGTCCTCTTACTTTTTAAAAATCCAATCTTATCAATTATAAATAGTTGCAAAGATCTGGCTACTTCATATCTTCTAGTGTTTCCCTACTACTCCACGTGTGGTGCAAGAGCCAGCAGCATCTGCTTCACCTGGGAGCTTGCTGGAATTGCAGAATCTCAGCCCCCTCCAGAACTGCTGAATCAGAATCTGCATATTTCACAGGATCCCCAGGGCTTTCAGATGCACAACAGAAGTTTGAGAAGCCCGGTGGGACTGACCTGTGGTGGCGCATTGGATCAAGTGTCAAACTCGAACGCTGAGGTTGCTGGTTCAAAACCCTGGGCTTGCCTGGTCAAGGCACATATGAGAGTTGATGTTTCCTGATCCTCCCCCCTTCTCTCTCTCTTATTCTTTCTCTCTAAAATAAATAAAAATCTTTAAAAAAAGAAGCACTGTGATAATGTAGCCATGCTCTATGACTCATATAAAAATACTGAAAAATTACATAACATTTTATTATAAATTGTGTTATGGGCTGAACAATGTCCCCTCAAAATTCACATATTAAAGCCTTGATCTCAACTACCTCCTAATGTGACTATATTTGGAGACAGGGCCTTTAAAGAGATGATTAGATTAGAATAAGGCACATATTTTATTTAAAAATGTATTGTATAATAAATATATATTTTCCGATGGCTTTAGGCGACCCCTGTGTTTTGGTCGTTTGACCCCCGCCGGGGTTGCGACGCACAAGTTGAGAACCGCTGACATAGGGGTTAAGTTCTCCACGTTGGTTCTTATTGCTCTCTTCCCTTCTACTAGTTCAGAAAGTATATGCGTACTTTATTGTCCTCACTAGGAATGCTTAACATTTAAGTAATCATAGTATTTGACAAAATAAAAAATTGATAATTTTGTTCTCCTGCACAATTCAAGGGCTTCAGTATACTCGAACTGAGCATATGACTCTCAGTTTTACATGTTATGTTTGCCCAGTACTATATTTTAGTACATACATTCCACTTGACTCATGTGTTATAAAGAAGAATTTATTTTCTTTACATATTTGGTAGTAGGACCTTTGTTTTGTGGTAATGTTAAGAAGTCTAATTTTATTGTATTGTAATTAGAGAACGTGGCCTATATTATTTCTACTATTTAAAATGTCTCCTTTTTTTTTAAAATGAGCACTTGAAGGTATATTGTTAATTTTAAGGAAACACAATATGATGTGTTTCACTGAATCCAAGTCACAATTTCTTTCTTTTACATTTTTAAATCCTTGACTGAGATTCAGCTTTCAATGCTGGCATCTTTTCATTGCTTTTGGCTCCATGCCAATCGAAATGCAGTCGCTATTTCTGGGACATGCACATATTCGGTCACAGCTGTTTATATCACTGACACTTCAACTCAGTTACATTCACGTTGCTGGCTCTGTACAGGTTGGGTTTAATTTCCATGTTACATTTGGTTGAAGGATTACAGTATGTTTTGGCATTGAAACTAAAAATTACTGGGTACACAGAAAGGCTTGGAACCAAAGCAGAAAGGTGTAAATTTGATATTAGGAAAGCAAATATTAAGGATAGAAGAATTTACTATAATTCTGCATTTTCATGAAAAAAAAAAATAACCAAAGATTTTAAAGAACCTTAAAACAATAAAGGACAATAACTATGAGTAGATGAATCTGTGTGATATTCTTTCCTGAGATAAATGCAAAAGGATCCCTACTGTACACCAAACAAAGCAGTCACATTTAGGAGAAGTGAACAAATCCCTCAAAATAGATGAAAAAAAATTCATAACAAGCAGAGGATAGAGAGATTTCTTCATGCATTTTGCAGAGCTATAATGAAGGTATTGTCATTGTTTAATTGATAGCATTTATTTTCTTTCTTTTTCTCTTATTTTATTTACCTATTTATTTACCTATTTATTTATAGAGAGAGACAAAGACAAACAAATAGGAAGGGAGAGAGATGAGAAGCATCAACTCATAGTGGTGGCACCTTAGTTGTTCATTGATTACTTTCTCTTATATTCCTCGACCAAGGGGCTCCAGCCGAGCCAGTGACCTCTTGTTCAAGCCAGTGACCTTGCCTGACCAGGTAGGTGGCGCAGTGAATAGAGCGTCGAACTGGGATATGGAAGACCCAGGTTCAAGACCTCGAGGTCGCCAGCTTGAGTGTGGGCTCATCTGGCTTGAGCAAAAGCTCACCAGCTTGGACCCAAGGTTGCTGGCTCAAGCAAGGGGTTACTCAGTCTGCTGACAGCCCACAGTCAAAGCATATATGAGAAAGCAATCAATGAACAACTAAGTGTTGCAATGAAAAAGTAATGACTGATGCTTCTCATGTCTTCATTTCTGTCTGTCTGTCCCTGTCTATCCTTCTCTCTGACTCTCTCTCTCTGTCCCTGAGATAAAAAAGAAAAAAAGAAAGAAAAAAAAAGAAATCCCAGTTCTCTTAAAAAAAAAAAATATATATATATATATGATAACTCCTACAAATCAATAAGAAATGGACAGACAATCCCAACAGAAAAATAGAAAATAATTTAAACAGATCCACAAGAGAGAATATCTAAATAGCCAATAAGCATATGAAAAGATGTTTGACTTTATTAGTAGTCAGGGAAGTACAGATTAAAACTATAATGAGATACCATTATCTGCCCACAAAAATGTCTAATATCAACAAGGCAGAAAAACCAAGGATTGACAAGACTGTTGGGGAAGTGGAGTTCTTAAATATCCCTGCTGGAGGTGTAACTTAGTCCAACAACTTTGGAAAACGTATGGCAATATTTACTAAATCTAAACATATAAATCTCTGTAAAGCCACTGGCCACACCCACCATCACAGCTGCCTGGCCCGTGCAGGTTCGCATTTGATTTGCACAGACAGTAATAAAACAACAAACCCAAGAACTGGTGAGCTATTACATTTAATCCTAGCTCGCATCCGACAGGTGAGAAATACACACAGTGGAAAAACACTTCCCTTTCCATTCAGGGCTCCCAAAGCCACTGACTTATCTGAGTTTCTTAGAATCAAAGGTTTCTACCTCACCAGCCTTATTCACTTCTGTTCCCCATCTCCTTCTCTCTGCACAAACTCTGCACAAATTGGTTTCTCCCTCAGCACTCCGCCATCTTGGCTGCTTCTTTTCTGCAATGCTAATTTCAGGAACTGAGAAAGAGAGCAAGCCCCTGGTCTGCCCCATTTTATAATGTAGAAATCAAAACCTTTAAGCCAATATAAAAATAAGGAAGTCTCTGATACAAAGTCACTTATCTGATGCATAAATGGGATTCCTCATAAGAGTGAACCACCCCATATCATACAACATTCAAGGACAGGGGTCCCCAAACTTTTTACACAGGGGGCCAGTTCACTGTCCCTCAGACCGTTAGAGGGCCGGACTATAAAAAAAACTATGAACAAATCCCTACGCACACTGCATATATCTTATTTTAAAGTAAAAAAACAAAATGGGAACAAATACAATATTTAAAATAAAGAACAAGTAAATTTAAATCAACAAACCGACCAGTATTTCAATGGGAACTATGCTCCTCTCACTGACCACCAATGAAAGAGGTGCCCCTTCCGGAAGTGCGGCGGGGGCCGGGTAAATGGCCTCAGGGGGCCGCATGCAGCCCGCGGGCCGTAGTTTGGGGACCCCTGGTCAAGGATGTGGGGAAAAGCTTAGTTTTGAAAAGATCTTAGAATTAAAAGGGCAGGAAAGGCTTAGTCTTAAAAATAAGCCTTAGGCTATAATGACTTTGCCGGTTTACAGCCTGTCTCCCTCACCCAATGCAAACTATAAGCGAGCAAACATATATGTCATATTTACAAACTTATTTGACCGACTATCTCCTATATCAGAAATTTCACTCATGTGTACATACCCAACAAAAATTCTTAGATAGGTTACCAAAAGACATGGGAGCACTATATGTTTTAGTCCCTAACTGGAAAGAATACAAAAGCCTATCAGCAATAAAATGAAAAAAAAACCCCCACAAAACTGTAATATATTCACATAACAAACTCTCATACAGCAGTAAAAAAGAGAAACACTCATGTACTCAGGAGGCTACCAAAGGATGTGAAGTTGTGGCTTTAGTAAGGGAATAAACCAAGACAGAGGAAGGCGTATGTGCTAAGAAAACAAAGATCCAACCCAACAGAGACAAAGGATTCTCCGGAAAAGCAATGATGGGAAATCCCAGAGCAAGAGCCACTCAGCAGGCCTGCAGGGCCGCCTGTCCTGATGGGAGCCCACGGGGAAGCTTCTGATACTTAATATATCTGACCTTATTGAGAAGAAAATTTAAAACTGGCGTCAAGTTTATGGTTTGCTATGGTCTGAATGTTTGTGTTCTTCTAAAATTTCTATATTGAATCCAACCCTTAAAGGTATTAGTAGGTAGGGCCTTTGGAAGGTGCCAGGTTAATTTATAAAGCCATTATAAAAAAGGCCCCACAAGCTTCCTAACCCCTCTGCCATGTGAAGGTACAGTGGGAAGTCTGTGGCCAGGATGATGGCACCTTGATCTTGAATTTCCAGCTTCCAAAGTGTAAAAAATAAATTTCTGGTGTTTATAAGCTACCCAGTATGTGGTATTTTGGTATAGTAACCTGAATGGACTAAGAGTAAGACAGGATTTAACTAGTAAAAAACATTCATCCTGACCTGTGGTGGTGCAGTGGATAAAGCACTGACCCCTGAGGTCGCCATTTCAAACCCCTGGGCTTGCCGGCTCAAGGCACATATAAGAAGCAACTACTAGTTGATGCTTCCTGCTCCTCCCCCACCTCTTTCTCTCTCTCTCTCCCCGCTCTCTAAAATCAATAAATAAAATCTTTAAAAGGAAGAAATATTAGTGAGAGAAAATTAAGCAAATGGGAGGAAAATAATGATTAAATCCAGGGTGGGGTGCAGAGGTGGGGCAGAGAGGAATGCTATACAGGAAAGGGAGCATATTCATAGAACACCACTTGGCCCAGCAGTGAACAGTAGTCATAGTAATGAAATACTGAACACCTCTCTAAGTACTCTTACAATATAACTCTATTTGGAGACAAGGGATGAGAAATATGCTGCTGTGTGTATGTGTGGAGAGAGGGAGATGGAGAGAGAAAACTCGTGTTATCTCCCATAGTGAAGTCAATAGATAATGCCTCAAATTAGAAATTCAAGAAGTAATATTATAAGCATATTATTTAGAGACATGGAGATAAGTATAAAAAAAAATGGGCAAGCCTGACCTGTGGTGGCGCAGTGGATAAAGCGTCAACCTGGAAACGCTGAGGTTGCCGGTTCAAAACCCTGGACTTGCCTGGTCAAGGCATGTATGGGAGTTGATGCTTCCTGCTCCTCCCCTCCCTCTCTCTCTCTTCCCTCTCTATAATGAATAAATAAAATCTTTTTAAAAAATGGGCAAAAGTAGTTGAAAGCATTGCTCTGGAAATGGGAAAGGAGGTGGGATATGGTGAGGTGACAGGTTGGGTGGCAGGGACTAGCTGGGTTTTTTTTGTTTTGTATTGTTTTAATAATAACCTTATAGAGCCTGACTGATGATGGTGCAGTAGACTGAACGTTGGCCTGGGACGCTGAGGGCCCCTGTGGGAAACCCTGAGGTTGCCGGTTAGAGCATGGGCTTGCCAACTTGAGCGCAGGGTCACTGGCTTGAGCTCAGGATCATCGACATGAGTCCAAAAGTCATTGGCTTGAAACCCAAGGTTGCTTGCTGTCTTGAGCAAGGGTCAATGGCTTAGCCTGAGCCCTCCGGTCAAGGCACATATGAGAAGCAACCAATAAACAACTAAAGTGAAGTAACTACGAGTTGAGGCTTCTCCTCACTCTCCTCCCGCTTTCTCCCTTCTTGTCTCCTTTTCTCTAAAAAAAAAAGAAAAAGGAAAGGAAAGGAAAGGAAAGAAAGGAAAAAACTTTAGAGAATTACTTGACTCTTTACACTGTGGGCATAAAATTTTTGATAAAGATAAAATAAGAATATATGGTCAACTGGCCCTGGCCGGTTGGCTCGGCGGTGGAGCGTCGGCCTGGCGTGCGGGGGACCCGGGTTCGATTCTCGGCCAGGACACATAGGGGAGGCACCCATTTGCTTCTCCACCCCCCCCCCTCCTTCCTCTCTGTCTCTCTCTTCCCTTCCCGCAGCCAAGGCTCCATTGGAGCAAAGATGGCCCGGGCGCTGGGGATGGCTCCTTGGCCTCTGCCCCAGGCGCTAGAGTGGCTCTGGTCGCGGCAGAGCGACGCCCCAGAGGGGCAGAGCATCACCCCCTGGTGGGCAGAGCGTTGCCCTGGTGGGCATGCCGGGTGGATCCCGGTCGGGCGCATGCGGGAGTCTGTCTGACTGTCTCTCCCCGTTTCCAGCTTCAGAAAAATACAAAGAAGAAAAAAAAAGAATATATGGTCAACTGTGCTGAATGCCACCAAAAAAAACAGGATAGAAGTGATTATTACATTTGGCAACATGGGCTCACTGATGACCCTCGAAAAGAACAACTTCATTTTACTAACAGGAATTAAAATTAGATAGTAATAAGCATTTATAACATGTAGTCAATATTAATTTTCCAAAGAGCTGTATATATTTTATGGCCACTTTTATGTTTTTTTCTCATGTTCCTTATGTATAGAACCTAGAGGAACTACCCATATAAATATTTTTAGTTCATTATCAATTACATGTTATCCATTGCCATTCTCTCTAAAGTCATTTGGATATAGAAAACTCCAAAGGATAAATAATATGTAATCTCCATCCCTTTCCATACACCCTGCACTCACTGAAATTCCTCACTTGTTTCTTGAGGGCCTCACCCAGTGAGCTAGATATGAGTCATACTCTGCTCTAGGGGAGGGGTTTCATTACTGACATGTTAAAGGTATAAAGCCACTGGTCTAGATGAGGACTAAAAAATTCAGATACACATTTACAGTTCCCTGCCCCGTCCTTCCTCCCACCCCATCTTATTTTCTGACGAAATTAAGGTTCCACTGAAGGAAAGGAGAGAATGAGGGGAGGGACCACACAGGAAGAAGTGGGTGGAGAAAGGCATCAGTGTTCAGCTTGGACAAGGAGGCCCAGTGTCACTGGCAGGTCAGCTTTCAGAGGCCCTTCAGTCTCCCAGCAAGTGAGGATGGTTCGCTGTTGTGCTGTGTTACCGCGTTAATTATCCTTGTCCGGTCACTCTCCTTCCCCTCTGTGACACTCAGAGCAGTCAGCACAGCACACACTGCTTGTCTGTTAGGAATGACAAGCCCCATTCCCGACCGAGGCTTTGCCACCTCCCAACACACCAGCTCCATGTGCTCAGCTGGCTTTTCTGTGGTTGGATAGTCTTCACCTGAGCAAGGCTGGGCCAGACAGAAGCGGGAACCATCTCACACAGCGTGAGCTGGTGGGAAAACATGGCTTCCATTGTGTTCATAATGGGGTTGCGTCATCAGGAGGAGGCAGAACTTAAGGTTAGGGAAGGATGGAGGGGGTCTGCATTTACTTCTTGGATCACATTGCAATGAACGTTACCTAATTCTATAATCTCCACCTCTAGAAATTTCACCTGAAAGCCCTGGCCGATTAGCTCGGCTGGTTTGAGGGTTGTCCCTGATACACCAAGGTTGCAGTTTCCATTTTGGGTCCGGGCACATATGGAAGCAACCAATGAATGCACAACTAAGTAGAACAACATATGAATGCTTCTTTCTTTCTCTCCCTCTCCTTTCGCTCCCTTCCTCTCTCCATCTCTCTAAAAGCAATCAATAATTTAAGAATTAATAAAAATAAATTCCTCCCGGGACCCTTGGACTCTGAGTATGATGGAGAGAAAAGCCCAGTCCTGGATATACCCTGTCTATCTGCATGCCGGTGAGTAAGACACTTGGCTTTTTGCAGTATGACTACATTAATATCAGTAGTTTTGGTCCATTTTTCAGTATTTTTGCAGTGAGTTTTCAAATAAAACTTGTTACCTGACTTTTAGAGAAATAAAATATTTCAAGTATGTAAACACCAATGTTGGCCAAAAGTATTCCGTACCTTTCCCTTTGAAGCATTGCATGTTGGATCAGGTTTCCACCAACTCGAGGCCAAATGTGATTTAAAATACATACAATTCCAAAGAGTGATGGAGTATGAAGTAATTTGTTTTGAACTGATAAACTAGCCTCAGCTGAGTTATTTGTAAGATTCTTTTTTAATGGGTTACAAATTTTATTTTTTTTACAAATTTTTTTTTAAACCTAGAAACTCACATATTTGTAAGAGCTTGACAAATTCCACTTCCTTAGCAAGACAGTCGTGTGGGCAACGGTGTCTCTAAGCACTATAGTCTCAGCGCTGACATGCTGCTTGTTTAACACTGAGTTCTGAGGGTTTAAATATCAATATTTATCTAAGCTAAACTGAGACAGAAGGGCAACAGTGTAGTGCTTTGAAGAATCCTATAAGGTTTTAAGGTTCTGGCCGGTTGGCTCAGTGGTACAGTGTCAGCCTGGCGTGCAGGAGTCCCGGGTTCGATTCCCGGCCAGGGCACACAGGAGAGGCGCCCATCTGCTTCTCCACCCCTCCCCCTCTCCTTCCCCTCTGTCTCTCTCTCCCCCTCCTGCAGCTGAGGCTCCATTGGAGCAAAGTTGGCCCGGGCGCTGGGGATGGCTCTTTGGCCTCTGCCTCAGGCGCCAGAATGGCTCTGATGGCAACAGAGCGACACCCCAGATGAGCAGAGCATTGCCCCCTGGTGGGCATGCCGGGTGGATCCCGGTTGGGCACATGCAGGTGGGTGTCTGTCTGGCTCCCCGTTTCCAACTTCAGAAAAAAAAAAAGAAGAATCCTATAAGGTTTCCTAAACATTGCTAACAATTCAATTTTAATCATTGAATTGAGTTATAATCATTCTTTCATGAAAAAGTACAACTAGTGACTAAAAATATTTGATTGCCTGGAATCTAGAGACCCAGATTTTTTTTTTTTTTTTTTTTTTTTTTTTACAGAGACAGAGAGTGAGTCAGAGAGAGGGATAGATAGGGACAGACAGACAGGAACGGAGAGAGATGAGCAGCATCAATCATTAGTTTTTCATTGCGCGTTGCAACACCTTAGTTGTTCATTGATTGCTTTCTCATATGTGCCTTGACCGTGGGCCTTCAGCAGACCGAGTAACCCCTTGCTGAAGCCAGTGACCTTGGGTTCAAGCTGGTGGGCTTTTTGCTCAAACCAGATGAGCCCGTGCTCAAGCTGGCGACCTCGGGGTCTCGAACCTGGGTCCTTCCACATCCCAGTCCGACGCTCTATCCACTGCGCCACCGCCTGGTCAGGCTGTCTTGTTATTATTATAAAATACAGCAGGATGCCAAGTGCTCCGCTTCCCCCAGCAGTCGTGAGAACTCCTGGATGAAGGTGGGACGAGGTTTCCTGTCCTCTCAGTCCCCGGCCCTTCCTGTGTACACCCTCAGGTCATTACCAGATCACCCCTGGGTGCTCCTGCTTGCTCTCCATGAACTCTAGGCAAGCTAGAGTTTAATTACGTGCAGAAAACAAAATAAATTCGAGCTCATCAGACATTTCTGGGCCTCCAGTTCACTAACTATTCTCGGCCACAGAGAACTTCCTACCTTTCCTCTCTTACCCGAAGCTCCCAGTTGCTTCCACTGTACTAGGATCCACCTGCCTAGCCTGAGCTTTTCCCCACATCTTCTCATCTTCTCGTGATTCTTAGTTCAAGGGCTTTTACCACTTGTCACTTCAAAGTCAAACTTAAAAATTCCCATTCCTTTTATATTTAGAAGCACTTACTTTACTTTTAAAAAACCTATACTGGCCTGACCTGTGGTGGCACAGTGGATAAAGCGTCAACCTGGAAATGCTGAGGTCGCCGGTTCAAAACCCTGGGCTTGCCTGGTCAAGGCACATATGGGAGTTGATGCTTCCAGCTCCTCCTCACCTTCTCCCTCTCTGTCTCTCTCCCTTTCTCTCTCCTCTCTAAAATGAATAAAAAAAAAGATTTTTTAAAAAAAACCTATACTGGCCCTGGCTGGTTGGTTCAGTGGTAGAGCATTGGCCTGGCTTGTGGATGTCCTGGGTTCGATTCCCCGTCAGGGCACACAGGAGAAGCAACCATCTGTTTTTCCACCCCCTCTCCCTTCTCTCTCTCTTCCCTTCCTGCAACCATGGCTCAAATGGTTCAAACAAAGTTGGCCCCAGGGACTGAGGATGGTCCATGGCCTTGCCTCAGGTGCTAAAAATAGCTCGATTGAAAACAATGGAGCAACTCCCCAGATGGGCAGAGCATCGCCCCATAGGGGGCTTGTTGTATGGATCCCAGTCGAGACATATGCAGCAGTCTGTCTCTCTGCCTCCCCTCCTGTCATTTAATAAAGAATAAATAAATAGGCCCTGGCCGGTTGGATCAGTGGTAGAATGTCGGCCTGGCATGCAGGAGTCCCGGGTTCGATTCCCAGCCAGGGCACACAGGAGAAGCGCCCATCTGCTTCTCCACCCCTCCCCCTCTCCTTCCTCTCTTCCCCTCCCACAGCTGAGGCTCCATTGGGGCAAAGTTGGCCCCGGGCGCTGAGGATGGCTCCATGGCCTCTGCCTTAGGCGCTAGAATGGCTCTGGCTGCAACAGAGCTACGCCCCAGATGGGAGGAGCATCACCCCCTGGTGGGCATGCCGGGTGGATCCTGGTCTGGCACATGCGGCAGTCTGTCTGACTGCCTCCTTGTTTCCAACTTCAGAAAAATACAAAAAAAAAAAAAAAAAAAAGAATAAATAAATCAGATAAGATAAAAAAATCTATACTATTCAGACTATCCCAGGACATTGTATCTTATGACTAAAAAGCATATTAAGGTACAACAACATGAGAGAGAGAGAAGAAGAAGGAGGAGGAGGAGGAGGAGGATAAAACAGAAGAAGAAAGAAGGGAGAAAGGGGGAGAAGAAAGGAGAAGATAAAGGAAATCCATTTCCTACATAACAGAGAGACTCTGTGGTCGGTTGTGGCCAGGTGTCCATTTTCTTCCCTTTACACACAAGTCTTTGTTTTCAGCCCTGATTATTTTCTTAGGCCAAATCCTCAGAAGTAAACAGCTGAGACAAGAGCATGAACATTTGTTCAGCCTTTTAAGACATGTTAAAATATATTCTCAAGTTTTCCTGTTGCGGCTCTTCTGGCCTGGTTTGTGGTGAACTCTCCTGAACTTGATTCAGGCATTCCACTGGTCACTCAGCTTACTGGCCCACACTGGTGTTCACAGGTTTCCGTGAAATGAAAGTTTTTCCCTGCCACCATCTCCCTAAGAAAACAGAGACTCCTGTGGTAGGTGCTCATAGAAATCATCTTGTCTTATCGCTGGCATTAATGGGAATGTTTCCGCAAATGGAAGGTTCCCAGATGGGAGGGGGGGGTTGAGGGACTGGATCAAAAGGTGAAGGGATTAAAAAGTACAAAGTGGTAGTTACAGAATAGTGATGAGGATGTAAAGTGCAGTACAGGAAATATGATCAACGATACTGTAGTAACTGTGTATGGTGCCACGTGAGTACTAGACTTGTCAGGGGGTCACTTTGTAAAGTATATAAATGTGTGACCACTAAGTTGGACACCTAAAACTAACATAAAATAGTATTGAATGTAAACTGTAATTGAAATATTTTTTTTCTTTTTTTTTTTTTTTTCTGAAGCTGGAAATGGGGAGAGACAGTCAGACAGACTCCCGCATACGCCCGACCGGGATCCCCCCGGCACGCCCCTGCTCTGCCCACCAGGGGGCGATGCTCTGCCCCTCCAGGGCGTCGCTCTGCCGCGACCAGAGCCACTCTAGCACCTGGGGCAGAGGCCAAGGAGCCATCCCCAGCGCCCTGGCCATCTTTGCTCCAATGGAGCCTCGCTGCGGGAGGGGAAGAGAGAGACAGAGAGGAAGGAGGGGGTTGGGGGTGGAGAAGCAAATGGGCGCCTCTCCTATGTGCCCTGGCCGGGAATCAAACCCGGGTCCCCTGCACGCCAGGCCGACGCTCTACCGCTGAGCCAACCGGCCAGGGCCTGAAATATTTTTTTAAAATCTATCAATATTGGGGAAAAATGGGAATGGTTTTGGTGTTTTACCATTGGATATACTGTTGGCATTTGGTTGCAGATCTACATTTTTAAATATCAGGTCAAAAAGATATTCATCTTGCAGTAGTCAAAATTCTTGATTTCAAACATCCCAAACAGAACCTGGGTAATTTAAAGGAAGAAAATTTGGGAAGGCTAGTTGATGGCTCATGGAATCTCTGGGAAGGTTAAAGATACAAACTCAGCATATAAGAACAAGAAAGAGTGAGAATCACGAAGTTGGGGTTCCCCTGCCGTTTGAAGTTTTGCTTGTTCCTTGTCTGAGCAGTGTCCAATAATAAATCTTGCATTTGCAACTACGAATTCATCTGGTCCAATTACCCATCTGATATTTGAATCCGCACTGCAACATTTTTACCAATGGTGACCCATTGGTCTCTGTCTAACTGCCAGTATTCTCTTTTGCCCTATTGACAATTTTCTTTGACTTCCTGTAGCGTGTACCCAGTATTATTAGTTTTATTCCTTGGGTCATCAGAACACACCTAACACATTCTGTTCCCTCTGCCTACAATGCTTTTCCTCTACTTTGTAAGACACAATAATACTGATCTTTTAAAGATAAAATCAAATTTTATCTCTCCTAAAAGAAAAAAAAATGTCTTGGAAGCCAGACTGCAGCCAGAATGATGCCCTCAGAGGAGGAGTCAGGTCGAGAGTCCCTGCAGTTTCTGAACACTGCCATCACTGCTGCCACCAGGCAGAGTTCTAATTCACTCCGGCTTCCTCACATTGCCCACCCCTGACCCAGAGTCCCAGGCGAGTCTCTGGTTAACCAGGTTTGTGTCAATGCATGTAGTGTGACTTCCAGAGCCAGGAAAAGCCAGTGCTTCACCTTTATAATGAGACGCCATGTCCCACCAAATTCACACAAACTCCACACTGCAGAAGGGGATGTGGCCAGGTGTCTGACGGATAGCCTACAATAGAAACGACAATGTCTATTGTCCATCTGTTCTGACTTTACTAAAAAAAGGAGTCAATAATGATTACCTTTCCAGCACTCAAAATGACAAATTTCAAATAGTAAGTAGGATTTTCAGCTTCAGACCTATTACCGTAATAACTATAAATATATTTGTAGATTTAGTTGGACTGTCTTCCCATTTTTGGAATAAAACCCACTTAGTTGTGACATTTTATTTTTTCCTGTTTAGCTGGATTCTATTCGCTAATATTTTATTTATTATTGTCATGGTTAATTTGTAGGTGAGACTGATGTGCACAATCCTTTCCAGGGTTTGATAATGATGTTTTGATTCGATTGTAAAATGCTTCACATGATTTCCCTCTATTCTCTGGAGCAGTTCAAATATATGCAAACACTTGAATGTTACATAATACATACTTCTACATGTATTACATCTAGGAAATCATTCACTTTCTGCAACAACCATAAGAAATAAGTACTATTATTTTCATTTTACACAAGAATAAATTGGCAAAGTGGTTAAGTAACTCGCCCAAGGACACAATGTTAATCAGATAGGTTTTTTGAAGAACAGAAAGATTTTTGACCTGTGAAATATATCCGTGAAAAACACTTATTTGGATAAGAAAAGCTTCAATAGTTAAAAAACAAAAAAATCCTAGAATAGTGGTTCTCAAAATGCGGTCCTCAGCCCAACAGCACCGCCATCACTTGGACAGAGCCCTGCTGAGTCACAGTGGTGTGGTTCCCAGCAATCTGCTTTCACAGGCTTCAGGGACACCAGATGTTTCTGATGCCTGTGAAAGCTTAAGAACCAGTGAGCCAGAAATATACCCATATGAGTCAAACATTCGATGGAACGCAGCTGCACCAACAGGTAAGGGCAGATTTACAGTTTAGGACTGAAGTTCAGGACTGTCTTTTGTCTTTTGCAGAGCTCTTCTTCCTTTGGGGAGTGAGTTCTCCGCCACAGCAATGCAAGTGTGTAATTTTGGTGGGTCTGCTAAACCATGACCCGGCTTTCAGTGGGCACAGAACATTCTGCACATTCCTAATATCCCATTTAACTGGCTTAGGTAGGCAAGAGCACACAACCCAAGCTGAACCCTGGACTCTTACATTTAGAGTTGGACAAAGTGCTTGCCTTTGCATTATGGAGGTAGGGGCAGATATTTTCTGGGGAATATTGTCTGATAATTTCCCTGCTATGTGGAAAAAGCCCACTTGCATGGGAGAGAACACTTCCAGGACAGTGAAAACACAAAGTTCAGAGAGAGACCTGACAAGCCCATCTGAGACCCTGGATGTGTCATCGTGAAACCAGGCCTGCCCTGAGTTTAGCAGTTACACAAGCCAGTAACTCCCCTGCGCAGACTATTTCTTACTGGGTTTCTGTAACTTCAAACAGAAAGCACAGTGGCTGCTACGCTGGAGGAAGGGAGTATTCAGAGGGTTTTAGACTATTTCATCATCACAATGTTTCGATTTTCAAATCCACTGGTATTTTGGCAACACCGAAGGGCTTATCTCAGTTATATTTCTATGCTTCATACCTTAAACATGTGTAACTAGTTAAAGTTATTTGGCTTTTTTATGTTGTTGGTCCATCCACTGGCGCTGTTTTTTCGTTTTTGAACGTAAGCCATCACTTCCATCTGTCACCAGTAAGCTGTGACACTTTTGTTTCCCCACAGCTGGCAGCTGCCACAGAAAACAGCGGTTCTAAACTGCTGGCTCCTTTGGGAGTCTGTTCACTTGGAAGAAACCGAACAGCGCAAACCTGGCAGCTCTTTCTCCCCCAGTTTGGCTCAACCGTAAGGAAAACCCTAACACATAGCAAGCACTTAATAAATACTCGTTGAATAAATGAAATCAAACCAAAGATAAATTTAAAATGATGATTTAAAAAAAACATCGAGGAAAAATTTTATTTCAGCAGTTAAATCCAGAATCCATGTATAAATTTAGGAAGTACACTCAGTTTGGCAAATGTTAACGATCGGGGTGAATGTAGGTACTGTACACCAGAGGTTGGAACGTGGAGTCATTAAGCCTGAGGCAGGCACGGCGAGCACACCTGTGCCACACAGCCTTGTGCCTGGGCTTGCCAGGTGGTAGGTGAGCAATGAACATTCAGGCAGGCCTTATCTCTGACCCAGCTTCACCCTCTCAGCTGTCCAAGTGGATTACTGCATTGTGTCGGCTCCTAGCCAAGGCTGGCTTAGATGTGTGTTTCTGACATGTTTATGGCCGGTGAGAGTCCAGCCTGACCCGTGCTGAGCACATTACTCTGCTGAGATATCCTCCCTAATGGAACAGAAGTTCCCGTGAAAAGCTGGCTTAGAGGCAGACCTATTCATTCTGGTTGCAGTATTATACTGGAAAGATTCTCTTCACAAGTTGTGGTTGTCTCTGTGTTTCGGATATTTTTTAATATTGGCCTTATTAAGAAGAAAATAATTAGATCTCCTGGAAAATTCACCTTTCCATCTTTTTTTTTTTCCCTGAAAGAAATTTTAAATATAAGTATTTTTTGGTTACTTGAGTCTAAAAGTACATAGTACTTTGAGGAATTGACCCTTTGAAAAAAATCTATAGAAGTGCAATTTTTGAGTATCCCCGCTGTTGTTAGCTTATCGCTTCCAGGTATTCTGGAAGTTCATGAAACAGAAAAGAATATGCCTGATGTTTTGAATCCACTTTTGAAGAATTTTGATGAATCAATACTAAATTAATGCCTTAAATAATCTGCTTTTGTTGTTCTGTTCTTTTTGGGTAAATTCCTTTAAATATCCCAAGGTTCTGGTGCTAAGTGGATTTGGCTAAGTAACTAGAAGGATTTCGAATGCTTGGCAATGTGAAACCTACCCAGTATTCTTCAAAGGTTTTCATTGGACATCGTAACTGTAATGGCCCACGTAGTAGACCATTTGCAGAGTGGGTCCTATTTCTTGACTCAAGCAGATTATACAAGTGGCTCTATTTGAAGGATTTTCTGTAAATACCACCTCAACATAACCAAATTGATATAGCTCTCTGATGACATCTAGCTTTTGTTTCTGAACAAAAGCTAATCCTGTAGACTTGTTTCTGCAGATTGGATTTTTGTTTGAGTTTTGGGAGGAGACAATTTTGCCTTAAGTGATTGAGAAATAAATGTATTATTTCTTATAAAAATATACAAGTTCTAATTTGCCAAAATAAAGTGTCTGATACATACCTGGGAGGTTCTGGCGTGCCCTAGAGTTGATCTTTGCTCTCTCATTATAAATTGACAAAATTATTATGAGTGAGTGCCTTTTGAATAAATATAGCAGGCACTCCCTTCTGGGCATAAAACCTTTGGGGATGTAAAGTAAGAAAACAAAACAACACCTCTTTATGCAAAGTATCTTAGATAGATATGAACTATTATAAAACAGAAACCAGTTCCTTTTAAAAATCTTAAAGTCTCATTGTAAAGCCAGTATTCAGGGCCAGGGCCACCATCACAGCCGCCCAGCCCATGCAGGTTCGCATTGGAGTCGGACAGTCAGTAAAGAAACAATGGAGCCAAAAACTGGTGGGCCATTTTCTTTAATTCTAGCTTGCACCCGGCAGGCAAGTAAAAACATACACACTGGGCTCCAAAACCCACTCATATTCAGTGCTCACAAAGCCACTGACTTATCCGAGTTTCCTAGAATCAAAGGTTTCTAGCTCACCAGCCTTATTCTCCTCAGTTCCCCATCTCCTTCCTTATCCCAGATACAAACACTACACAAACTGGCATCTCACTCAGCACTCCGCCATCTTGGCTGCTTCTTCTGGCCACATGGCCTTTCTGCTCTCTGCTCTGCTCCCTCTGCTCTCTCATGCTAATCATCCCAGGAACCAAGAGAGCAAGCTCCCGTTCTGCCCCCATTTTATATTGTAGCTTCACAACCTCTAATCCAATATACAAAATAGGGAAGTCTCTAATACAAAGTCACTTCTCTGAGGCATGATTGGATTGTACCGCCCCACATCAAAAAGGGTGGGAAAGGCTTAATCCCAAAACCAAGCCCCAGTCTACAATGATCCTGCCTGCCCCCAACACACATTAATATCACCTGGGCAACAGCCTTCACGTGGGCAGCGTCATATTTAACAAAGTGAGCATAATATACTCTATCTGCCCAACACTCATAATGCCAGGGATGATGACAAATAAAGTTAAAAGATTTCTAAGGACAAAAAAAATTATACTTTAAATTTAAATATTCAATATCTTCACTTCTTTGACCCTGTACCTGACCCTATCACCTGAGTTCAAGAGTTTTAGTCCTGGCCAGTTAGTTCATTTGGCTAGAGCAACATCCCTGTTGGGCAGATAAAATATATTATGCTCACTTTGTTAATGATGGTGCTGCCCACATGGAAGCCCATTGCCCAGGTGATATTAATGTGTGTTGGGGGCGGGCTGTGGGCAGGCAGGATCCTTGTAGCCTGGGGCTTGGTTTTAGGACTAAGCCTTTCCCACCCTTTTTGATGTGGGGTGGTGCAATCCCATCATGCCCCAGATAAGTGACTTTGTATTAGAGACTTCCCTATTTTGTATATTGGATTAAAGGTTTTCATTTCTGCACTATAAAGTGGGGCAGACTGGGAGCTTGCTCTCTCGGTTCCTGAGATTAGCATTAGAAAGGAGAGCAGAGAAAGGCCACGTGAAGGAGGCCAGGAGAGGCAGCCCAGATGGCGGAGTGCTGAAAGAGAAGCCAGTTAGTGCAGAGTTTGTGTAGAGAGAAGGAGATGGGGAACAAAGGAGAATGAGGCTGGTGAGCTAGAAACCTTTGATTCTAGGAAACTCGGATAAGTCAGTAGCTCTGTGAGCACTGAATGAGTGGGTTTTGGAGTCCAGTGTGTGTTTTTACTTGCCCGCAGGGTGCAAGCTAGGATTAAAACTGATGGCCCACCAGTTCTTGGCTCCATTGTTTCATTACCATCTGTCAGAATCCAATGTGAACCTGCATGGGACAGGCGGCTGTGATGGTGGCCATGGATACTGGCTTCACAATCCCCTTACTCAAAGGTTGTGGGTTTGATTTCTGGTCAGGGCCAGTGGCAGATTTAATGGCGGGTGCACCAGGCGTGTGCCTTGGGCTTCAACTTTGGTAGGGCCACACAAAACTCCAACTTTATACTTTTTTCTAATGACAACAAGTTTGGTTTCATATGTGCAATTTTAACATTAATGGTACATAACATTTTTTATTATTTAAAAATATAGTTAAGATGTATTTTTATTTGTCTTTTTTTTTTTTTTTTTACAGAGAGAGAGTGAATCAGAGAGAGGGATAGACAGGGACAGACAGACAGGAGCAGAGAGAGATGAGAAGCATTAATCATTAGTTTTTCATTGCGCGTTGCAACACCTTAGTTGTTCATTGATTGCTTTCTCATATGTGCCTTGACTGTGGGCCTTCAGCAGACCGAGTAACCCCTTGCTCAAGCCAGAGACCTTGGGTTCAAGCTGGTGGGCTTTTGCTCAAACCAGATGAGCCCACGCTCAAGTTGGCAACCTCAGGGTCTCGAACCTGGGTCCTTCTGCATCCCAGTCTGACGCTCTATCCACTGTGCCACCGCCTGGTCAGGCTCTTTCTTTCTTTTTTTTTTTTTTTTTTTTTTTTTTTTTTTTTTCAGGGACAGAGATAGAGTCAGAGAGGGATAGACAGGGACAGACAGACAGGAATGGAGAGATGAGAAGCATCAATCATCAGTTTTTCGTTGCGACACCTTAGTTGTTCATTGATTGCTTTCTCATATGTGCCTTGACCGTGGGGCTACAGCAGACCAAGTAACCCCTTGCTCAAGCCAGCGACCTTGGGTCCAAGCTGGTGGGCTTTTTGCTCAAGCCAGACGAGCCCGCGCTCAAGCTGGCGACCTCAGGGTCTCGAACCTGGGTCTTCCGCATCCCAGTCCGACGCTCTATCCACTGCGCCACCGCCTGGTCAGGCTCTTTCTTTCTTTTTTAAGGGGCCCAATATATTCTTCTGTGCCTGGGGCCTCAGCCGACCTTAATCCACCTCTGGTCAGGGCACATACAAGAATCAACCATTGAATGTGTAAATAAGTGTAACAACTGTTGGTCAAATAAATTTTAAATATGATATATGTTTGCTCACTTATAGTTTGCATTGGGTGTGGGGGACAGTCTGTAAGCAGGCAGGGTTGTTATAGCCTAAGGCTTAGTTTTAAGACTAAGCTTTTCCACCCTTTACTGATTGCATGATGTGGGGTGGTGCACTCTCATGAGGAATCCCATTATGCCTCAGATAAGTGACTTTGTATTAGAGACTTTCTTGTTTGTATATTGGATTAAAGGTTTTGATTTCTGCATTATAAAGTGGGGCAGACTGGGAGCTTGCTCTCTCAGTTCCTGAGATTAGCATTAGAGGAAAGAGCAGATTAAGGAGAGCAGAGAAAGGCCACGTGGAGGAGAGAAGCAGCCAAGATGGTGGAGTGCTGAAGGAGAAGCCAGTTTGTGCAGTTTGTGCAGGGAGAAGAAGATGGGGAACAGAGGTGAATAAGGCTGGTAAGCTAGAAACCTTTGATTCTAGGAAACTCGGGAAAGTCAGTAGCTTTGTGAGCACTGAATGAGTGGGTTTTGGAGCCCAGTGTGTGTTTTTACTTGCCCACCAGGTGCAAGCTAGGATTAAAGGTAATGGCCCACCAGTTCTTGGTTCCATTGTTTCTTTACCAACTGTCTGAATCCAATGCGAACCTGCATGGGCCAGGCAGCTGTGATGGTGGCCATGGCTACTGGCTTTCCAACAACAAATTGATGATGTCTCTTTCTATTTTTGGGGTTTTTTTCTGAAGTGAGAAGCAGGAGGCAGACAGACAGACTCCCGCATGTGCCAGACCAGGATCTACCCAGCATGCCCTCCAGGGGGCGATGCTCTGCCCCTCTGGGTGTTGCTCTGTTGCAACTGGAGCACCTGAGGAGGAGGCCATGGAGCCGTCCTCAGCGCCCGGGCCAACTTTTGCTCCAATGGAGCCTTAGCGGCAGGAGGGGAAGAGAGAGATAGAGAAAAAGGAGAGGGGAAAGGTGGAGAAGCAGATGGACACTTCTCCTGTGTGCCCTGGCCCAGAATCGAAATCAGGACTTCCACACACTGGGCTGAAGCTCTACCACTGAGCCAACCAGCCAGGACCTGATGTCTCTTTCTAAGTCTCTCTCTCTCCCCCTCCCCCTCTCTCTAAAATCAATAAATAAAAATAAAAAGTTTTAAACCTATTTAAGTCTATTTCAAAAAGTTATTAGAGGTTACTGACTCAATAAGCTCTCCCAAATAATTGAATCTAATTTTATTTTATTTGTCAGAGTCACCTGCTTCTGTTCAATTCTACCTTATGTTTTGTGACATTGACCTCAAGCCTCTTTTAAAGTTTTTTATTCATTCTATGTGTCTATTTTGAAACATTCCAAAGCATCCAGTGTGACCAAGCCACATTCTATTAGTAGGAGTTGAAGCTCAGCTTTAGGCAATTATTAATGCCTGTGAAACTGCTCCAGAAGCTTCCTGTTCCTCTGCCCTGTGGGAGGTTCCTTACTCTTATCTTTCCCGCATCTGACTCCTTGGCTATGCACAGTCTCCCAACACCTGCCTTGGGCCACTTGCTTGGCTGACAATTCATTTTAGACTCACCTCCCTGGGTGGTGCTCTTTAGGACAAGTCGGAATTGTACACTACAGCTGGGGTGAACGATGCTCCAGTCCCCAGCTTAATCCTGAGGTCAAGCAGGACCGGAACTAGCTACTCACGGGTGGTCAGCAGGCCAGTCCTGCCCAGCTCCTTTGGGATATTCTACCTTTTCCCTTAGCTATTTTAATTTAACTCTTTCAGGTTTTCTGAGATACCTTACTGTTGGGCAAATAAGTTTGTAAAATCTGGATTTTCTGGTTTTGCTCACTTTTATTGTTAAAAATGGCTGCTGCCCAGGTGAAAGGGCTAATTACCTTCCAACTTGGGAAGGGCCATTGTGTTGCTAATGTTTACTGGGAGAGAGATTCTGCCCCCACCACTGATAGGTGTGGGAGAATTTCTTTTTCTCCCCTTCCTGATCCCTTGCCCTCCGTGAGAAAAGCAGGTTTCTGCCCTTGGCTTTTTTTGTGACTTGCCTGTCTTGGTGAGACACCAATAAACAGAATGGCCCACCATCCTCTGACTCTGTCGTTTCTTTACCATCTGCCCGAATTCAATGAGAACCTGCATGTGAATGGCCATGATGGCGGCCCCTGGCCATACACCTTACCTTTTAAAAAGTAAGGTTCGTCGGCCTGACCTGTGATGGTGCAGTGGATAAAGCGTCGACCTGGAAATACTGAGGTTGCTGGTTCAGAACCCTGGGCTTGCCTGGTCAAGGCACATATGGGAGTTGATGCTTCCAGATCCTCCCCCCCTTCTCTCTCTCTGTCTCTCCTCTCTCTCTCTGTCTCTCCCTCTCCTCTCTAAAATGAAAAAAAAAATTTAAAAAAGTAAGGTTCCTCAAATGACACTATTTAACACAAAAATAACAAGTTAAATATAAATTTCTTTAAAAACTTATTGTGTCAAAAAGAGCTAAAAGCTATTCCAAAAGACATTTCATATGTATAGATAAAACCACCTTTAAATTCTTTCAACCTCTGAATTTCTTTAATTTTTTAAAAAAATACATCAGACTCCTATAAAGCACTGTTGGGCAGATAAAATATATTATGCTCACTTTGTCAAAGATGGCGCTGCCAACGTGGATGCTCGTTGCCCAGGTGATAATATTGTTGCCCTTCTTGCTTGGGATGGGCATGATTATACTAATGTGTGTTGGGGAGGGCTTTCATGCCAAAAGGTTTTAAAAGGAGGACAGATCACATTGTTCCAGGGAAGAGTGATTACGTTCTAGGAAGAGCCCATGGAGGCAAGACAGGGAAGCCATGTGGAGGAGGCAGCCAGAATGGCGGATTAGGAGAAGGAATGGGGAACAGAGGTGAATAAGGCTGGTGAGGTAGAAACCTTTGATTCTAAGAAACTCGGGTGAGTCAGTGGCTTTGGGAGCCCTGAATGGAAAGGGAAGTATTTCCCACTGTGCGTATTTCTCATCCGCCGAGTGCAAGTTAGGATTAAAGGTAATGGCCCACCAGTTCTTGGCTCTGTTGTTTCAGTACCCTCTGTTCAAATCAATGCGAACCTGCATGGACCAGGAGGCTGTGATGGTGGCCGCGGCTACTGGCTTTACAAGCACCAATGACATAAAGATTCTGAAAAGTTTTCAAGTATTAGTAACCAAATGTGGAAGAAGGGGATTTTCTGTCCATGTGCACACCTCATTTTTCCTTTCAGTCATTTTTTTTTTAATTTTTTTTTGTTCTTTAATTAATTTATTTATTTATTCATTTTAGAGAGGAGAGGGAAAGACAGAGGGAGAGAGAGAGAGGAGAGACAGGGAGAGAAGGGGGGAGGAGCTGGAAGCATCAACTCCCATATGTGCCTTGACCAGGCAAGCCCAGGGTTTTGAACCGGCGACCTCAGCA
The DNA here is from genome assembly GCF_036850765.1 of Saccopteryx bilineata. Lineage (NCBI taxonomy): Eukaryota > Metazoa > Chordata > Mammalia > Chiroptera > Emballonuridae > Saccopteryx > Saccopteryx bilineata. Next base: position 258,833,613 of record NC_089493.1, read on the forward strand.
TTTCCAGGTCGATGCTTTATCCAATGCGCCACCACAGGTCAGACCAGTCATTTTTTTTTAAACATAAGGCCTGTAAATGCCTAATTTTTATGACTTCTTTGTTTTCAGGCCTACATGACTTTTGTGTCTTAGGGAGGGGAAGGAGAGAGGAGGCCAGAGGGTCTGTCCTTGATAATCTACTCATTCTTCTTACTGGAGCTGTAAATTCACTTCAAGGAACTGATAACAAGCAAGATCCACACCCATGGTTTGTTATTTTACAAACTTGTCTCTCTGCCCTTGTTCTGTCAGTCAAGAACACTAAGGTCACAGGTTGGAGTGTAAGACCTCAGACACTGCAGGCCCCCCTCTCCTCTGCATTCTTCTGGTTTCTCCTCCCTCAAAAGTAAACAGTTTTAGCCTGACCGGGCAGTGGCACAGTGGATAGAGCGTCGGACTGGAATGCAGAGGACCCAGGTTCGAGACCCCGAGGTCGCCAGCTTGAGTGAGGGCTCATCTGGTTAGAGCAAAAAGCCCACCAGCTTGAATCCAAGGTCGCTGGTTCCAGCAAGGGGTTACTCGGTCTGCTGTAGCCCCACGGTCAAGGCACATATGAGAAAGCAATCAATGAACAACTAAGGTGTTGCAATGAAAAACTGATGATTGATGCTTCTTGTCTCTCTCCATTCCTGTTTGTTCCTATCTCTCTCTCTTTGACTCTGTCTCTGTAAAAAAAAAAAAAAAAAAAAAAAAAAAAAAGGCAACCACAAGCAGAAAACTAACTTTTGCTAAAACTGTTTACTTTTTTTTTTTTTTTTTTTTTTTTTACAGAAACAGAGAGTCAGAGAGAGGGACAGACAGACAGAAATGAAAAGAGATGAGAAGCATCAATTATCAGTTTTTTGTTGCGACACCTTAGTTGTTCATTGATTGCTTTCTCATATATGCCTTGACTGTGAGGCTACAGCAGACCGAGTGACCCCTTGCTTGAGCCAGTGACCTTGGGTCCAAGCTGGTGAGCTTTGCTCAAACTAGATGTTGCTATGGTAGAGTGGCTAAGGCCAGCAATGGCTGATGTTCGTTACTGATTCTCCTTTGTCTGATCTCCTTACAATGTCTAATTTCACTTTGTTGGTCACAAAAGTTTGTAAATATGATATATATGTTTGCTTGCCTTAGGTGTGGGAGACAGACTGTAAGCTGGCAAATTCATTATAGCCTAAGGCTTAGTTTTAAGATTAAGCCTTTACCACCCTTTTAATAATAAGATCTTATCAAAACTAAGCTTTTCCCCACCCCCTTGACTGTTGCATGATGTGAGGTGGCACACTTTTTTTTTTTAATTTTTTTTTTATTCATTTTTAGAGAGGAGAGAGACAGAGAGGGAGAGAGAGGAGAGAGAGACAGAGAGTGAGAAGGGGGGAGGAGGTGGAAGCATCAACTCCCATATGTGCCTTGACCAGGCAAGCCCAGGGTTTCGAACCGGCGACCTCAGCACTTCCAGGTCGACGCTTTATCCACTGCGCCACCACAGGTCAGGCCTGAGGTGGCACACTCTTATGAGGAATTCCATTTATGCCTCAGATAAGTGACTTTGTATCAGAGACTTCCTTATTTGTGTACTGGCTTAAAGACTTTAGTTTTCTACACTATAAAGTGAAGCAGACCAAGGGCTCTTGCTGTCTCAGTTTCTGCTATCAGCATTGCAGGGGCCTCCCTGATCTCTTGCTCTCCATGGGAAAAGCAGGTTTTCTGTTTTTCCCTTGGCTTCTCTTGTGGCTTGCCTGTCTTGGTGAGACACCAATAAACAGAATAGCCCATCATCCTCCGACTCTGCCATGTCTTTACTGTCTGCCTGAATTCAATGAGAACCTGCATGTGAATGGCCATGATGGTGGCCCCTGGCCATACACACTTCCATTGTGATGGTTTTCCTCTTCATCAAAGCACTACCATCTGAAGACTCTGACTTTTGTTTAGGAGCCATGATAAGAGCCAAAAAGTCACCAAGCAAAGCAACACGAAGAGGACACTTGTGCTTTTAACAGTCCAAATGGCGTAGGTAAGCATACTGGGGGACGCCAACTCTCTCACCCATATGCAGTGTTACTGTGTATTCTTCTGTTGCGTGCAACCAAATTAGTTTGCCTACACAGTAGGATGCTATTTTTTTTTCAGTTTTCATGGAAGTGAGCTTCCTAAACTCGAAATGTCATATGTCAAAACTGTCATAGCTCGAGAACCCCCTCTATATAGCCAAGAGAACTGAAACATGTGACCATGCAAAAATGTGTGCATGAATGTTCTTAACAGCATTACACCAAATATCCATCAACTGATGAACAGATAAAATATGACAGCCATACAATAGACTATTATTTAGTAATCAAAAGCAATGGAGTACTGATGGGTATTACAACACGGATGACTCTTTTTTCTTTTTTCTTTTCCTTTTACAGAGACAGAGAGAGAGAGTCAGAGAGAAGGATAGACAGGGATAGACAGACAGGAACGGAGAGATGAGAAGCATCAATCCTTAGTTTTTCGTTGCGCATTGCAACACCTTAGTTGTTCATTGATTGCTCTCTTATATGTGCCTTGACCATGGGCCTTCAGCAGACTGAGTATCCTCTTGCTGGAGCCAGCGACCTTGGGCTCAAGCTGGTGAGCTTTTTGCTCAAACCAGATGAGCCCGCGCTCAAGCTGGCGACCTCGGGGTCTCGAACCTGGGTCTTCCGCATCCCAGTCCGACGCTTTACCCACTGCGCCATTGCCTGGTCAGGCACGAATGACTCTTGATAACATTATGCTAAATGAAAGAAGCTTTTTTTTTTTCTGTCTTTCATGACAATACTTTTTTTTTTTTTTTTTTGCACTTTTTATTTTTATTTTTTGCACTTTTCTGAAGCTGGAAACAGGGAGAGACAGTCAGACTCCTGCATGCGCCCGACTGGGATCCACCCGGCACGCCCACCATGGGGCGACGCTCTGCCCACCAGGGGGCGATGCTCTGCCCATCCTGGGCGTCGCCATGTTGCGACCAGAGCCACTCTAGCGCCTGGGGCAGAGGCCACAGAGCCATCCCCAGCGCCCAGGCCATCTCTGCTCCAATGGAGCCTTGGCTGTGAGAGGGGAAGAGAGAGACAGAGAGGAAGGTGCGGCGGAGGGGTGGAGAAGCAAATGGGTGCTTCTCCTGTGTGCCCTGGCCGGGAATCGAACCCGGGTCCTCCGCACGCTAGGCCGACGCTCTACCGCTGAGCCAACCGGCCAGGGCCAACAATACTTCTGAATAGTCATTTATTTTATCAAGTGTCCTTCAGTTTGGGTTTGCCTGGTGTTTCCTTATGATTAACATCAGATTGGGCATTTGTGGCAGAAATTTCACAGACTTCTCAATATTAGGAAGTGCATGATGTCAATTTGTCACCTCTGTCCTGATTTTAACTTTGATCTCTGGATAAGAAGGTATTTGCCAGTTTTCCCCACTGTCAGGTAGCTATTTCTCTCTTGGTGATTAAGAAAAACATTGTGGCCTGACCTGTGGTGGCGCAGTGGATAAAGCATCAACCTGTAAATGCTGAGGTCGCCGGTTCAAAACTCTGGGCTTGCCTGGTCAAGGCACATATGGGAGTTGATGCTTCCAGCTCCTCCCCCCTTCTCTCTCTCTCTCTCTCTCTCTCTCTCTCTCTCTCTCCCCTCTCTATAATGAATAAAGTCTTTTAAGAAAAAAAAAACAGCCTGACCAGGTGGTGGCGCAGTGGATAGAGCGTCGGACTGGGATGCGGAAGGACCCAGGTTCGAGACCTCGAGGTCGCCAGCTTGAGCGCGGGCTCATCTGGCTTGAGCAAAGAGCTCACCAGCTTGGACCCAAGGTCGCTGGCTCCAGCAGGGGGTTACTCGGTCTGCTGAAGGCCCACGGTCAAGGCACATGTGAGAAAGCAATCAATGAACAACTAAGAAGTCACAACTCGCAAGGAGAAACTGATGATTGATGCTTCTCATCTCTCTCCGTTCCTGTCTGTCTGTCCCTGTCTATCTCTGCCTCTGTAAAAAAACAAAACAAAACAAAAAAACTCTTTGGCATCAAGAAAGTGAATTAATAAAGCTAATTAAAAAAAGAAAAGAAAAGAAAAGAAAAACATTGTGGAGAGCTAGTCTCAACTACCAAGCCCTAGTTCCTCATCCACCTGGTGGAAATAACAAAAGTGTATACCGGGCTGTTCACCTGACTCCAGCTCACCTTTGCACCTGCCAGGCCCCGCCTTTGTCTGCGTTCCCAGCCTGGCCAACTCCCAACTGCTTCCCCCCACCCCCTGCCCCCAGGACCCATCCCTTCCCAGCTCCTTCTGCGCTCCGCCCTGATCGCTACTCCAACACTTTCTGGGCAGGGTTGTGATTTGTCCTTCTGGGTTCTATTTACTCTGTGTTTCAGAATGAGTTACACTGTTGCTTTTTCAATGAATGAGTCCTAGATAAGGAAACCCAGGGAAAGAGATTTTTTTTTTTTGGTCACATCACAGGGGCGCTAGCACCTACTGAATCATGAAGTAAAAAAAGCGCTTTTAGCCCTGGCCGGTTGGCTCAGTGGTAGAGCGTCGGCCTGGCATGCGGAAGTCCCGGGTTCGATTCCCGGCCAGGGCACATAGGAGAGGCGCCCATTTGCTTCTCCACTCCTCCCCCTCTCCTTCCTCTCTGTCTCTCTCTTCCCCTCCTGCAGCCAAGGCTCCATTGGAGCAAAAGATGGCCCAGGCGCTGGGGATGACTCCTTGGCCTCTGCCCCAGGCGCTAGAGTGGCTCTGGTCAGGACAGAGCGACGCCCCGGAGGGGTAGAGCATCGCCCCCGGTGGGCGTGCCGGGTGGATCCCGGTCGGACGTGTGTGGGAGTCTGTCTGACTGCCTCCACATTTCCAGCTTCAGAAAAAAAAAAAAAAAAAAAAAAAAAAAAAGCACTTTTGAAGGAAAACAAGAAAAATGTAAATGCCTTTTCCGTTAAATCAATATACTTCTGGAAGAGACCCCAGTGACCAGATATTCCAGTCCTGGTGTTTTATAAAAGAAAAGGAGGGGTAGAGAATTTAAAGATGGAGCAGAGCTATGGCTAAACTCGATTCCAGGCCTGACCAGTGGTGGCACAGTAGACAGAGCATAGACTGGGGACTCTGAGGTCCCAGGTTCCGAACCCTGAGGTTGCCGGCTTGAGTGGGGGCTCATGGGGCTTGAGTACAGGCTCACCAGCTTGAGTGTGTGTGGGGGGGAGGGGGTTTTTTGGCTTGAGCATGGGAACATAGATATGACTCCATGGTCACTGGCTTGAGTCCAAGGTCGCTGGTTTAAGCAAGGGGTCACTGGCTTGGCTGAAACCACTTGGTCAAGTACGTATGAAAAGCAACCAATGAACAACTAAAGTGACACAACTATGATTTGATGCTTCTCCTTTCTGTCTCTCTCTCTCCAAACAAACAAATAAAAACTTGATGCCAGAGCTTCCTAACGGTGCTAAATTCCTTTCGGTCTGGTCCACCCTTTATAAACACAAAACAAGATGGACATATTTTGTAACCACAGAAAGATTTTTTTTTATTCATTTTTAGAGAGGAGAGAGAGATAGAGAGGGAGAGAGAGGAGAGAGAGACAGAGAGAGAGAAGGGGGGAGGAGCTGGAAGCATCAACTCCCATATGTGCCTTGACCAGGCAAGCCCAGGGTTTCTAACCGGCAACCTCAGCATTTCCAGGTTGACACTTTATCCACTGCGCCACCACAGGTCAGGCTATCAGAAATATTTTAACAGATAGCAAATTAAGGCTCCTCCACTCATTTTTTTTTTAGCTGACGTAAAATTCACATAAAATAAACAACCACTAACCACCGTAAAGTGTACAATTTAGTGGCATTTTCTGTACTAGATTTTTGTCTCATGTTTTCTTCCTTAAAAAAATTAAAATTTCACACGTGAGATTCTATTCGACCTGGTCCCACTTAAACTCCAGATAAAGACTTCCTTTCTGAGGCGGGATGAGTGAAAGGCTGTGGAGGAACGAGGCCAGGCCTCCTCCCACCCCGGGAACTCCTGGGAGCGAGAGATGCCAGTTACAGCCCTTCGGTGGCCTCTTGCCAAAGACAATAAATAAGTCACTCCTTCAAGTGCACTGCTTTATTGCAGAGGTTTTTGTTGCCTTTTTCTTGATGCTGTTATGCCTTAGGTGCAAAAAGAGCAGGGGAAGAGCCTAGCAGCTTTGATGATAGTTTTGGTTTGACTCATCCTCCAACTGAAAAGAGTTGAGTGGTGACTATTTAGGAACCTGTGTGGGTGTGGGGAGTGGTTGGTTTGGTCGTGTCCCTGCAGTTCCAGTGGGTTCCAGCTCTCCCTGGAGGTTTCCCTGAAATCCCCAGCTCACGAGGGTTTCCCCCTTCTGGGGCTTACTTTTGGGGCTACTCATTTGGTTCCAAGCACAAAGCTCTGGGTGTTTTGAGTGGTCTTTTTTATATACCTTGTTCAGACTCTGCAATTTGACTAGAGGCTCCTTATATTTGAAATCTGTTTGTATTTGCCAAACTTGCTGCTTTTTCTTTTATGTGATAAATATGAATTAAAATGTGGCTTAAGTTCTTGCCCTGGGCATAACATTTGCCTGAACTATGTGAAATCTAAAGTTTAAGTCCACATGGTTCTTAATCCTTCTGAGAAGTAGATTCTAGTAAGAAAGATAAATAAATTATACTTTTTAAAATTTTATTGATTTTGACAGAGGGAGAGAGAAAGAGAGAGAGATGAGAGACTGAAAAGCATCAACTTATAGTTGCTTCACTTCAGTTGTTCATTGATTGTTTTTTTATATGTTCCTTGATCAGGGGGCTCCGGCTGAGCCAGTGACCCCTTGCTTAAGCCAGTGACATTGGGCTCGAGCCAGTGACCTTAGGATTCAAGCCAGTGACCTTTGGGCTCAAGTCAGTGACCTTGGGATTATGTCAATTATCCTGCGCTTGCCTGACTAGGCAGTGGCGCAGTGGATAGAGTGTCAGACTGGGATGCGGAAGACCCAGGTTCGAGACCCCGAGGTCACCAGCTTGAGCACGGGCTCATCTGGTTTGAGCAAAAGCTCACCAGCTTGAGCCCAAGGTCCCTGGATCAAGCAAGGGGTTACTCAGTCTGCTGAAGGCTCGCGGTCAAAGCACATATGAGAAAGCAATCAATGTACAACTTAGGTGTTGCAATGCGCAACAAAAAACTAATGATTGATGCTCTCATCTCTCCGTACCTGTCTGTCTATTCCTCTCTCTGACTCTCTCTGTCTCTGTTTAAAAAAAAAGAAAGAAAGAAAGAAAAAAAGAAAAATAAATAAATAAATTATCCTGTGCTTAATCCAGCAACCCTGCAAGCCAGGGCTCAAGTCAGTGACCTTGGGGTTTCAAACCCAGGACCTCAGCATTCCAGGTTGACGCTCTATCCACTGTGCCACCACCAGTCAGGGAGTTATGCTTATTTGACAAATATTTATTGAGCTTCTGTTGGTCAAATAAGTTTGTAAATATGATATATAGGTTTGCTTGCTTATAGTTTGCATTGGGTGTGGGGGACAGGCTGTAAGCAGGCAGGGTTGTGATACCCTAAGGCTTAGTTTTAAGACTAAGCCTTTCCCACCCCAAGTGACTTTGTATCAGAGACTTCCTTGTTTGTATATTGGATTAAAGGTTTTGATTTCTACACTATCAAATTGGGCAGACTAGGAGCTTGCTCTCTCTTGGTTCCTGAGATTAGCATTAGAGGAGAGAGCAGATTAAGGAAAGCAGAGAAAGGCCACATGGAGGAGAGGAGAAGCAGCCAAGATGGTGGAGTGCTGAAGGAGAAGTCAGTTTGTGCAGAGAGAAGGAGATGGGGAACAGAAGTGAATAAGGCTGGTGAGGTAGAAACCTTTGATTCTAGGAAACTAGGATGAGTCAGTGGCTTTGGGAGCCCAGAATGGAAAAGGAAGTGTTTACCCACTGTGTGTATTTCTTGCCCGCTGGGTGCAAGCTAGGATAAAGATGATGGCCCACCAGTTCTTGGCTCCGTTGTTTCATTACCATCTGTCCAAATCAAATGTGAATCTGCATGAGCCAGGCGGCTGTGATGGTGGCCATGGCTACTGGCTTTACAGCTTCCTAATAGCAGGCACAATGGTAGGTGCCAGGGATGCAAAGATGAATTGGACAAGGTTGTGGCACTCAAGGACTCACAGTGTGCTGAGAATTGTCTGTCTGGGCTGACAATATGACTCGTTCACTGAACTTAGGACACTCCTAGGAGATGTTTGAAACTCTCACTTAGACTAGAGAAGGTGGGGTCTTATGAGACATCTTCATAAAAAGGTAGGCCTAAGAATTCTCTTAATATCTTTTAATATAAACATTTACTTGAATACCTCAATAAATTCAATGAGTGAGAAATTGATTAAGAACCCTAATTATTTGGTGGGAGGTGGGTCAATGAAAGGATGTGGTAGTCAGCCACAGATTGAAACTCTAATCCAATACACCACATCTAACCTTACCCAACACTGCCTCCAGTTTCCGGCCATTTCTTTTCGGGCTCCAAAGAGATCTTATGCTGCCTTCCTGTGCCTTGGATGGAGATTTTCAGGTAGAGCAAGATATTACTGCTTCCGGAAGAAGGGGGGTGAGGGTGGGCGAGGCAGAACCTACAATTAGTTTTCATGATAGAGATCTTGAAGAAGAAACCACAGGTGCTCACTATGATTTTAGTTTAATTGGAAACACACCCTGAATGGTACATAAAATCAAAATTGTTGCTTTCATCTGAATTTGAGACTTAGAGACTATAGGTCTAATTATGCTTCCCACCCCCACACTACACAATATGCACCTATTAAGTTCTTCCAGCGTTAACTGGGTCTATGAGACAATATAATTTAGCCCAATGAATGTGGCAGAATAGGATACTACATATACATAGTATAGGTACTACTGTCGTCTGCATGTGCTGGTAAGAGTTCTGCTCTATTTCCTGGTGTTTAACTTTTTTTTGAAACCTCATTAGTCATACAGTGACTTGGGACTTTTACATCCTGAATAGGTCAGCAAGAACTTTCATGCTGCTGGGCATGAGTGTTCTTGCTGACTGAAAAAGGAGACATTCATTTGGTGATGAGGAACTGAATAGCCTTTAGCCGCAGTTCACAAACAGTCTCCTGTATGGTGCTGGGGTGCAAGAGAGCCTAACAGACATTTTTTTTTTTTTTTTTTACTAAAAAAAAGAAAAGACAAAAAAATAAAAGAGTTGGTGTTTAAGTTAACAAACTTCACATTTTCCCACCAATTCTTTAAATCATTTTCTAACATATTGCTTTCATTTACCTCCAAATACTTCTAGACACATCAGCTGTGACTGGAGTCCTTCAGAAAGGACAGTGTTAGGTGGAAGATGACAAAGTGACCTTCTTTTTACCACAAACCAGAAATTCCATGTTAGCTCTGAAATAAGATCACATCAAACATGTGTGTTGTGTTACGCTAAATTGACTTTTCTTTGGTTACAAGTGACCAAAAATAAAGAGAGCTTAAGCAAAAAAAAAAAAAAAAAAAAAAATCAAAGGGTGGAGGGACGGGTGGGACAAGACTGGCATATTTCCTAGAATGTGGGAGAAGTGGGCCCGGCCTGGGGAAGGCAGAACCAGGGCGTCTCTGAGGCTCCACAAGCACAAACATATGCAGAGACTTTTCTTCTTAGAGCGCTCGCTGCCTCAAATACTTCTATGTCAAAATGGCCACTTCCCAGGAAGGAGGAAATGATTGTCCCCTCTTTGCTCAGGGTTCAGCTCTGGACAGGTCAGCCATGATGCTAGGGTAGAACCACACAACCGAAGCCAGACCTAGAGCAATCTACTCGTCAGGACAGAGTAGGAAGATCAGAGGGAAGGGGGGCCATCTACTGCCCACCACACGTTCACTTTAGTGCTTTAACCGCATGTTACAATTAAAGGTAAACTTGTTTGTTTTCCATAGTACAGTGATAAACTGACTAAATTATGTATTCTTTCAAAATACTCTATTTTCAAAACTTAAAAAAAAAGTAATTAAGGCCTAGTGCAGTGACCCGAATCAGAGGTGTGCCCAATGGAAAATACAGGATGAGTCTGGCATTCCGATATGCAATGGGACAGATGTCAGAGGCTCACAACTTGCAATCACTATGAACATGCAATTAAGGACAAATCTCTTAATTAGTTGTGGGTTTTTTTAGATTTTATTTATTCATTATAGAGAGGAGAGAGAGAGAGAGAGAGAGAGAGAGAGAAGGAGGGAGGAGCAGGAAGCATCAACTCCCATATGTGCCTTGACCAGGCAAGCCCAGGGTTTCAAACCAGAGACCTCAGCATTTCCAGGTTGATGCTTTATCCACTGCGCCACCACAGGTCAGGCTTAATTAGGTTTTAAAATAGGACAAAAAAAAAATTTTAAGGTCCAAAAATGTATCATTATTGTTTTATGCCATGGATATTAACTGGCTTCTAGTCTTGAATGTGTGCATGTACACTGCTCACAAAAATTAGGGGATATTTAAAAATGAATATGAAGCCATAAACTATCCCCTAATTTTTGTGAGCAGAATATATGGACAAATCCACATATATTCATACATTTTGATATCAATGTCCTTCACATTCCAAAACTATGCTATCTGCAGCCTTTCTAACTATATAGGTGGAAAACCATAATTAACAATGCCTAAATTACATATGTGGAAACATAGCTGTTGGAGTCACTATTCTGACAGCCTGTCCTTGTTTGAAGTCCCACTTCTTTGTCTCACACAAGTTTCCTAGGTCTGTTTCCCATGGCTGTACGACAGACCTGAAACAACGGATGTAAGTCGTGTGGTGGGAAGACTGTAGAAGTGCTTCCCTAGAAGTCCAGAGAACAGCTCGGCATGCCCGCTGCTGTGACCTCAGAGTCACACGTTTCATTACCAGGAAGTGGACTATGTCAGGCTCTCTCCTTCCCCGGTCTCTGGTGTTGTCAGAAACCATGAAATGGCCTGACCTGTGGTGGCGCAGTGGATAAAGCGTCGACCTGGAAATGCTGAGGTCGCCGGTTCGAAACCCTGGGCTTGCCTGGTCAAGGCACATGTGGGAGTTGATGCTTCCAGCTCCTCCCCCCTGTCTCTCTCTCCCTCTCTCTTTCCTCTCTAAAATGAATAAATAAAATAAAAATTTAAAATTATATAAAAAAAAAAAGTACAAAGCTTGATTCAAATACAAGGTGTGATTATTGTAATTAAATGTATATCTTTAAAAAAAAAAAAAAAAAGAAACCATGAAATGTAGGCCCAGCCTGCACAGATGAGCCTCCTGCCCACTTAATAAATAGCTTCATTTCTGGAGAAGCATATGAGCAAAGGCTTCTCCTGCTTTCAGAACTTGATATGCAGGTGAGAATCCTGGAAATTCTCGCTCCAGACTGCAGCAAACACTTGTATTTCTAGGAATAAATGAAAATGTCATCTCTGAACTATTGATCTCCTTATCATCTCATCAACTCGGATTTCTTTACAGTTCTTTTAAAAACAAACTCTTGGGGGCTATTTTCCTTCTTTCCATTATTTAGGAATGGAAGAGGTGCCTATTTTACTTTAACAAACTTAGCCCACACTCTGTGAAAACACATTACTCACGCAATTTACACCTCTGAGTGGAAACACCAAAAAGGAAAAAACAACAGTCTAACAGTGAACTCCACAACTTTTAGATCATCAGATTTTTCCAAATAAAATTTACGAGTTTGTATCTCAACTGCCAGACTAAAATCCCAGAAACCTGGGGTGACAGCAGAAGCAGGGGACCCGTGCTCTGGTTGGACCTGCAGCATTCATGGGAAACTCAGGCATGGAGCCTTTGGCTTTGCAGCTCACACACCCGGGTCCCCCAAGGAAGCAGGTGATTTCTCCTGTCGGCCTTATTTCTGTCCTTTGCTCTCACAATATGTTCCAGGAAGGCTTACTGGAGAACAGTATGGAGATGCCTCAAAAAATTAAGAATAGATCTACCACACAACCCAGCTATCGCACTCCTGGGTATTTAGCCAAAGAATACGAAAACACTAACTCAAAGACATATATGCTCTGCTATGTTCATCGCAGCATTCTTCATAATAGACAACATATGAAAACAACTTAGTGTTCATCGATGGATACATGGATAAAGAAAATGTATCCCCGTGCGCGCACGCGCGCGCACACACACACACTCACATATACTCACACACACACAATGGACTATATTATTCAGCCATAAAAAAGAAGGAAATCTTGCCATTTGCAACAACATGGATGGACCTTGAAGATATTATGCTAAGTGAAATAAATCAGATGGAGAAAGACAAATACCATATGAAATTACTTAAATGTGAAATCTGAAAACTAAAACAAACTCACAGATACTGGTGGTTACCAGAGGGAAAGGGGTTTGGGGAACGACTAAATGGGTAAAGGAGGTTATAGTATGGTAGTGGATGGCAACTAGACCTACAATAGCGATCACTATGTCGTGTATACAAATGCTGAATTACAATGCTGCACAACTGAGAAATATATAATGTATAGCAGTTGTACAAAACAACAGCAAGAGAAGAAATGGATAGTTGAATGAATGGATGAATACACACATGGATGGATGAATGAATAAATAAATATATAAATAAATATGCTGTGGCTCTGTGCAGAAGAATTGGGAATATGATTGGCTCAGCCTTTTAGTTTTGTACTCTTAAATAAAAAAGTATCATTTTCTATGTGTGTGACTTTTAAAAAAGTGGGAAGCAACTGTTCTAGGCAATGCAAGTATTTCCTTGGAAGCCACCAAAGTAGCAATTCATAGCAATTCAACAAAAGTTAAATGTCAAACTAGGAGAGGAAAAAAATGTGATTTTTTTCCTTCATAATAATTACAGAAAAATGACTTATAAAGAGAGGCCATTACTTTGAATGAAGGTGTTAAAATCACTGGATGCAACACATGAATAATTATAAATAAACGCCTTTCTTTTGGTGATGAAAGAAGATCATTAGGTGATCTAGGATGTTTAAATTTTTAGAAGGACTTACACTGTATGAGAATGCTAGGGAGTGGTACGGAAGATATTTCCCCCTAATACCACTTTGTTGGTCTTACCCCCACCAGCATGGAGAGTCATGGAGGACACTTCTAATCTCCATCCCCTGCCCCTGCCTGATCAGAACTATCTGAGAACTGTGCCTACAGTCATCATTTCAAAATCGTTTTGATTTGTCTTGAGGGTGATTCTCAGCTGGGGGCTAGGAAGGGGGGAGAATGCTGTTTTGGCTGAACCTTGAGTGATTGCGAGGATTTGAACATACACTGCTATGTGGAAAGGACATTCCAGGTGTAGGGAACAGCGTGATTAACAGTGTGGAGACAGGAGTGTCCGGGGCACATACAGGAACCTGCCTAGAGGAGAAGAAACTGGGCTGTGGGACAGGCTACTTGGAAGGCCTGGGCTAGGTGGCGGCGCAGCCCCTCCCAGCTGTGGGCGGTTCCAAGCGGGGAGCTATCACGTGCTGTCTTACACTGAGTGGGCCTGGACCTTACGGATTAAAAAAAATCCATTACAGACAACTGTGGTTTTTATTTTCACTTGATAATTCTTAACTTCCCTCTGGCAGTGCTGCCAGTTTCTGGGTGAAAGTGTCCATCTCTGCCAGATTCGTGTTATTCATTCCCTTCTATTTCTTTTCAATGATGAGCCTCTGACGCATTCCTAACCTTGGATGTTTGTGTGTCTATTGTCCCTGATACACAGTCTAATGTGCTGTGACAGGGAGGTGACTGCTTATCCATGAGACATGAGGAACAATTTCTCACCTCCTAAGAGGCTGCAATGTTGAGCACCATGTGCCAAATGTTTAAAAATAAAGCTCCTAAATGCTTAGAATATTTTAGCAGCTTTGTTGACATAATTTACATACAATACAATTCATCCATTTAAAATGTACAATAAATGTTTTTTTTGTTTGTTTGTTTTTACAGAGACAGAGAGAGAGTCAGAGAGAGGGATAGACAGGAACAGACAGACAGGAACGGAGAGAGATGACAAGCATCAATCATTAGTTTCTCATTGCAACACCTTAGTTGTTCATTGATTGTTTTCTCATATGTGCCTTGTCCGTGAGGCTACAGCAGACCGAGTAACCCCTTGCTTGAGCCAGCGACCTTGGGTCCAAGCTGGTGAGCTTTTGCTCAAACCAGATGAGCCCGCGCTCAAGCCAGCAACCTCGGGGTCTCGAACCTGGGTCCTTGGCATCCCAGTCTGACACTCTATCCACTGCGCCACCACCTGGTCAGGCTCTTATTAATATTTTTAAATTGTGGTAAAATATGTATAATAAAATTTGCCATCTTCACCATGTTAAGTGTACATGTTGTGTGACTATCACCACGATAACCTATTTCCAAACTTTTCCATCATTCCAAAGAAAACGCTTAGAGTATTGCTATGCTATATAATTAGGCTAAGAGTAAAAAAATTCTTTTTGTAAAAGAGGGTGCTTAATATCATCCTCCTGTGCCCCTGGTTCCCCACCACTGATGATCTTTTTTTTTTTTTTTTGGTATTTTTCTGAAGTTGGAAACGGGGAGGCAGTCAGACAGACTCCCGCATGCGCCCAACCGGGATTCACCCAGCACTCCCACCAGGGGGCGATGCTCTGCCCATCTGGGGCGTCGCTCTGTTGCAACCAGAGCCATTCTAGTGCCTGAGGCAGAGACCATGGAGCCATCCTCAGCGCCTGGGCCAACTTTGCTCCAATGGAGCCTTGGCTGCGGGAGGGGAAGAGAGAGACAGAGAGGAAGGAGAGGGGGAGGGATGGAGAAGCAGATGGGCGCTTCTCCTGTGTGCCCTGGCCAGGAATCGAACCCGGGACTCCTGCACACCAGGCCAACGCTCTACCACTGAGCCAACCGGCTAGGGCCCACCGCTGGTGATCTTACAATTTCCTGCTGGCTATTTGTACCTGAGCTGGGAGCCACAGCCCGTGGTGAATCCCATCATCTCCGGAAGGGTCTGCTCTGCTCTACTCCTCTCAGGCCCAAGGGCCGGGCAGCTGGAGCTTCCTTCTCTTCTGGAGATCTCAGGGGTGAAGGAAACGACACAGGCATGTGGGCCAGACGCAAGGCCTCTGATAGGAGCCCTGCATTTTGCACAGAGTAGTCAACTGCTTTTTGTCTCTATTCTCCACTCCTACTTCCAACTCCCCCGGGCAATCATTTTCACAGGTTTGATGTAGATTATTTTGTTTTGCGTTATTATAAAATGTATGTAAATGCATGTTTAAGGTATGTAAGTTACCTCGGCCTAGACCTAAATAAAGAGATAAGGTTTTCCTTTAGTGTCTAGACGAGGGGTCGGGAACCTTTGGCTCGCGAGCCAGATGTAGCTCTTTTGATGGCCGCATCTGGCTTGCAGACAAATCTTTAATAAAAAAAATAATAACGTTAAAAATATAAAACATTCTCTTCCCTGACCAGGCATTGGCGCAGTGGATAGAGCATCAGACTGGGATGCAGAAGACCCACGTTTGAGAACCTGAGGTTGCCAGCTTGAGCACAGGCTCATCTGGTTTGAGCAAAAGCTCACTTACCTTGAGCCCAAGGTCGCTGGCTCAAGTAAGGGGTTACTTCGTCTGCTGAAGGCCCGTGGTCAAGGCACATATGAGAAAGCAATCAATGAACAACTAAGATGTTGCAACGCACAACGAAAAACTAATGATTGATGCTTCTCATCTCTCCGTTCCTGTCTGTCTGTCCCTGTCTATCCCTCTCTCTGACTCTCTCTGTCTCTGTAAAGAAAAAAAAAAAAAAAAAAAATATATATATATATATATATAACATTCTCATGTATTATAATCCATTCATTTCCTACCGCATATGTTCATGGTTGTGGGTGGCTGGAGCCAATCACAGCTGTCCTCCAGGACAACACCAAATTTTTATTGGATAATGCGTAAGGTACACAGTCATTGTATGGCAGTGGTCCCCAACCCCTGGGCCGTGACTGGTACCAGTCCATAGGCAATTTGGTACCGGTCCGCAGAGAAAGAATAAATAACTTATATTATTTCCGTTTTACTTATATTTAAGTCTGAACGATGTTTTATTTTTTTAAAATGACCAGATTCCCGGCCTGACCTGTGGTGGCGCAGTGGATAAAGCATCGACCTGGAAATACTGAGGTCACTGGTTCGAAACCCTGGGCTTGCCTGGTCAAGGCACATATGGGAGTTGATGCTTCCAGCTCCTCCCCCCTGTCTCTCTCTCCTCTCTCTGTCTCTCTCTCTCCTCTCTAAAATGAATAAATAAAATAAAAAATTAAAAAAAAAAAAGAAGCTGAAAAAATGACCAGATTCCCTCTGTTATGTCCGTCTAAGACTCACTCTTGACACTTGTCTGGGTCACGTGATACATTTATCCGTCCCACCCTAAAGGTCGGTCTGTGAAAATATTTTCTGACATTAAACCAGTTCGTGGCCCAAAAAAGGTTGGGGACCACTGTTGTATGGCTCTCATGGAATTACATTTTAAAATATGTGGTATTCATGGCTCTCTCAGCCAAAAAGGTTCCTGACCCCTGGTATAGACTATCACTGTGACCGGCCTTTCCCCTTGTATCCTCCCAGACACGCTTCCCTGACTTACTTTAAGAAAAAATACACACATATCTTTTCATTACCTCACCTTCCACTCGCTGTCTTTAATGAGCAATATATAGCTTACAACAAAACTGTACTCCATTCCCTGGTGCCTCTTTTTAAATTTCTTTTTTTTTTTTTTTTTAACAGGTACAGAGAGAGAGAGTCAAAGGGATAGACAGACAGGAACCCAGGTGCCCACCTTAGAAAGAATCCTGATAATAAGTGCCCTTTTAACAACCGGTTTGCTGAGTTCAACAAAAAATTAGGCATTGGTTCTGCCGAACCACTGCGAACCGGCTAAATCCCACCACTGGATGTAGCCAACACACAGCGGGCAGCTCATGGACATGTGGGAAGCTAGAAGTCCTCGGTGAAAGGAGGCTATGTGCCAAGGGTCCCAGAACTTGTCTGGAAAGGTCACTGTGGCTGCCAAGGAAGAACAGGCCGTCCAGATGCCCCTACCCCACACTGCATGTGGCACCTTGTCCACACTGCCTTTGGAAAGTGGATGTGGCACCAGAATGGGTTCACTACTCTTCATTACTTCAGGTCTAATTCGGGGCTGCTGCATCTGATTGGCCAAACCTAGGCTTGCAAAAGAAATGGCTTTCTTCTTTTTTTTTTTTTTTTAATTTTATTTTATTATTATTATTTTTTTTTTACAGAGACAGAGAGAGAGTCAGAGAGAGGAATAGACAGGGACAGACAGACAGGAACAAAGAGAGATGAGAAGTATCAATCATTAGTTTTTCATTGTGCGTTGCAACACCTTAGTTGTTCATTGATTGCTTTCTCATATGTGCCTTGACCGTGGGGCTACAGCAGACCGAGTAACCCCTTGCTGCAGCCAGTGACCTTGGATCCAAGCTGATGGGCTTTTTTTTTTTTTAATTTTATTTATTCATTTTCAGAGAGAGGGAGAGAGAGAGAAACAGAGAGAGAGAAGGGGGGAGGAGCTGGAAGCATCAACTCCCATATGTGCCTTGACCAGGCAAGCCCAGGGTTTCGAACCGGCGACCTCAGCATTTCCAGGTCGACGCTTTATCCACTGCGCCACCACAGGTTAGGACTGATGGGCTTTTGCCCAAACCAGATGAGCCTGTGCTCAAGTTGGCAACCTCGGGGTCTGGAACCTGGGTCCTCTGCATCCCAGTCCAATGCTCCACCCACTGCACCACCGCCCAGTCAGGCAGAAATGGCTTTCTTTCATTCTTTCTTTCTTTTTTCCCTAAGCATCTAGAATGAGAGGCAGACCCCGTCTCTCGTTAAGACTCAAATGGTGAGGAATTGCCCAAACATAGAAAGTTCAGAGGGTGAGCAGCCAAAAGAGTTACAGATGTCCCCTATAGATAGGTAGGAAGCATCGAGTGCTCTGTGTACATTGGAGTCATGGCTGAATTTTATTCAGTTTAGAAGAATAACCTGGCCCTGGCTGGTTGACTCAGTGGTAGAGCATCTGCCTGGTGTATAGATGTCTCGGGTTGGATTCCCAGTCAGGGCACACAGGAGAAGCACCCATCTGCTTCTCCACCCCTTCCTCTTCCCCTTCTCTCTCTCTCCCCCCCCCCACCTCCCACAATCATGGCTTAGTTGGTTCGAGCAAATTGGCCCCAGCTGCTGGGGATGGCTCTGTGGAGACTCTGCCCCAAGCACTAAATATAGCTCAGTTGTAAGCATGGCCCTAAATAGGCAAAGCATAAGCCCCAGACGGAGGTTGCTGGGTGGATCCTGGTCGGGCGGCATGTGGGAATCTGTCTATCTCTCCTCCTTTCACTTGGAAAAGAAGAAAAAAAAAACTCTAACTGGTGTGTTGTCTTCCCTTTCCTTCTGTTATTAAAAAGATATACTTGGCCTGACCAGGTGGTGGTGCAGTGGATAGAGCGTCGGACTGGGATACGGAAGACCCAGGTTCGACACCCCGAGGTCGCCAGCTTGAGTGCAGGCTCATCTGGTTTGAGCAAAAGCTCACCAGCTTGGACCCAAGGTCGCTGGCTCAAGCAAGGGGTTACTCGGTCTGCTGAATGTTAGATTCAAGGAGTACTGACATGCTGGGGCTGCCAAAAGTGTACAAGGTCCCTGTGATGCTGAGAACAAAGAGTTCAGCAACATCCTGCATTGAGTCAGAGACCCTTATTAGAAATTTATGTTTGAAATTCTCCACTGAGCAATACCCCCCCCCCGTAACTGCGCACAACCTCCCTAGCCAATGACTAACAGCCACATCAGCTTCTGTATGATGCTTGCTCATCCTAGATAGCCACCCTATAAAAAGGAGCCATTTTAGAAGCTCGAGGCTGCAGTGCTCCAGTCTCTTCGGAGGCGTGGGTTGCCTGCAGTCCCTGCGCAGGTTTAGGGGGCTGCAGTGTT
Source organism: Saccopteryx bilineata (assembly GCF_036850765.1). Classification (NCBI taxonomy): domain Eukaryota; kingdom Metazoa; phylum Chordata; class Mammalia; order Chiroptera; family Emballonuridae; genus Saccopteryx; species Saccopteryx bilineata. Next base: position 258,852,659 of record NC_089493.1, read on the forward strand.
CCCCTGTGTGGGTTACCTGCATCCCTGTGCAGGTTTGGGGGGCTGCAGTGTTCCCCTGTGTGGTTTACCTGCAGTCCCTGTGCAGGTTTGGGGGGCTGCAGTGCTCCCTTGCATGGGTTGCCTGCATTCCCTGTGCAGGTCTGCAATAAAACTTATAAAATTCACTTTGTGTCTGCTGTGGCCTCTCTCGCTGGGATGTAACAGATGGAGGCCCCAGCGAGATTGGCCGTGTAAGACCCCTCCTCACGGAGTGGGCTGCAGCAGACGTTGGTAGCTGGCCGGCCTCCGGCAGTTGCCGTTTGGAAACTGAATTTGGCTGATTTGAAACATTTGGAGTCTTGAGACTGTTTGGTAAGGAAGCTTCCTCTTTGAATATTTGAAAACAGAGCTCTGGTTAGAAAAGGGTGTAGTGGAGCAGGCGGGACACCACCTGATTTCTCCTCACCCAGTTGGTCAGGGAACGCAGGACGCTGCCTTCTCCCTTTGGTTTTGGTTTAGAAGTTTTGTTTGTTTTGTGTGCATATTTGGTTTGTTTGTCTGCTACTAGAATGGCCAAGTTAAGAGCAGACTGGCCAAACCAAGGATTGCTAGACTCATAGAAAACATAGAGAGTTTAGCGTACTATCACCAGCACCCACCTGCAGGCAGGTGGCACGGTCAGTATGCAGCCAGTATAGCAGCAGAGGTAGAGAAAGAAAAGGCAGCCAGGCTGCAGCTGGCTGCAGGAGAAGCAGCAGCTCCTCTCACAGTTTCAGGCACTTGCCCCTCCTCCTTGGGCACTGGCTCAAGGGCTGAGCCACTGCTTAGTGAGGCAAAAGTAACAGCACAGTAAGCTAGAGGTTATCATCACCTTGCTACAGCCCTCTGTCCTTCTCTGCTTTGGCTCCGGGGAATCCCCACCTCCTATCTGGAGCCAGACCTGAGGAGAAGATTTAGGGAATTACGGCCCCTTCTAAATCCACTGCTTTAGGCTTCTTTAAATACAGGATACCCAGTTTTGCTCTCTTAGTCAAGCCCCTCAGTGAGATCTTCTGAGCATGGCTTTTAAGGTCTATAATGACCAAGGAAGTAAAAGAAAAGGCAAATAAGGCCCCAAAGAAGTCAGGAAATACCAACTTTTGGCTCCAGCACCCTAAGGGGCTTGCTTCATAGCTTTCATCAAGGCCCTGCTCCAGAGTGGAAAGAAAGGTCATTGAACTGAAGCCTGCCAGGCTTCCCGGCCCCATCAAGGGACACGTCTGTACTGTGGAAAGAGGGACATAAGAAGGTAAGCTGCCCCCTTGCTCCATGGAGGGAGGGTTCAGTCTCTTCTAGCCCTGCTCCAGCTATCTGTGACCTGACCTTGCCCAGCGTGCTGGGAATTGCCACTGAAGGCCTAAGGACATCGTTCAGGAGCCTAAGGTATTTCTTCCAAGTAGAGATAAGCTAATAACACAAGGGCCATCTACTATGCCTTGCTTGAATATTTAAGTTTTATTTATCCCTCAAAGATCTCTACTGTGAGTATTGACAGTCTGGTTTTATTGCTTTATGTTTAGTATCTCCTTTATTTCTCTTATCTCAATGCCCCATGCCTATTATAGGCTGGGACCTGCTGCTAATTCCAGCTAGAAGCAGTAGTCACTAGGACTTAAACTCTAACTGCAAAGTGTAGAAATGTAACACCCTTTCCCTAAGTACTTACAGGTTTTATAGGTTACTCAGCAAACTGTTCAAAGACTGTCCAAGAGGCACTTCTAGCAGTACACCACCCAAGGACTGACTCCCACGTAGACGGGTCCAGACACCATGATCCTGACAACTCCCACTACTGCCAAGGTAGAAGGCATACTCGCCTGGGTCCACCGCAGCCGGCTGAAGCTTGCAGTCCCAGCAGAGACACCTTTGTGGACAGCGAAGACTGACCCCATCAACCCTTGTAAGCTGACCCTGAGAAGGACAGCATGCCCTGCTTCAGCCACAAACCAGAAGTTAACTGGTCCACGCATGGCTAATGCCTAGAGGAACTCACTAAGGACCTCCTTTTAATTAGACTTTGGGGAGGGAGGGAAACTAAGGTAAAGGAAAGCCAAGTAAGTCATCTTAAGGTTTGATGCATGTACTGCTATGAGTCATACAGAAAGGGGGTGTAGGTCCCTTGGCTGAGAGAGAAGCTACAAGGTAAATAAAAGTTATGTATGTGCTCATAGCTACCACTATAGAATAATCTGTGAATATTGGTCATGTGTCCAATAGGCTACTTATGAAAAGGACACCTCCAAAAAGCAATCTTTAAAAGAGGATTACTTAGTACTAACTTAGTCTTTGCTGAAGGTTAAGGTTTTTAAAAATCAAGAGTTTTGACTAGAAAGAAATTGTATGGTTTTGATAATAGAAGGTATAAGGTGTAGAGGTACTTTTGAAAAGAAAAGGAAAAGCAAGTTGTTATGAAGGCCAGTTATTCCTGGATAAGAAAGTGCATAAAAGTTGAAAGTTTGTGTAAGTTGCAGAAGGTTTGTGCAAGTTGTAAGAAGTTAGTACAGAGAAGAAAAATGCAAGGCAGAAAGAAATTAGTCCGTAAGGCTTGTAGTACTAAGGGCACACTATCAGCGTGCCAGCACATACTAGGGAGGACCCCTGACCTAATTATCTTATAGCTACAGCTAAAGTAGAAAATTCTCATGAGCCCCAGCCTTATACCATTCTCCCCACTGATGAAGAATCAAGGATTTGATTTATGTCCAAAAGAGATGGGGGAATGTTAGATTCAGGGAGTACTGACATGCTGGGGCTGCCAAGAGTGTACAAGGTCCCTGTGATGCTGAGAACAAGGAGTTCAGCAACATCCTGCATTGAGTCAGAGACTCAATCAGAAGTTTATGTTTGAAATTCTCCACTGAGCAATACCCCCCCCCCCGTAACTGCGCACGACCTCCCTAGCCAATGACTAACAGCCACATCAGCTTCTGTATGATGCTTGCTCATCCTAGATAGCCACCCTATAAAAAGGAGCCATTTTAGAAGCTCGAGGCTGCAGTGCTCCAGTCTCTTCAGAGGCGTGGGTTGTCTGCAGTCCCTGCGCAGGTTTGGGGGGCTGCAGTGTTCCCCTGTGTGGGTTACCTGCATCCCTGTGCAGGTTTGGGGGGCTGCAGTGTTCCCCTGTGTGGGTTACCTGCATCCCTGTGCAGGTTTGGGGGGCTGCAGTGTTCCCCTGTGTGGTTTACCTGCAGTCCCTGCGCAGGTTTGGGGGGCTGCAGTGCTCCCTTGCATGGGTTGCCTGCATTCCCTGTGCAGGTCTGCAATAAAACTTATAAAATTCACTTTGGGTCTGCTGTCGCCTCTCTCGCTGGGATGTAACACTGAAGGCCCATGGTCAAGACACATATGAGAAAGCAATCAATGAACAACTAAGGTGTCGCAACAAAAAATTGATTATTGATACTTCTCATCTCTCTCTGTTCCTGTCTGTCTGTCCCTATCTATCCCTCTCTCTGACTCTCTCTCTATCTCTGAAAAAAAAAAGAATACAAAAAATTAAAAGATAATATCTCTTTCTATAATAAATAAATAAAAAGATACACTTGGACAACTTCTTTTAGCAAATTTGTTTTGTGAGGTAAAAATTCTGATATCCAAACCTTACAGTATTCTTTTTTCTTTTTCAAGTTTACATTGCTATATTTGAAATATAATTATGGAGCAAGCCTTTTCAAAGTAAGCTTAACTACAGCTCATCTCCAAGATTCTAATCTGATTCATGTTTGGAACCAATGTACAGTTTCGTAATTTGCAAAGTTTTTTCTATTGTCTTTCTTCCTTTAAACTGAAACAGTTAAATTTTCTTTAAAAAAGTATGTAGCTTGGCCTTGCCTGGGTAGCACAGTTGGTTAGAGCATCATCCCAATATGCTAACGTTGAGGGCTTGATCCCTGGTCGGGGCACATATAGGAACAAATCGATGGTTTTGTCTTTCTTTCTCCCTTTCTCTCTTTCTAAAATCAATCAATAAATTAAAAATAAAGAATTTTTTTAAAAAGTATGTAGCCTGACCAGGCAGTGGCGCAGTTGATAGAGTGTCAGACTGGGATGCTGAGGACCCAAGTTTGAGACCCTGAGGTCACCAGCTTGAGCGCGGGCTCATCTGGTTTGAGCAAAAGCTCACCAGCTTGGACCCAAGGTCGCTGGCTCAAGCAAGGCGTCACTTGGTCTGCTGAAGGCCCACGGTCAAGGCACATATGAGAAAGCAATCAATGAACAACTAAGGTGTCACAACGCTCAACAAAAAACTAATGATTGATGCTTCTCATCTCTCCGTTCCTGTCTGCTGTCTGTCCCTGTCTATCCCTCTCTCTCTCTCTCTGTCTCTGTAAAAAAAAAAAAAAAGTATGTAGCTTGTATTACTATAAGGTAGAAAAAGAGAAAAAATAAAATGGAACAATAATGAAGTACAGAGAGAAAATACTTATTTTTGTAACCAAATTGTATTATTTCTCAGGTAAATAGAATCATATTTCTTATATATTAATAGCTACTTTGTTTACTAGTTAGTTTTACTCTGTTTATTCTCTGAAGTCTCAAAATCTTAGTCTGCCTCACTGATGTCCTATTTATCTGACATCTTATTAGTGAGTAATGGCATTTGAGCTGTCACTGATGTTTCATGTTAAACCTACCCTCTCACCATTTCCTGTGGCTTTATGGCGAAATATGTTATAGTTACTTGATTTTATATCCCATTTCTGCCCTGACCCCAAACCCTAATGAAACAGATAAGAGAGACTGAGTGTAGGAATTAGGTACAGTACTTGCCTATCATTAGACAATTGTCAATCACAAACCAGATTGGATTCCAGACCTAGAAGGGAAGAAAAGATGTTTTAAGTAAGATAACAGGCATCAGTGAAAGACAGCATTGGCGGTGGGAGGGGGGAGGTAATTTGTGCAATTTCCTTTCGAATTTTAGAAATTTATGGTCCAGCATGCTGCTGAAGCCTGTTCCTGTCTCTTTCTAGGACAGGCAAACATCTCTAACCTCCCCAAGCTAGAGGATGCAGAAAGAAGCCGCTGAGGGAGGGAAAGGGAGGCCAGCCAGATGGTAGAGGCATGGAGAGGAGGCAGGGGGTAAGGGAGAGGGTGGGGGTGCTAATTAGCTTTTCTTACCTCACCAAGAGCCAGTGGCAAGCAGATGGCTGCACCCTTACCAACACCCTTTCTCTGCCCAGAAAGCAATGGTGGTTGATCTTGTGGTCACGCAGAGAGCACGTACTTTATTTTTTCTCTTCAAAATGTGGAAGTGGTGGAAGGACAGACAAAGGGAAAATTTATATTTAAATATTATATGTATCTAAGAAAAATAGATTTATCTCCTTTTTAATTTTTATTTATTTATTTAGTATTTTTCTGAAGTGAGAAGCGGGGAGGCAGAGAGACAAACTCCCGCATGCGCCCAACCGGGATCCACCCAACATCCCCCCAGCACCCGGGCCAACTTTTGCTCCAATGGAGCCCTGGCTGCGGGAGGGGAAGAGAGAGACAGAGAGAAAGTAGAGGAAGAAGGGTGGAGAAGCAGGATGGGCGTTTCTCCTGTGTGCCCTGGCCGGGAATCGAACTCGGGACTTCCACACACTGGAATGATGCTCTACCTCTGAGCTAGCCAGCCAGGGCTATAGATTTCTCTCATTTTGAAAAATTAGCCTGACCTGTGGTGGCGCAGTGGATAAAGCATCGACCTGGAAATGCTGAGGTCGCCGGTTCGAAACCCTGGGCTTGCCTGGTCAAGGCACATATGGAAGTTGATGCTTCCTGCTCCTCCCCCCTTCTCTCTCTCTCCTCTCTCTCCCTGTCTCTCTCCTCTCTAAAAAATGAATAAATAAAAAAAAAAAAGAAAAATTAGATGCCCGTTCATATTTTGACAATGCCAGCTGAAAGTGACTTGTTCTTTCTATTACCAAAAAATCATTCCAAACTAATCAAATTGTGTCTGGAGATCTAAAAAAATATTTATAATTGATAACACAAGAAAACTGGCTATGAAGTCTAAACTCAACAGCCATACCCTCTTGTGTTTGGCAAAAGGTTGGCTTACGGATAAAAAGATTCAGCAGAACATGCATCAGGCTACTCACGTTGGCCTTTCTTTGCACAATGTCAGTTTCTGTGGGGTGGGGCTGTGTCTTGATCACTTCATAATTTCTTTTGAATGGGCCATGATGATATTCACTGAAAGTCTGTTAAATGGAATCAAGGTACAGTGAGTCAATCACTACATGGACTACTCAACATTTGTATAATTATTATTAACTTTATGCCAAGATAAACATTAGTGAGTAAAACAGTTAACATTTTGAAAGTGCAATATTGTAACAGACCCTGGTTTTGCTGTTATCATGTTTTACATGCTAATTTAAATGGTAGCTTTCAAAATTGGAAAGTAAAGATTCTAATATCTATTTTTGTAGAAGAAAGGGATGTAATAGATATTTAACGATGTTCCAGATACACTTTACATATATTAACATATTCAGTCCTTTCAACGTCCCTATGAGGTAGTTTCTTCTCTGCTTTTTACAGATGAGGGAATGAAGGTTCCATATGTAAAGTACATCACTAGAGGTCACATAGTGAGTGACTGAGCAGGATTCACACTGATTATAAAGCCTGCACTGTCCTGCTTTTGTTCTACCTGAACCCCAATATCTCCATTGGCCCCCAAATACTATTTTTTTTTTGTCCAGTGACTGGTCAAACCAACACACTGTCTCTCTAAAGCACTTTTCATGTTCTTCCTTGCCCCCAACCTCAATAGCGGAAAGAGATCTGGCATCCCGTCTTCAACTGCTTCACTATCCTACATTTAAATCATATTTGGAGCTTTCAAAGTCAAATGGGAAGTAGTGTCTCGCTGGAGATCCAGAACAGAGTGTTAATTCTGGTTCTAAAGTGCAGTTCTGTAATTCTGTCCAACCTCTGCCTTGTGCTTGGTAAGATGTGATACATGTATCTTATCCTTGTATTTGGTATTTATTCCATTGTCTGAACATCTTTTAGATCTAATGTTAACTAGATCTAGATCTCCAATGTTAACTAGATTCCATTTATGGTCAGGAGCAACATCTATGGTTCTCTTTCTCATTGTTTAGCATGCCACATTCAATTTATTTATACATTTTTTTATTTTAGAGAGAGAAGAAGGTGAGAAAGAGAAACACTGATTTGTTGTTCCACTTACTCATGCGTTCACTGGTTGAGTCTTATATGTGCCCTGACTGAAGATCAAATCTACTACCTGGATGTGTTGGGATAACCAACTGAGATACCTGGCCAAGAATTCAATTCTTTAAATACACATATTTCATCCAGTAAACGATTTTCTACAATTTCTTCATTAACAGTCATGACCAACTTTGCTGGAAGCATTTGAGATGACATAGTAAACCTGAAGCTGAAATAGGCTGTTGGTATTTAAGGAGAATAAGTCTTACAATATACGTTGCTATTTATAATATTTGTAACTATTTTATCAGTAGTAGATGGTCACTAAAACATTAGAGATCAGACTCTTATTTACAGACAAGAGTATAGAAATAAAAGTCTCTCCCCCAATAGAATTGTTACAAAGTTTTAAAATAATTGTTCTGAGAAGTTTTAAGAGTATCTTTTGACAAGCATGTACTAGTTTCTTGCTCAGAGGAAGTATACAGGAAGCCTTTTTTCAGAGACTTACAAGAATTGAGAAATCGGTGAAAGGCTAGGGTACTTAGATTATCTATTGTTATATATCACTCTACTTCTTTATGGGCACCATGGACAGAAGTGACAGGATTTCATCATCTGTAGTGTCCCCCAGGAGAATTCGGCTGCCTTCAAGGGTCTTAGGATTTGGTTGAAATGATAGACCAAAAAGCAATATGCTTGGTTTCAAGTGCCTGTTAGAGACGATAATGTTATGGGGGTTCATAGGAGGAATGATATCTTAATTATTTTGGGGTGAAGCAGACATTTTAAGATTCACTTTACTTTTAAAAATAAAAGTGCTGGACTCACCCCTGTGACTTCCCTTTTCCCTATGACAATTAAGACCTCGCTTCTCCATCCTTCATTTTGAAATAAACTCAAATCCCTTAAAGGAAGTATATAGTAAATGAAAAAAAAAACTGAGAAGTTAAGATTAGAGAAATGAAACTAATTTCTTTTAAATGACAACCGGTTTTTGAAAACCTTGTGCAGAAGTTGATTCAAGTTACCATAGGTTGATTTTTGCAAGTGAATGTCACAGTGAGTGACAGCATTTTTTTTTTTTTTTTTTTTTTGCAGTCATGGTGGATTGTCTGACCTATTTACTTCTGGTTTGTAATAGAATATAGGCTTATATGGTTCTGGATGTACCTCAAGAGCCCAGTGAGACCAAGAACAGCAGCTTTGAGTTTTACTTCCTCTATGTCAGTGGTCCCCAACTTTTTTTGGGCCATGGACTGGTTTAATGTCAGAAAATATTTTCACGGACTGGCCTTTAGGGTGGGACGGATAAATGTATCACGTGACCGAGACAAGCGTCAAGAGTGAGTCTAGACCAGGGGTCCCCGAACTTTTTACACAGGGGGCCAGTTCACTGTCCCTCAAGACTGTTGGAGAGCCAGACTATATAAAAAAAAAACTATGAACAAATCTCTATGCACACTGCACATATCTTATTTTAAAGTAAAAAAACAAAACAGGGACGAATACAATATTTAAAATAAAGAACAAGTAAATTTAAATCAACAAACTGACCAGTATTTCAATGAAAACTATGGGCCTGCTTTTTGGCTAATGAGATGGTCAATGTCCGGTTCCATATTTGTCACTGCTAGCCGTAACAAGTGATATGACGCGCTTCCGGAGCCGAGACGCGTGCATCCCACGTCACCGGAAGTAGTACTGTACGTGAGTGACGCTGCTACATACAGTACTCCAGGAGCACAGGATATGGATGCTGACCACCACTGAAAGAGGTGCCCCTTCCAGAAGTGTGGTGGGGGCCGGATAAATGACCTCAGGGGGCCGCATGTGGCCTGCGGGCCGTAGTTTGGGGACCCCTGGTCTAGACGGATGTAACAGAGGGAATCTGGTCATTTTTAAAAAATAAAACATCGTTCAGACTTAAATATAAATAAAATGGAAATAATGTAAGTTATTTACTCTTTCTCTGCGGACTGGTACCAAATGGCCCATGGACCGGTACCAGTCCTTGGCCCGGGGATTGGGGACCACTGCTCTATGTTCTCCCCACTAGTGCCTCATAATTTTATCATCTCCTGATCTCTTTTGATAAACATAAAAATCTCATCTGCGCCCCACATCTGAGAAAGTCCTTTAGGAACAGGGAACTTTCTGTCTACCACCATCACACAGTTGAGAATCATAGCATGGCTGGCCAAGAAGACTTAGTCAAAATTTAATATGTATTATTAAAACAAAGATACTTATTTATTTTGCTACCCCAGATTCGGATAATTCCCTTTTTCTTCCCTTCTTCTAAATCCCCATCCCACTTGAAAATTACATCTGCACTCCTCTTGAATTAAATCAGTGCTGTGTCTTTAGTTGCTTAGAAAGTAGTTATACTATTAAAAGAATTTAAGTCCCTAGAATACTAGAGATCAATATTTGAATCTGATCAATGGAATAATCAGTGCCCAGATATATATTCATATAAAACATACTCTATTGTTCAACATATTTGTGAGATTTATCCATGTTGCTGCATGTATCTGTGGCTCAGTCTTTTTAATTGCTAAATAGTACTTACACCATGGTTGATTTGTCTATTCTCCTGTGGGTGGGCATTTGGATTCATTCCAGTTTGGGTTATTATGAATAAAGTTCCTATAAACTTCTTGTATAAACCTTTTATTTTATTTTATTTTATTTATTTTCAGAGACAGTGAGAGAATCAGAGAGAGGGATAGATAGGGACAGATATACAGGAATGAAGAGAGATGAGAAGCATCAATAATCAGTTTTTCGTTGTGACACCTTAGTTGTTCATTGATTGCTTTCTCATATGTGCCTTGACCGCAGGCCTTCAGCAGACCGAGTAACCCCTTGCTCAAGCCAGTGACCTTGGGTCCAAGCTGTTGAGCTTTGCTCAAACCAGATGAGCCTGTGCTCAAGCTGGCAACCTCAGGGCCTTGAACCTGGGTCCTCCGCATCCCAGTCTGATGCTCTATCCACTGCACCACCGTCTGGTCAGGCTTGTATAAACTTTTTAGTAAACAAAAGCTTTCTTTTGTCTTGTGAGTAGAATTGCTGGACTAAAGGGTAGGTACATTTATTTATTTATTTATTTTTGGTATTTTTCTGAAGCTGGAAACAGGGAGGCAGTCAGACAGACTCCGCATGCACCTGACTGAGATCCACCTGGCACGCCCACCAGGGGGCAATGCTCTGCCCATCTGGGACACCACTCCGATGCAACCAGAGCCATTCTAGCGCCTGAGGCAGAGGCCACAGAACCATCCTCAGCGCCCAGGCCAACTTTGCTCCAATGGAACCTTGGCTGCGGGAGGGGAAGAGAGAGACAGAGAGGAAGGAGGGGGGGTGGAGAAGCAGATGGGCGCTTCTCCTGTGTGCCCTGGCCGGGAATCAAACCTGGGACTCCTGCACGCCAGGCCGACGCTCTACCACTGAGCCTACCAGCCAAGACCAGGGTAGGTACATTTTTAACTTTATACAAACTGTCAAACAATTTCCTGAAGTAGTTATACTATTTTATACTCCTATCAGCAATATGTGATAGTTTTAGTTGCTCCTTTATTCAATGTATATGCAAATCAGAGAGGTCTTTAATTAAATTTTAATGTCATCTCTTTTCAGAGACTTTTTTTTTCTTCTTTTCAGAGACTTTAACAGAATATTTTTGGTAGCATTAAATCCTAGGTATGTGGGTGCCCAAATTCTTGCTCAGTATCTCATATTCATAGTTAATATTCACAAAATACAAATATTTCACACAAAATACAGAGTCATCTTATTTTATGGAATTGTTATATTCCTTAAAAATACTTGTGTGTAAAGCTAATTTTTATAATACAGATCACTTACTGAAATAAACCTTCCTCTACTTCCAAGTCCAATCCAACTCCTCTTTTTCCTTGATATCTTCTTATGCTGTCCTGGCCGGAAGGGAGTTCTTCATTCTCAAGGTTTTTTTGTTTGTTTGTTTGTTTGTTTGAATTCATTTTAGAAAGGAGAGAAAGTAAGAGAGAAAGAGAGAGAGAGAGAGAGAGAGAAACGGGGAGGAGCAGGAAGCATCAACTCCCATATGTGCCTTAATCAGGCAAGCCCAGGGTTTTGAACCAGTGACCTCAGTGTAGCAGGTCGACACTTTATCCACTGCGCCATCACAGGTCAGGCACTCTCTAAGGTTATTTTATTTTATTTTATTCATTTTAGAAAGGAGAGGGAAAGCCCTGGCCGGTTGGCTCAGTGGTAGAGTGTCGGCCTGGCGTGCAGAGGTCCCGGGTTCAATTCCCAGCCAGGGCACACAGGAGAAGCACCCATCTGCTTCTCCACCCCTCCCCCTCTCCTTCCTCTCTGTCTCTCTCTTCCCCTCCCGCAGCCAAGGCTCCATTGGAGCAAAGATGGCCCGGGCGCTGGGGATGGCTCCTTGGCCTCTGCCCCAGGCGCTAGAGTGGCTCTGGTTGCAAAAGAGTGATGCCCTGGAGGGGCAGAGCGTCGCCCCCTGGTGGGCGTGCCGGGTGGATCCCGGTCGGGGGCATGCGGGAGTCTGACTGTCTCTCCCCGTTTCCAGCTTCAGAAAAATACAAAAAAAAAAAAAAAGAAAAAAAAAGAAAGGAGAGGGAGAGACAGAGAGGAGAGACAGAGAGAGAGAAGGGGGAGAGGAGCTGGAAGCATCAACTCCCATATGTGCCTTGACCAGGGAAGCCCAGGGTTTTGAACCAGCGACCTCAGCATTTCCAGGTCGGCGCTTTATCCACTGCGCCACCACAGGTCAGGCATTGTCTAAGTTTTAGCAGCCCCAATGTCTGGACACTTTTCATCAATGTCACTCCTTTGGGCCTTTGTCTTTCATGGCATGGTTGCTTAACCTATTTATTCACATGTCTACATTTCATTTCTACACATACATTTATTGAAGAAAGAAATCACATTTCATATTTATTTTAAAAAATGTATTTCATAGCACACAGTGCAGTGCCTTGCACACAGGAGTTACTTAATAAAATTTCTTGCTTAATTGGCTTTCTATTTTTGTTTTGCTCTAGGCAAGGCATAACTGTTATTTTATGATTCAGCTTAAGAAATTTACTTGTTTTAATTATAATTTTCTCAATTTTTCTTTTTTACTACTAATGTAAACCAGGTGTAAAGTTAAGACTGGCTTCCTTTATCAGCATACTGATTCTTAGTTTAAAGCACCCGCTATGCAGAGTGGTTTGAAATGAAAAGCACACCACAAGATTAGGGATTCCATCTGGGGTTTCTCTCTAATTCTCACTGGGGGTTCTGGGTTCCCACTTACGGGTCTCCATAAAGCACCAGATCCATTTCCCAGTCCCTGGAGGCTGACGTTATTTGAAGCCCAGTTCAGAGGTCACCTGTCTGCGAGTGGTTTTCTTGTCCCCGATGCAGAGGCCAGTCTGATTCCTGGTGTATACTACTTGCTCATGCCCCCTGTTCAGTATCTGGCACTTTGAGGCAGCATTTATTTAGATGTACGTTTGCTTGTCCACAACTGGACTATTGAGCCCTTCAAAGCAGGGATCATGTACCTCAGTGATCCTTGTTCTGCATGTGGTAAGCCTCCCCCAAAATGTTTGATAATAAATGCATGGATTAATGAATGAGCAAAAGAATATGACATTTTAGGTAACCTAAATCTTTAAGTTTCTATTTTAACATTTTGAAAAATATGTATATCTCTGGAGAATTTTAGGACAGAAAAGACTGTTAGGTTGATTGTCTTCCTCTCCTTCCATGAGGTGGATATATTTGTTTTGCTTGTTTGTTCAGCATCCCTTTATCATATTTTGGGATGTGTGCCTCATTCTTTTTTTTTATTTTACAGGGACAGAGAAAGAGTCAGAGAGAGAGGGATAGACAGGGACAGAGAGAGATAAGAAGCATCAAACATCAGTTTTTTGTTGTGACACCTGAGTTGTTCATTGATTGCTTTCTCATATGTGCCTTGACCACGGGCCTTCAGTAGACTGAGTAACCCCTTGCTCGAGCCAGTGACCTTGGGTCCAAGCTGGTGAACTTTTGCTCAAAACAGATGAGCCCACACTCAAGCTGGTAACCTCAGGGTCTCGAACCTGGGTTCTCGGCATCCCAGTTCGACACTCTATCCACTGCGCCACTGCCTGGTCAGGTGTGTGCCTCATTCTTGATAAATCCCATCTCATGTGGTTTGGTGAGGGGAGCCTTGACTTTTGATTCTCCCTCAGCCACCAATCAGAGTGTATTCTAGCCTTGGACACAGAAACTGGCACAAGGCTGGGCAGGCAACCCAAACAGGCAAATCAGATTTTCTGAGACGTGTGGTTATATTGTGGACAAATAGGAGAACATAGGCTTGGGGTGCCCAGCACCACATTTTTCACCTGGTGGAGGGAGAGCCTATGTTGGAATAAAACCTACTGGTAGATGTAAAGCCAGTAGCCACGGCCATTATCACAGCCGCCCAGCCCATGCAGGTTCGCATTGGATTCGGACAGACGGTAATGAAACAACAGAGCCACGAACTGGTGGGCCATTATCTTTAATCCTAGCTTGTACCCGGCGGGCAAGTAAAAACACACTGGGCTCCAAAACCCACTCATTCAGTGCTCACAAAGCCACTGACTTATCCGTTTCCTACAACTAAAGGTTTCTAGCTCACTAGCCTCAATCACCTCTGTTCCCCATCTCCTTCTCTCTGCACAAACTCTGCACTAACTGGATTTTCCTTCAGCACTCCTCCATCTTGGCTGCTCCACCTCCTCCATGTGGCCTTTCTCTGCTCTCCTCTCTGCTCTCTCCTCTAATGCTAATCTCAGGAACAGAGAGAGAGCAAGCTCCGGGTCTGCCCCACTTTATAGTGTAGAAATCAAAACCTTTAATCCAATATACAAATAGGGAAGTCTCTAATACAAAGTCACTTATCTGAGGCATGATGGGATTCCTGCCCCACATCAAAAGGGTGGGAAAGGCTTAGTCCTAAAACTAAGCCCCAGGCTACAAGGATCCTGCCTGCCCACAGCCTGCCCCCAACAGACATTAATATCATTTGGGTTCCACTTGGGCAGCACCATCTTTAACAAAGTGAGCATAATATATATTATCTGCCCAACATAGAGAAAAGTAGTGTGAAGAGATGGAAAAGGAGAACTTTTTGGTGATGGGATTGCAACCTCCCAGAGGTGGGGAGAATTTAAGTTCGTATTTCAACCACATTCAGTTTAATACCCTTCATCCTTCATCCTTCTGATCTACCTGAGGCCGACTCCAAGTCCAAGGAGATTCTTGACCACTATAGGGAGAGCTGTCTACTTCTGGGTTTTGTTCTCTCTCCATTCTGTGCTGGTTTTCTCTAAATGGAACTTATTATGGTTTCTACCCGTTGGCCTCTCTGTCTTATGTGTTCTTGATGCTTCTGCAGACTATCTACAGTTTTACCTTTGTTGGGCAGATAAAATGTATTATGCTCACTTTGTTTCCCATCCAAGTACTAACCAGGCCCGACCCTGCTTAGCTTCCGAGATCAGACGAGATCGGGCGTGTTCAGGGTGGTATGGCCGTAGACTCACTTTGTTAGAGGCCGTTGCCCAGGTGATATTAATGTGTGTTGAGAATCGTTGTAGCCTGAGGCTTGGTTTTGGGATTAAGCCTGTCCCACCCTTTTTGGTGTGAGGTGGTACAATCCTATCATACCTCAGAGAAGTGACTTTGTATTAGAGACTTCCCTATTATGTATATTGGATTAAGGGTTTGGATTTCTACACTATAAAATGGAGGCAGAACGGGACTTGGCGCTTGGTTCCTGAGATTATCATTAGAAGAGAGAGCAGAGGAGAGCAGAGAAAGGCCACATGGAGGAGGCCAGGAGAAGCAGCCAAGATGGTGGAGTCCTGAGTGAGATGCCAGTTTGTGTAGAGTTTGTATCTGGGATAAGGAAGGAGATGGGGAACAGAGGTGAATAAGTCTGGTGAGCTAGAAACCTTTGATTCTAGGAAACTCGGATAAGTCAGTAGCTTTGTGAGCACTGAATGTGACTGGGTTTTGGAGCCCAGTGTGTATGTTTTACTTGCCCGCCGGGTGCAAGCTAGGATTAAAGACTATGGCCCATCAGTTTATGGCTCCGCTGTTTCTTTGCCGACTCTCCGAATCCAATGCGAACCTGCATGGGCCGGGCAGCTGCTGTGATGGTGGCCCTGGTAGCCCTGGCCGTGCCTGCTGGCTCTACATTTGGTCTAGTCTGTGGCAGGATTCGATACAGATCGGCAAGGAGTCTTTGAGCGGTGGAGTAGAGGACTGGCTAGTGTTAGGGTTCCCCATGGCTGTCCTTTTGGGGATTGTAGGCTGGCTGACTTTTACAGCCATGCGTGAGGAAACCGAGAGCTCTGTGGAAGAGGCTGCCTGGGACCTGCAAACCAAGCAGCGGAAGGAGCTGGAGCAAATGCAGGAGAAACCGATGCTGACCCTGGAGCTGGAGGAAATGTTGGAGGAGGAGGCCAACCAGGTGTTCGAGATTCGCCTGGAAATGGAGCAAACGCTAGAGGAGGATTCAGAGGTTCGTGAGTTGCAGCTTGCCCTGGATGTTGCGGAGAGCCAGCAGCGGCAGGAGGCCGAGGCCGAGGCTGAAGCTGAGGCTGAAGCTGAGGCTGGAGCTGAGGCCGGGTCCGGAGCTGCAAGGTCTGCGGAGCAGAAGGCGGCGGCAGCCCGGGGCTTGAGCCTGGCAGCAGGAGTTGGTGTTTTCAGTTCCTCTTTGGAGGATGAGGAGAATTGGGCTGGAGTTGCGATCCGCAGTCTCCAAAAGATGGAAGCCCAGCTGGAAGGAGCACGTACTGCGGCCCCGGTAGGTCTGCAATTTTGGGACATAGGCCTGGAAATGCTTTCCGGAGCAGAGATGGAAATGCTGACTGCCATTGCCACATGCTCCTCTTTGGGACAGTGTAAGACCTGCCAGGATGGCAGGAATGAGGGGGGTGGCTAATGCCCTATGTGCGTGGACTGATTTCCTGGACTACGACCGGAGTGGGCATTGGCTCCTTTGTTGGATGGATTTATGGATTACGGATTTTGGACAATGTGAAATACCCTGATGGGGGTGGGGGGTGGCTTTGCTGGAAGCACTCCCTGCCCCGGGAAGCTTCTCCCGTGGCTAGAAAGAAGGCCGAGGACATTTTGCGCTTTTGGCAAAGTGCTCAGATATTGGTGAAATGTACCTTTGTAATTGTTGAAACTGTATGATTTTTGCTGTTGTAATCTGTGTAATGTTCTAATTTCCTTGCACAGGAATGCTGGTGATGTAAATTGTGGGTAGTAAAGTGAGCATAGGGGTGGATTGTTGGGCAGATAAAATGTATTATGCTCACTTTGTTAAAGATGGAGGCCGTCGCCCAGGTGATATTAATGTGTGTTGAGAATCCTTGCAGCCTGGGGCTTGGTTTTGGGATTAAGCCTTTCCTACCCTTTTTGATGTAGGGCGGTACAATCCAATCATGCCTCAGAGAAGTGTCTTTGTATTAGAGACTTCCCTATTTTGTATATTGGATTAAAGGTTGTGAAGCTACACTATAAAAATGGGGGCGGAATGGGGGCTTGCCCGCTCTTGGTTCCTGAGATTATCATTAGAAGAGAGAGCAGAGGAGAGCAGAGTAAGGCCACATGGAGGAGGCCAGGAGAAGCAGCCAAGATGATGGAGTGCTGAGTGAGATGCCAGTTTGTGCAGTTTGTATCTGGGATAAGGAAGGAGATGGGGAACTGAGGAGAATAAGGCTGGTGAGCTAGAAACCTTTGATTCTAGGAAACTCGGATAAATCAGTAGCTTTGTGAGCACTGAATGTGATTGGGTTTTGGAGCCCAGTGTATGTTTTACTTGCCCGCCGGGTGCAAGCTAGGATTAAAGACTATGGCCCATCAGTTTTTGACTCCGCTGTTTCTTTGCCGACTGTCCGAATCCAATGCGAACCTGCACAGACCAGAAGGCTGCTTTGATAGTGGCCCTGGCCGTGGCTCCTGACTTGACAAACTTGTTTCTTTCTTTCTTTCTTTTTTTTACAGAGACAGAGAGAGAATCAGAGAGAGGGATAGATAGGGACAGACAGACAGGAACGAAGAGAGATGAGAAGCATCAAGCAATAGTTTTTCATTGCGACACCTTAGTTGTTCATTGATTGCTTTCTCATATGTGCCTTGTCCATGGGGCTACAGCAGACCGAGTAACCCCTTGCTTGAGCCTGCGACTTTGAGTCCAAGCTGGTGAGCCTTGCTCAAACCAGATGAGCCTGCGCTCAAGCTGGCGACCTCAGGGTCTTGAACCTGGGTCCTCCGCATCCCAGTCTGATGCTCTATCCGCTGCGCCACCGCCTGGTCAGGCTGCAGTGTTACCATGTTTAAGTGCCTGGTTCACCCAGGTCAGTTTGTAGCTTCTCTGACCCTTTCACTAATTTAAATCTGTTGCTCTTCCTTAAGAAGGTGAATTAGTCAGGGTGCTCCAGAGAAATAGATCCAATAGGATGTGTACATATATAGAAAGAAAAAGATTTTTAAGGAATTGGCTCATGTGATTACAGAGGCTGATGAGTCCTAAATCTGGGGGGTCGGCAGGCAGGCTGGAGATCCAGGAGAGTTCAATGTTGCAGTTCAAGTCGAAGGCTGTCTGCTGTTAGAATTTCATACTGCTCAGGGCGAGGCCCGTCTTTTGTTCTATTCATGCCTTCAACTGATTGGCTGAGATTCACCTGCATTATGGAGTCCAATGTGCTTTACTCAAAGTCCATGTATTTAAATATTAAAATCATCCCAAACACCCTTACAGTAACATCCAGATGTTTGAGCCTGAATCTGAGCATCATGGTCCAGCTAACTTGACATGTAAAATTAATGTAAAATTAACCATCACAGAAGGCTAGAGTGCTCTCCACTCAGCTCCTCACATTCCTTGTCTTTTTCTTTCTTTTTTCTTTCTCTTTTTTTTTTTTTTTTTTTGAGGCTGCTGACTACCACGGTTCTGGAGAAGGCTTCTTTTGGAGTCTGCTCTGCTGCACCAAGGCAGAAGAAAACGGGGGCTTTGTAGTGAGGCACAGATCACCTCCACACTTGCATCCTCAACCCCACTCTCAGCTCAGCCCAGGGGGGGACAAAGAAGTATGCTGCAATGTCTCCCTCTTTTCCCAGACAGGAGGCTCGTTCAGCCAGACCCTTTCTTTTTACCATATCAACTATGTGAATAATGTATTTTCCTTTTTCCTCTGCTTTCTTGAACTCCCTGAGGGTCTGGAAACTGTGCCCTTACTTTTCTAAATTGATCCTAAAGACTCTTTTTTTTTTGTATTTTTTCTGAAGTTGGAAATGACGCAGTAAGACAGACTCCCGCATGCACCTGACCAGGATCCACCTGGCATGCCCACCAGGGGGCGATGCTTTGCCCCTCTGGGGCATTGCTCTGTTGCATCCAGAGCCATTCTAGTGCCTGAGGCAGAGGCCATAGAGCCATCCTCAGCGCCCGGGCCAACTTTGCTCCAATGGAGCCTCGGCAGGAGGGGAAGAGAGAGACAGAGAGGAAGGAGAGGGGGAGGGGTGGAGAAGCAGATGGGCACCTCTCCTGTGTGCCCTGGCCAGGAATCGAACCCGGGACTCCTGCACGCCAGGCCAACGCTCTACCACTGAGCCAACCGGCCAGGGCCCCTAAAGACTAACTCTTAATGGAGAAACTTCAGGCAAAAGGAGAAAGAAAAGCTGGTGAGAAAGATATTTTAGGTAAAGAAAGTCTCACCTCAATAGTCTAAGAATCAAATGAATACACCAAGATAAAGTGGCTGACAAGCCTGATCGGGAAGAAGGAAAGCCGTTAACTCCGAGCAGGGTCAGTTCCAGTCAGAGCAGAAACAGCTGAATTGCGTGTAAGCTTTATACTCTGACACCCCTCGTGTCTTTACTATCCTAAATGCAAAGGTGCAGAATATAGGGTGAAAGGGCCAATGTTGTAAGATTTAAAAAAGACTGTTAAAAACACTAATTTAAGAAATGTTTAAAACATTTTATTATCTATTTATGTAAAATTTATTTCTTGATTTTATTTTTTTTAAGATTTCTTTTTTTGGCAAGAGAGAGGAAGGGAGAAAGATGAGAAGCATCAACTTATAGTTGCAGCACCTTAGTTGTTCATTGATTGCTTCTCATAGGTGCCTTTATTGGGGTTACGGGGTGGGGTGGGGGCTCTAGCCAAGCCAATGACATGTTGCTCAAGCCAGTGGCCTTGGGCTCAAGCCAGCAACCATGGGATTATATCAATAATCCCATGCTCAAGCTAATTTTTTTTAATCTTTAAAATATTTTATTAATTTTTAGAGAGAGGGGAGGGGGGGAGAGAAGCAGGAAGCATCAAATCCCATATGTGCCTTGACCAGGCAAGCCCAAGGTTTCGAACCGGCGACCTCAGCGTTCCAGGTCGACGCTTTATCCCACTGCGCCACCACAGGTCAGGCCAGCTAGCAACCCCATGCTCGAGCCTGTGAGCCCATGCTCCAGCCAGCGACCTTGGGGTTTGGAACTTGAATCCTCAGCGTCTCAGGTCAAGGTTGTATATACACTGCACTACTGTAGTACTCCAGCCTGCTGGGACCTACTAGTGTCACATGGAAGAAACCTACTCAAGACATAAACTTATGTCAAGAGAAAGAGGGGGAGGCCTGCCAAGGGAGGCAAAGAAGACCTCCTGAATTTCCTTCTCCCTTAGCTTTTATTTTTATTTTTTTATTTTTTATTTTTATTTTTTGTATTTTTTCCCAAAGCTGGAAACGGGGAGAGACAGTCAGACAGACTCCCGCATGAGCCCGACCGGGATCCACCCGGCACGCCCACCAGGGACAACGCTCTGCCCACCAGGGGGCGATGCTCTGCCCCTCTGGGGCGTCGCTCTGCGGCGACCAGAGCCACTCTAGCACCTGGGGCAGAGGCCAAGGAGCCATCCCCAGCGCCCGGGCCATCTTTGCTCCAATGGAGCCTTGTCTGCGGGAGGGGAAGAGAGAGACAGAGAGGAAGGAGTGGGGGGTGGAGGAGCAAATGGGCGCTTCTCCTATGTGCCCTGGCCGGGAATCGAACCTGGGTCCCCCACATGCCAGGCCGACGCTCTACCGCTGAGCCAACCGGCCAGGGCCCCTTAGCTTTTATTGATCAGAAACAGAACAGAGCTAAAAAGATTACAAGGGAGGCAGATCAGATGATATGGGGAAAGAATGACTAAGGGCCATTTGCTGACATGGAGAAAGGGTTAATTTGGGTCAGTATATACTTTTTCTTTTACTATTTAACAAGCACAGAGGAAGGGGCAATCTAGAACTTCTAGGCTAATTTTCTAAAGCCCATTTTCAAGCATTCCTCATGCATTCCTTTGTGTCTGCACAAAGGTCACTCACTTACACAGCTCTTTGGTGTTTGCATCCAGGAGACATTCACTCTGGACTTTTAGCTAAAGTTCCCCAATTCAAGTCATAGAGGGTTCAAGGTTAGATGGGTGATTCCCTACACACCACCACTGGTCAGGAAAAACTTATTTATTGATTAGAGAGACAGACAGACAGAAAGAGAGAGAAAGAGAGAAATATCAATATGTTGTTCAACTTATTTATGCGTTCATTGGTTGATTCTTGTATATGCCCTGACTGGGGATCAAACCCACAACCTTGATATACCAGGAGGATGCTCAAATCAACTTAAGTACTTGGCTAGGTAAAGAATGGTTGAAAGATATTTTTTTTAAAAAAAGTTTTCCCTGGCTGGGTAGCTCAGGGGAAGTTTTACAGTGTTATGACCATATTTTGGCATAAAAAGCTAAAATGCAAGAGTGTAAATTTTTTTTTCTCTTTTTGCCTAAAACATAAGGTATAAAAAAGATGAACTACTGAGTTAAAAGAACACCAGCAATCATACTATTGCCATATATCCAGACTCTAACAAGCAACGTGGGAAACAATTTTGAGCAGTAGATAAATTTTGTGGGATTATTCTATGAGAACAATCCTATTGAAGATGATAAATACAACTTTAAAACTCGCCTGACCAGGTGGTGGCGCACTGGATAGAACATCGGACTGGGGTGCGGAAGACCCAGGTTCGAGACCCCGAGGTCACCAGCTTGAGCGTGGACTCATCTGTTTTGAGCAAAGCTCACCAGCTTGGACCCAAGGTCGCTGGCTCGAGCAAGGGGTTACTCGGTCTGCTAAAGGCCCGCGGTCAAGGCATATATAAGAAAGCAATCAATGAACAATTAAGGTGTCGCAATGAAAAACTGATGATTGATGCTTCTCATCTCTCTTCGTTCCTGTCTGTCTATCCCTATCTATCCCGCTCTCTGACTCTCTCTCTGTCTCTGTAAAAAACAAACAAACAAAAAAACTCTTAAGCATTTTTTAAAATACAAAAATCAAAATCAGCCTGACCTGTGGTGGCGCAGTGGGATAACGGGTTGACCTGGAACACTGAGGTTGCTGGTTTGAAACCTTGGGCTTGCCTGGTCAAGGCACATATGGGAGTTGATGCTTCCTGCTCCTCCCCCTTCTCTCTCTCTCTCCCACTCCTCTCTCTCTAAAAATCAATAAATAAAATAAAAAAGTCTTTAAAAAAAAGTCAAAATCAGAGTTGGAAGGGATTCTGGATAGTTATAGTCACTTAAACTTCTGACACATGATTTATTCTTACACTTTTATGATAACTAAACAAAGTATTAACTTTGCAAAGTGTACTAGAAATCTGGCCTAGTAGACCATGTATTATTTCTTAATTTATTGAGCAAATATAAATTGAAGAGAAATCACTTAATATTTTCCTACATTTTGCATTGCAGCCCTAGCTGTCCCGTTTGTTTATATTGTATACTCAGCTGTTTGCCAGCCGTCACTCCCCTCTCCTGGGACAATAGTGGGGTTACTGCTGGCTCTGGCTCTCCTTCCCTGGTCTCTGCCTCCCTACCTCCATCCTACTCTGGGTACCTTTATGCCTAGACCTTTTAGGTATCCTGTAATTTTCTGTCCCAGATTCAAATAACCTGCCGAAAGTGGAGAAAATGTCAAATGAATTCTATGCAGTGAGGTAGCTGAGTGTTGTGGGAAGAGTACTGAACAGGGAAATGATGACATGGCGTGCTGAGGCTTGGTGGGGACGTACATGGCCTACCCAATAATCAGGACATGTGCCCTGACAAGTACATGAAGGTTTATAGGAAAACAAGGCAGACTTATTTGAAATCACAGTTGTCCTTGAAAATGCAGAAGCATTGTTATCAATCTCATATTTGTTTTCTCGTGTGTGTGTGTGTGTGTGTGTGTGTGTGACAGAGACAGTGAGAGAGACAGAGAAAGGGATAGGGACAGACAGACAGGAAGGGAGAGAGATAAGAAGTATCACTTCTTCGTTGCTGCATCTTAGTTGTTCATTGACGGCTTTCTCATGTGTGCCTCGATGGGGGAGGGGGTGCTCCAGCTGAGCCAGTGACCCCTTGCCCAAACCAGCAATCTTGGGCTTCAAGCTAGTGACCTTTGGGCTCAAGCCAGCAACCATGGGGTCATGTCTATGATCCTGCACTCAAGCTAGTGACACTGCTCAAGTCAAATAAACCTGTGCTCAAGCTGGTGACCTCGAGGTTTCAAACCTGGGTCATCAGTGGCCCAGGCTGATGCTCTATCCACGGTGCCACCACCAGTCAGGTGGGGTTTCAGGAATTATTTAATGAAGAGGGCTGGACAAACAAAGAAGGAAAGGACATGAAAGAACCAAGCCTTACTGCAGACATAGTTAGGATGAGAAAAGCTAAGAAAATAAGGGAAGTATACGTTTAGAAAAGTTCCTGACCAAATGCTTACACAATCTCCTAATTGTAACTTGAAGAGATTTTTCCAGGCCCTGGCAGGTTAAGCCAGTCAGTCAAGAGCATTGTTCCAAAACAAGGTTGTGGGTTCCATCCCAGGTTAGAGCACACACAGGAAGCAAACAGAGAATGCATGACTGAGAGGAATAATAATTCCCTATACCCCCTCCCACCCCGGGTCTCTCTAAATATCAATAAAAATTCAGCCCTAGAGGATAGCTCAGTTGGGAGCGGGGCAGTTGCTGTCTGGATCCCCCCATCAGGGCACATACAGGAGCAGCTTGATGTTCCTGTCTCTCTTATAAAAAAAAAATTTTTTTTTTCAAATTTTTTCATTGCTTTTGATTAAGACACAGGATTACTATATGTCTAACACTTATTTATCTTTAGAAATCCCCTGCAAGGTGGGAATTATCCCCCATTTTCCTGTGAGGAAACTAAAGAATAACTTCCATAAAGTTACACAGCTATCAGTTCGTCAGTGGTCTAACTCCAATGTATTTGTCGTTTCAGATAATGGATATAATTCGAGTCCCTTAAAAAATCTGAGATCGGGCCCTGGCCAGTTGGCTCCGTGGTAGAGCGTCGGCCTGCGGGGGACCCGGGTCCGATTCCCGGCCAGGGCACACAGGAGAGGCGCCCATCTGCTTCTCCACCCCTCCCCCCCTCCTTCCTCTCTGTCTCTCTCTTCCCCTCCCGCAGCCAAGGCTCCATTGGAGCAAAAGATGGCCCGGGCGCTGGGGATGGCTCTATGGCCTCTGCCTCAGGCACTAGAATGGCTCTGGTGCAGAGCGATGCCCCGGAGGGGTAGAGCATCGCCCCTGGTGGGTGTGCCGGGTGGATCCCGGTCGGGCGCATGCGGGAGTCTGTCTGACTGCCTTCCCGTTTCCAGCTTCAGAAAAATGCAAAAAAAAAAAAAAAAAAAAAAAACAACTGAGATTGAGGGATTCTATCAGGAGCAACGTCACAGTCCCTCAGGCGGCACTGTAGACAAAATCAGGAATTACGCAGACGATGGCCGCTGCGGCCAGGCTGACACACAAATCCCCGAGGCGTTCCACGAGAGAGAGAGAGAGAGAGAGAGAGAGAGAGAGAGAGACCTCTTGGAGCTGAGAGCAGTAGAGATTATGCCTGAAATCATTTCACACACAGTCTTTTTTTTTTTTTTTGTATTTTTCTGAAGCTGGAAACGAGGAGAGACAGTCAGACAGACTCCCGCATGCGCCTGACCGGGATCCACCCCGCAAGCCCACCAGGGGCAACGCTCTGCCCACCAGGGGGCGATGCTCTGCTCCTCCGGGGCATTGCTCTGCCGCGACCAGAGCCACTCTAGCGCCTGGGGCAGAGGCCAAGGAGCCATCCCCAGTGCCCGGGCCATCTTTGCTCCAATGGAGCCTTGGCTGCGGGAGGGGAAGAGAGAGACAGAGAGGAAGGAGGGGGGGGGGGGTGGAGAAGCAAATGGGCGCTTCTCCAATGTGCCCTGCCCGGGAATCGAACCCAGGTCCCCTACACGCCAGGCCGACGCTCTACCGCTGAGCCAACCGGCCAGGGCCTTCACACACAGTCTTAAAACTACAAACACGGACAAAAGAATTTTAAAAGAAAATTTCCGAATTTTTAAAAAAAACTGAGATAAAAAAGAATACGTCGTGAAGAACAAACCGGTGGCAGTGGAATCCAATCCCAATCTCATCATCTTGGACCCACCCAGCACTCTCCTTTTTAAGGCCTCCTATCTTACGTAATTTGGATTTTCCAGACCCTTTCAAGTTATTACAATTACCTGAATCTTTACTTACCGACTCCTAATAACTTCAAAATAGAAGCTTTTCAACTCCTAACTCTCAAGAGGTTAGGGAAGGAGGTACAGGTGACCCCAGAACAGCGCCAGGGTTAGGAGTGTCCACCCTCAGCACAGCCTGAAATGAACACCCGGTTTTATTTGTCTGACCTCCCTATTTGCGAATTCACAAACGCGGATTCACAACTCCGGAAAGCAAACAGTTTTGTGTCAGCAGTTGGTTGTATCTGCGAATGAGAAATGCAAGGATAGGAAGGCCCACTATAATACTGACTGGAAATATAACACTGTTTAAGTAAACCTGGGCAGTTCAACCTAGTGTTGTTCAAGGGTGTACTGTACTTGAGATAACAGGGCAGGAAACAGAACCATTTAGAAGGAGAATATCATTACTCATAGAGTGCCTAGAAATTCCCGGAGTTTGATATGCAGTCTGGTGCCATTCACTAATTCTTATGTCTGTGACTTGATTAATATTTAAAGAACATTCTGGCTTTCATTGCTGCCATTATTAAAGTAACTAACCTATAATTACTCTACAGATGCATTCTTAATAGGTTGTGAGATGGCTTTCTAGGCTATAGTTAAGGGTGAGGCTCTGGGTCCAAATGAAACTGCCTGGATTCAAAGTCAGTCCTGTCGCCTGCTGGGCAACCTTAAGAAAATTCATCTATTAAATGGATGAATTTTCATAAAGGGTTAATATCCAAAATTTATAAAGAACTTATAAAACTCAACACCAAAAAAATCAAACAACCTAATTTAAAACTGGGCAAAGGACCTGAAAAGACATTTCTTCAAAGAGGAGATATAGACGGCTAGTAGACATATGAAAAGATGCTTAGTGTCACTACCTCTCAGAGAAATGCAAATTAAAATCATAATGAGATATCACCTCACACCTGTCAGAATATTTATCGCCAATAAATCAACAAACAACATTTAAAGAATAGGGACCTTCATGTGCTGTTGGTGGGAATGCAGATTGGTGTACCCACTGTAGAAAGCAGTTTGGAGTTCCTTAAAAATTAAAAATGGAACTGCCTTATTCAGTGATTCCACTTCTGGGAATTTATCCAAAGAAACCTGAAATACTGATTTAAAAGAATATATACACCCCATGTTCACTGCAGCAGTTATTTACAGTTATATGGAAGCAGCCTAAGTGTTCATCAGTAGATGAGTAGTTAAAAAAACTCTGATACGTCTGACCAGGCGGTGGCGCAGTGGACAGAGCATCAGACTGGGATGCGGAAGACCTGGGTTCGAGACCCCGAGGTTGCCAGCTTGAGCGTGGGCTCATCTGGTTTGAGCAAAAGCTCACCAGCTTGGACCCAAGGTCGCTGGCTCAAGCAAGGGGTTACTCAGTATGCTGAAGGCCCATGGTCAGGGCACATATGAGAAAGCAATCAATGAACAACTAAGGTGTCGTAATGCGCAACGAAAAACTAATGATTGATGCTTCTCATCTCTCTATTCCTGTCTGTCTGTCCCTGTCTATCCCTCACTCTGACTCTCTCTCTGTCTCTGTAAAAACAAAAAACAAACAAAAAAAACTCTGATACATTTACACAATGGAATACAGTGAAAAGGAAGGAAATCCTACCCTTTGTAATACATGGATGGACCTGGAGATTATTATGCTAAGTGAGATAAGCCAGAGAAAGATGAACACCATATGATTTCACTCAGATGAAGGCTCTAATGAACAAAATAAACTATTCAATAACAAATAAAATCAAAACAGTCATAGATAGAACAGTCTGACAGATGTCAGAGGGGACGGAGATGGGGGACTGAGTGAAAAAGGTAAAGGAATTAAGCAAAAACAAAGAAACAAACAACAAACAACCAAAAAACAACTCATAGACACAGTATGGTGATGACCAAAAGGCAAGTAGGGGCAGGTAGAAGAGGGTAAAACAGAGGATAAATGTTGATGGAAACACATGACTTGGCGTGGTGACCACATAATAAAATGTAGACAGTGCACTATAGAACTGTACACCTGAAACCTATATAATTTTATTAACCAATGCCACCCCATTAAATTCAATAAATTAAAAAAATAATAAAAATTAAGAAATATAAAATGGATAAATTTTTAGATGAAAATATTTCAGTTCCCACACCACAGAGCAGCTAGGTAGACAGATAATCCACGAATAGCACACAATAAATTCCAATAAATGGTATCCATAAAGGTAAACACTTTTTAAAGGTATTCATGACCCTTGTATTAGAACGAGTTGTCACATTTTAGAGGATTTCCCTTTTAAGGCAAAATCATTTGTACTTAGATTTTTACATATTTAGATTAAATTTTATTTATTAATTTTAGAGAGAGAGAGAGAGAGAGAGGGAGTGTAAAGCCATTAGCCATGACCACCATCACAGTCGCCTGACCCATGCAGGTTCGCATTTGATTTGGACAGATGGTAATGAAACAATGGAGCCAAGAACTGGTGGGCCATTAGCTTTAATCCTAGCTTGCACCCGGCAGGCAAGAAATACACACAGTGGGAAAACACTTCCCTTTCCATTCAGGACTCCCAAAGCCACTGACTTATCCGAGTTTCCTAGGATCAAAGTTTCTACCTACCTTATTCATCTCTGTTCCCCATCTCCTTCTCTCTGCACAAACTGGCTTCTCCTTCAGCACTCCACCATCTTGGCTGCTTCTCCTATCCTCCACGTGGTCTTTCTCTGCTCTCTTCTCTAATGCTATTCTCTGGGAACCCAGAGAGAGAGCAAGCCCGGGTCTGCCCCATTTTATAATGTAGAAATCAAAACCTTAATCCAATATACAAACAAGGAAGTCTCTGATACAAAGCCACTTATCTAAGGCATAAATGGGATTCCTCATGAGAATGCACCACCCCTATCATGCAACAGTCAAGAGTGTGGGGAAAAGCTTAGTGTTGAGAAGATCTTAGTATTAAAAGGGTGGGAAAAGCTTAGTCTTAAAACTAAGCCTTAGGCTATAACAACCCTGCCTGCTTATAGCTTGTCCCCCACACCCAATGCAAACTATAAGCAAGCAAACATATGCAACATATTTGCAAACTTATTTGACCCACAGGGAGACAGGAACATCAACCCGTTCCTGCATGTGCCCTGACCCGGGGTCCAAGCCCCAGCCTCTATGCTTCCCGAGGATGCTTCAACCAACCGAGCCACCCTGCCAGACACATATTTAGATTTTGACACATGGAGTTTTAGTAAAGCAGGATGATTTACATACAGCTTGTGCTCTTTACTCAACATATGTTAATCACATCACTTGTGAGGTGGTTTTGTTTTTATAAATCCCTATACTGTTAAGAAATGAACGGATCACAGACAGCACTGGTCGCCAGCGATCTAGCGTCAGTGCTTCTGGTTTCTCCGGGTCTTTATCTGTCAAATGAATACCCGCGTCCATCAGGTTGACAGGAAGGAGGTGTTCTGCTACACTGTTTCCCACCGGAGAGAAATACAAGCTTGCCATTGGAACCAGCACTCAGCGGGTTCTGCACCTCGGGCACCCGCGCCCCTTACGTAACCCCACAGCAGCCGGGCCTCCGGGCCGCGATCCGAGCCCTCCCCGCCCGGCGGGGATTAGGTTACAGGGCCCGCGGTCACACCGACCGCTCCGAGTTTTGCGCGTGGCTGTTAAGGACGTTTACATTTGAATTTCCCTGAACCGCCGGGTGTGGGCGGCGGCGCAGGCCCGCCCCGGAAACCACTCGGCTCCGGGCTCCTTCCCGCCACTCGCCGAGCCGGCCCCTCCAGGGGTCCCAGCGAGGTGTCGGGAAGGCCCCGCCAGCGCGGGAACCCGGGCCGCCTACGAGCAGTCCAGGTGCCACGCCCCGCCGCCCTCCGCCCCCCTCCACCACGCCCAGCTCCGCGCGCCCCGCGGACCGTTACCAGGGGGCCCGATTTTGAATTTGCAGACCCGGCCCCCAGGCCGCCGGGGCGCCCCGCCAGCTCCCCATTGGCAGGCGGCGGTCACGTGCGGCTCGGGCGCGCGCCCGCCATGTTGGGGGCTGCCGCGCTCCGGCTGCGCCACCTCCGCCCCCCGCGGCTCGCCTCCCGCCCGCCCCTCCGCCCCGCCTGAGAGGAAACAAAGTGCTGCGGGCGGGAGACTTCGTGGCGGCGGCGCGCGGACCCTGCTCGGCCTTCCCGTCACCCTTGCCTCACATCTCCCCTAGTGCGTGTGTGTGTGTGTGTGTGTGTGTGTGTGTGTGTTTGCGCGTGTGCGCGCGTGTTTTCTTACAAAGGGCATTGACGACTGATTGATTCGTAGTCTTCCCCGGAGCCCCCGCCCTTTGTGCTGTAACCCCGCCATCCCAGGTGCTTCTCCCTTCCCGCGCCGGCCCCTGCGCGATCGCCGGTGTGTGCCTTCGGTCCCGGCTTCGCTGCCTGCAGCCTGCTGCGTGTCCCCGCGCTGCCCGCGGCCTCCCCGCTGCGCCCGCCCCGCCGATCGCCCCGCCGCTCTCCCGCCGCCCGCCATGGCGACAGCGACCCCCATCCCGCCGCGGTCCGGCGGCCGCGCCGGCGCCCCCAGCACGCCGCTGAGCCCCACGCGGCTGTCGCGGCTGCAGGAGAAGGAGGAGCTGCGCGAGCTCAACGACCGGCTGGCGGTGTACATCGACAAGGTGCGCAGCCTGGAGACGGAGAACAGCGCGCTGCAGCTGCAGGTGACCGAGCGGGAGGAGGTGCGCGGCCGCGAGCTCACCGGCCTCAAGGCGCTCTACGAGACCGAGCTGGCGGACGCGCGACGCGCGCTGGACGACACGGCCCGCGAGCGCGCCAAGCTGCAGATCGAGCTGGGCAAGTTCAAGGCCGAGCACGACCAGCTGCTCCTCAAGTGAGTGACCGCTCTGCCGCCGCGTCCGCGCGCCCCAGGGCCTGGGGGCGCAGCCCACCGCCCGCGAGAACCCCGGAGAGGGAGGGGGGCCGGAGCGCCCGCGCCCGTTCTCGTTCAGGGCAGGGTCTCCGTCCCCGGGAAGGAGGAAGACTCGAGTGTTTCTTAGCGGGCGCAGGGGTTACGGAGGGAGCTGGAGTTGTAGCGAGGGTGGGACTGGAGGCACATTTCCTGACCCCGGATACCCAGCTGGGCGGGCGATGCGACCGCCTGGGGCTGCAGGAGCGCCTGGCTTCGGGGCTTAGACCTCGGGACACGGGAAGGGTGTGGGGCGCGGAGGCCGGGCGGGCCCCAGGTGCTGGGAGGTGGCGCCGGGCACGCGCTCGAATGCGCGCCCCGGGTCCCGGCCGGGCTCGAGACAAAGCGTCCGGTGGGTTTACCGTGCGGAGAGGGCCGGCCAGGGAGGACTTGTTCCCCGCCTCGAGAATGAATGAGTTCTGCGCCTGGCGGAGGGAGGAAGGGGAGGGACCTGCCTTGAGTGTCCGGGTCTCCCGGGGGTGGGTCCCGCCTTGGCGCGCTCAGTCTTGGCCCTGTGACATTTTGTGAACGGTCTGCGCCTGCCCTGAGCAAGGAGCGAGGGGCGGGGTCTGAGCCGCGCGCCACCGCCGGCCCCGGGCCAGTGGGTGTTGAAGATATCCTTCCTGCGAGACTGGCGGGGCCCTTGGGTGCTTAGGCGCGCGGGACTCGCAAGCTGGGCTTTGCATGGCAAGGCCGCCGTTCCCCCATCCGTGATCCTCATGCTCCCTAGGCAGCAGTCGCGCCTCCAGCTTTTGCACTCATTTAATAATTGTCGGTCTTTCGGGTAATGGGGAGACCACGCTCATTCTCCGCGTCATTGTGCTGATAGCCAGGGCAGATGAAAGGGTGTTGTGTAAATGTGGAGTGTGTGGCGAGGGAGAGCTTGTAATTATTCCACCTAAGGGACTCTGAGTTTCAACCAGCGCATAAGGGTAAAATTGCAACCCTTTGCTGATCCTACCTTGACTTTCTGGTGAGCAAAATAGCGTAATTGTCATCATTAGGCAACTTAGTGTTGATGTCAAGCTTTAGATTTAGAGATTTGCTAAATTTGTGTCCAGAATTCACAGTCTTCGTCCCCGTTGTCAATTGAAAATTTGCCAAATGAAAATCGATTTTGACTTTGACTCTGCCCCTCGGTGTCTTTCTATCTGTATCCACGTGAATGATCCTGTCTCAGTCTGTGATTTTTGTATGTGTGAATCTTTACTTTCCCTCTTATTAAATACTCTTAAAGGCCGTTGATAAAAATATATGTGCACTTGGTTAAAATAAAATATATGAAAAATACAAACCGACAAAATATGTAGACTGGTTTATAGTGAAAAACGAGAATAGTCTCCTGCCTCTTTCCGGAGGCAATCACGTTTAGCCCTTTTTATTTTTATTCGTTTCTGTTTTAATTTCTGTAAATATTTCGTTTCATAACTCAAAAAAATAAAAATAAAACAACCCTATAAGCTTATGTTCTGTTTTTTGGATGTACCAACCCTCCGGAATCATGTTTTGAATACACTTCTGTCTCCATCCCTCCACCCCTCAAGTCTTAATGAATTTCTTCAAATCTTAAATGCTACTGTTTGTATTGTTCACTATTGTTACAGTACCACTTAAAAAGAAAACCTCTAAGAGCCAATTATGTGCTCCAGCCTATTGGACCCATCCTAGTTTCAGAGATGTTAAAATGTAGCACTGATTAAGAATCTGTTACTTGCCACACTCTTCTGTGTGGATACAAAGATTACAAAAAAAAAAAAAAGTTACTGCTCTTATGTTTATGTTTCTGAGAGTACATTGTAAGTAAGGGAAACACCCAGCAAGCAAATAAATGCTGCATTTTATCTAATCTGAGGTATTTTGGGGCTAGTGCTTTTAAAATCTTTCCAGAGGTATCCATTGGAGATTTTTCACCCAGTAACAAGACTGCCACCTGGCTGGTGGCAGTTGTAAAATGCTATGCAAAGATTGTGAGAGGTATGCTGGTTTCAATAAGATTAAAATGTGAAGAATGTATTAGAATCAATGAAATAATGTATGTGATTTAATGTTGGATAAAAATAGGTGCCACAGGAATAAATATAAAGCCCGGTAAAGTGATAACCTTGTTAAGAAAGGCATGTCTGAGGGGTTGACAATTGAAAATAATAGGACGTTTTTGGGGGGTTATTTATTTATATTTAGTGAGAGGCAGGGAGGAAAAGACAAACTCCTGCACGTGTCCTGACACAAGCCCCCTACCCTGTTATACTCTGCCCATCTGGGACTGCTGTTCAGTTGCTCGGCAACCGAGCTATTTTAGCACCTGAGGTGAGGCCATGGAACCATCCTCAGTGCCTGGGGCCAACTTTGCTCCATCTAGGGATCTAGCCCAGGCTGAAGAAGGGAAGAAGCAAGATAGTTACTTCTCCAATGTGCCCTGATCCAGAATCAAAGCCCAGACTTCGACAGGCAGGGCCCACTCTCTACCACTGAGCCAACTGGCCAGGGCTGAGATGTTGAGTCATGTCTTGGGATTATTATTTTTTTAAAATCTGTACCTATATTCCTTTTGTAAAGATTAAATATACAGTAGTCTGTTCTTATAAGGGAGAATACATTCTAAGACCTCCCAGTGAATGCCTGAAACTGGATAGTGCTGAATATATATATAATTCTTTCTATAAAAACATGTCTACAATAAAGTTTAATTTATAAATTAGGCACAGTAAAAAATTACCAAAAATAGCTAGTAATGAAATAGAATAGTTTTAACAGTATACTGTAGTAAAAGTTGAGTGAATATAATCACTCCTTTCAAGGAATCCCTTGCTGGAGTCTTCAGATAGGCTTCATGCATTCTGGTGCAATATGTTGCTATCAACTGGACCATTTTCTCTCTTCCATATGCAAATTTTGATGGCTTTTCTATCTTAATTTATTATGCACTGTGGCTGTAACTGTTGGAGTTAGAGGTTCAGCATCAAAACTAGGACAGGGGCCCTGGCCGGTTGGCTCAGTGGTAGAGCGTCGGCCTGGCGTGCAGAAGTCCCGGGTTCAATTCCCGGCCAGGGCACACAGGAGAAGCGCCCATCTGCTTCCCCGTCCCTCCCCCTCTCCTTCCTCTCTGTCTCTCTCTTCCCCTCCTGCAGCCAGGCTCCATTGGAGCAAAGATGGCCCCGGCGCTGGCGATGGCTCCTTGGCATCTGCCCCAGGCGCTGGGGTGGCTCTGGTCGCGACAGAGCGACGCCCGGGAGGGGCAGAGCATCGCCCCTCGTGGGCAGAGCGTCGCCCCCTGGTGGGCGTGCCCGGTGGATCCCGGTCGGGCGCATGCGGGAGTCTGTCTGTCTCTCGCTGTTTCCAGCTTCGGAAAAATACAAAAAAAAAAAAAAAAGGCTAGGACAGGTTTGGGTTTTTTTCTTCACAATTTCACAGATAAAAGATTTATTCTTACTGTAGAGGCTAATTAGCAACCTTATTAAGTCTAGAACTTTCACCTTTTCACTTAAAGGAAGCACGTTACAGCTTCTCTGGCATATCTGAATTGCCAGAATCACTGCTCTTGTGTTTTGGGACCATTTACTAAGTATAGAAGGACTGCGCGAACATACGCACTGCAATACTTGGACAGTGGGTACTGTGTAGTGTGGATACGTTGTACGAAGAGATGATTTTACATCTCAGGTCAGATGGAGCAGGGCAGTGTAAGATTTCATCACATTTACTCAGAATGGCTTGCAATTTAAAATTTATTTCTGGAATTTTCCACTTAATATTTTTGGACTGTGGTTACTGTGGGTAATTGAAACGTTAGAAAGTGAGACTGTGCATAAGGGGAGCTACTGTATTTTTTTTTCTAATGTGCTATCAATTACTCAAAATATGCCACATTATACTTTGTTTCATATTTGAAATCTGACTTTCCTTATATAATTTTGTCCCTAACTAGCCTTTCATGTTTTTGTTGTTGAACAAAAAAATACTTGCCTTTAGTATATCTTTAAACCCTTTAAAGATATGTAATCATAACATCTATTACATAAGTCTACTTTCTTTTCTGGAATTCTGCTCTTAAGACATGTTACTGACTTCCCAGGGATTTTCCAGATTTAGATTCAGTTTCTTTCTGGGTCAAATATTTTCCTTTCCTTGTTTTTTTCTTTATTTTGTTGGAGGACATCCATAAATAATTTATTCAGAAAAGATGGCGAGAGGTAAATTCTCTAACTCCTGTCTATGTGAGAAATAATTTTGTCTTATGTTTGGATGATAGTTGGGCAAAGTTTGGATGATAGTTGGGCTAGGTATAGAATACTGGTTTGACCGTTTTTTCCTCAGAATTTGGAAAGTCATATTTGTTCCATTGTCTTTTTCTTTTCTTTTTTTTTTAAAGACTTTATTTATTCATTTTAGACAGGAGAGAGAGAGAGAGAGAGAGAGAGAGAGAGAGAGGAGAGAGAGAGAAGGGAGGAGCAGGAAGCATCAATTCCCGTATGTGCCTTGACGAGGCAAGCCCAGGGTTTTGAACCGGCGACCTCAGCATTCCAGGTCGACACTTTATCCACTGCGCCACCACAGGTCAGGCTGTTCCATTGTCTTTTAACATCTGGTATTGTTAACGTCTAATACCAGTCACAGTTATTTTCTTTTGGTAACTGCTTTTGTTTTTCCTCTTTGGAAGCTTTTAGAACTCTCTTTTATTTTGGCTTTCTGAAATTGCATGCTGAATAAGTAAGTCAGGTATGGATATTCTGTCATGCATTCTAGCTGTTATAAGTGTGTCCTTTCAGTTTAAAGTCTTGATCTCTATTTAGCTCTGGAAAACTCACTTTATTTACCTTTTGTATGCTCATCTTCTTTGTTCTCCCTAGTAGGAACGTTTAGTCCTTTAGTCTCTTGTTTTCTTTCATATATATATATATATATATATATATATGATAGAAAAATATATTTATTGCATTCTGTGAAATTACTTTGTCTTCTTTGTCACAATAGCGGAATTTTAAAGGCACAAATTGTACTTTTAATTCTAAGAAATCTTTTTGTATATATATTACTTTTATTCAGTTTGTTTCTATTTTCAGAATGCATTTTTTTCTTTAATCTGTCTGAGGATAATATTTAAGGCTTTCTTTTTAAATTTCTCTTCTGTAAATTGGATTATCTCTTTTCTTCCCTGGTCACTTATTTTTTTGTTTGACATGTTTTATTCTTGCCACTGATTTTGATTCTTGGTTATGTACATTTATAAATGAAGCACGAAGTAATGTTTAGTATTGCTCTTGTTATTGTTCAGGTGAGTCCTCTGCCTTTTCTGAATAGAACAAATTAGGACCTCTCTATATGAATAGGATGTGTTGTTGGCTAACTTACTGGAGAGCCTGCAGTTAAGCTAAGGGATGCTGAGCAGGGTCATGTGCAAAGCTGTTCCATGAGTTAATTCCTCTATTTTAAGCCTGCCTCACTATCCCCTGTAGACCCTGTGTGCATGTTCTGTGATATGCACTTTTATCTATATTTCTTTTTTTTTTTTAAGAATTATTTATTTATTTATTTATTTACAGGGACAGAGAGAGAGTCAGATAGAGGGATAGATAGGTAGAGACAGGCAGGAACGGAGAGAGATGAGAAGCATCAATCATCAGTTTTTCGTTGCGACACCGTAGTTGTTCATTGATTGCTTTCTCACATGTGCCTTGACCGCCGGCCTTCAGCAGACTGAGCAACCCCCTGCTCGAGCCAGTGACCTTGGGTCCATGCTAGTGAGCTTTTTGCTCAAGCCAGATGAGCCCGCACTCAAGCTGACAACCCCAGGGTTTCGAACCTGGGTCCTTCCGCATCCCAGTCCGACGCTCTATCCATTGCGCCACTGCCTGGTCAGGCTTATCTATATTTCTTGTTGAAATCTGTTGAAATGTCTGCCAATGATTCCTTTCTTATTCACTTTGGTGCTATGGATTTATTTTAAGTCATATAATTCACTGCTTTTATCTTAGGGTCTCGTGGGGAGGCTAAGCCTATGCATAGTAAGCCATCATCTTGGAAATCAGTTAATTTTTGAGCAGTAATTGAAGTGTAAACTGTATGATGAAAAGAAAGAAATGTCTTATTTGTTTGGGTCCATATAGGTCTTGTATTTACTTAAAATAATTTTTTATACTTAATTATTTATTTGGAGCCAAAGTCTTTGTAATTAGTTTATCATTTAAGTGGATTTAGATGAAGAAACAGTCTTGAGGGTTGTAGATTCCAAAGTTACTTAGTCCCTTTCTGGTTCCTCGGAGACAAGAATTCATGCAGACACTTGGTCTTGCTGGAGAGAATTTTTTTTGTTGTTGTTTTTGGTTTTTTTTGTATTTTTCTGAAGCTGGAAACGAGGAGACAGTCAGACAGACTCCCGCATGCGCCCGACCGGGATCCACCCGGCACGCCCACCAGGGGCGATGCTCTGCCCACCAGGGGGCGATGCTCTGCCCCTCCGGGGCGTCGCTCTGCCGCGACCAGAGCCACTCTAGCACCTGGGGCAGAGGCCAAGGAGCCATCCCCAGTGCCCGGGCCATCTTTGCTCCAATGGAGCCTTGGCTGCGAGAGGGGAAGAGAGAGACAGAGAGGAAGGGGGGGGGGGTGGAGAAGCAAATGGGCGCTTCTCCTATGTGCCCTGGCCGGGAATCGAACCCGGGTCCCCCGCACTCCAGGCTGACGCTCTACCTCTGAGCCAACCGGCCAGGGCAAGAGAGAACTTGACAATAGCGTCCTCTGGAGGTGGTTTCTGGATCTACATGAACACATATCTCTGATCTAATATATAGCTGCTCCAGTTCAGTCCAAGTATAATTACATTTTATTGGAAGCTGTTTTGGGGAAGTTTCCAAGAATGATGAAGAATGCCATCAGTCAACACTTTAAAGAAAAAAGTAAAGAAATACTGAGTTACTTCAGAATTTAGTATTAACTAAATATGAAGGAAAAATAGGTACAAGAAATTATGTTGATCGGTCTTTCAGTAACTAATTCTGTGGATGCATACATTTTTTTTTTCTTCAGTGATGTGGGTCCATATCTTTTATGTAAAACCCTTACCAGCAGCTGTGTTTTGGAGGTAAAAGCAATGACAATTTTAATAAGGTAACATGATTCTCATATTCTCTATGACAGCTCCAATGGAGTCTGGGGTAGCTCTTCATCATGAAACAGATATTTCTGCAGGGAAAGATATTAATTGTCACAGTAAATGGAGAAAGACAACTAAAAATAGACTTACATCTATTCAGGTCTAGTTTTGTTACCAGGTTAGTTAATGAAACATTATTTAAGTTTTAGAATTCTAAAAGTGCATTTAAGAGGTTGTCAATTTCTGTTTTAAGTTGACTGCTTCTTATTAAGTTCACTTGACTCATTAGATTCCAAAAATTTTCTTTTATTCCTCATTTGATTTTTGTTAGATATTAAAACTTGAAAAGCTGCAAAAATAACTGTTAAGTTTCTTATTTTATTTTATTTTTAAAATTGATTTTAAAGAGAAGAAGGGAAAGAACAAGAGAGAGCCAGGAGTATCAATCTGTTCCTGACCTGGGATTAAGCCTGCAGCAGCTGTGCTTCTGGATGATGCTCTAACCCAGTGATTCTCAACCTTTTTTGAGCCGTGGCACATTTTTTACATTTACAAAATCCTGAGGCACACCACCTACCAAAATGACACAAAATGACACTCTAACACAGTACATATTATACATATAGTTAATAATATAGTGTCTAAATGTATTTATACTCACACCTGACCATGTCTCACGGCACACTAGAGTCTAACCAACTGAGTTATCAGGCTAGGGTTCTTTTTTCTTCCCTTTTCAAAAACAGATTTTATTTATTAATTTTACAGAAAGAGAAGTGCAGAGGAATGAGAAGTATCAACTCATAGTTGCTTCACTTTAGTTATTCCTTGAATGCTTGTGGTGTGTGCCTTGATCGGGCAAACCCTGGCTTTCCAACCAGCAACCTCAGCATTCCGGGTGACACTTTTATCTACTGTGCCCCCACAGGTCAGGCTGTTTCTCTTTTTGAAAATTATGAATGAATTAGGAAAATGGTGGTGGGGGCTCACTGGTATCTATCTCATATAACAAGTGCTATAGGATCATTTGAGATGCTGAGCAGTTTACTGTTCCTTTATTAAAAATAAAATTACAGAAACGCCCCAAGAAACACAGTTTAATGTCTTATAGGTGTTAGGCTTTAAAGCCAATATTTTCAAAGTAGTCTTTGAGCTATTGCATACACATTAAAAACTTTTATTTATTGATTGATTTTAGGGGGGGGAGAGAAGAGAGAGAGAGAGAGGAGAGAGAGAGAGAGAGAGAGAGAGAGAGAAACATTGACTTGCTACTCCACCTATTTATGTATCCTTTGGTTGATCCTTAAATGTGCCCTGACTGGGATTGAACTTATAACTTTGGTGTGTTGGGACAATGCTCTAATCAACAGAGCTACCTAGCAGGGCTTGTACACAAATTTTGTTAATAAGGCAGAATTTCATACCTTTTAAAATTAATTGGTGCTTTTTTTTAAATTTATCTTATGAAAATAAATTTATTATTTTTTTATAAATAAATTTTTATTTTAATGGGGTGACATCAATAAATCAGGGTACATATATTCAAAGAAAACATTTCCAGGTTATCTTGTCATTTAGTTCTGTTGCATACCCATCACCCAAAGAGAGATCGTCCTCCGTCACACTCTATCCAGTTTTCTTTGTACCCCTCCCCCTCCCCCCCCTCTCTCCTTCCCTCCCTCCACCCCCCGTAACCACCACACTCCTGTCCATGTCTCTTAGTCTCGCTTTTATGTCCCGCCAATGTATGGAATCCTGCAGTTCTTGTTTTTTCTGATTCGCTTATTTCACTCTGCATAATGTTATCAAGATTCCACCATTCTGCTGTAAGTGATCTGATGTCATCATTTCTTCTAGCTGAATAGTATACCATGGTGTATATGTGCCAAGTCCCAATGACCGCCGCTTCTAGCTGGTAATGATTCAGGTAGACTGGAAAAGCCATTTGTAGCATGCGTGGATATGGAGCTTCTGTTCTCCTCTGCCAGTCTTCTCCAGTGTTCCTTGGTTGAAGAGTCCTCTTAGTTTAGTCCAAAGTTGGTTTTTCCAAATGATAGTTCTTAAAATTAGTTTGTAATCCACTTTGGTTCTGGGAGGTAGATGTTGGTACGTCCGCCTACTCCAGCGCCATCTTGTCTCCTCTCCAATTTTTTTTTTTTTGTCCAAATAGAATAAAGCATAATGTTGATTGAGTTTTTCATGGTATATGTGGACCTGAAGATCTATATAAACTTCCCCCCTCCAGTCACAGGCATCAGAGATTGAGCAGGATGGGTCGGAGGCTGAGGCATCAAGCCTACATAGTGCATTCCTTTGTGGAAAACAGCATTCCTATGATTTTACTTTGTCAATACATTAGTAAGGAAACTTCT
This sequence comes from Saccopteryx bilineata, assembly GCF_036850765.1. Lineage (NCBI taxonomy): Eukaryota > Metazoa > Chordata > Mammalia > Chiroptera > Emballonuridae > Saccopteryx > Saccopteryx bilineata. The sequence goes on from NC_089493.1 coordinate 258,891,893, forward strand.
AATGGGAAATTTGGTTTTGTGAATTTTCATAACAAAGAAATTGAATACAGATGTTGGCTTGCTACTAGCAAATATGATTGGGACAATTTCCATCAGTATCAAGTATAAAAGCACTACCTGAAATTCAAGTTCAGATTTTTGGTGACTTGGGCTAAGGCCCCTAATTCTCTTTTTTTTATTTGTTTGTTTTTTTGTTTTTTCAGGTTTTTTTATTTTTTATTTTTCTGAAGTTGGAAACGGGGAGGCAGTCAGACAGACTCCCACATGCGCCCGACCGGGATCCACCCGGCATGCCCACCAGGGGGCGATGCTCTGCCCATCTGGGGCGTTGCTCTGTTGCAACCAGAGCCATTGTTGCGCCTGAGGCAGAGGCCACAGAACCATCCCCAGCGCCCGGGCCATCTTTGCTCCAATGGAGCCTTGGCTGTGGGAGGGGGAGAGACAGAGAGGAAGGAGAGGGAGGGAGGGGGGGAGAAGCAGATGGGCGCTTCTTCTGTGTGCCCTGGCTGGGAATCGAACCCGGGACTCCTGCACGCCAGGCCGACGCTCTACCACTGAGCCAACCAGCCAGGGCTCTTTTTTTTTTTTTGCGTCAGAGACAGAGAGTCAGATAGGACAGACAGACAGGAAGGGAGAGAGATGAGAAGCATCAGTTCTTCATTGTGGCTCCTTAATCTCCTTAGTTGTTCATTGATTGCTTTCTCATACGTGCCTTGACCCCCCCGGGGGTGGGGGGACTACAGCAGACTGAGTGACCCCTTGCTTGAGCCAGCGACCTTGGGCCTAAGCTGCTGAGCCTTGCTCAAACCAGCTCAAACTGTGCTCAAGCTGGCGACCTAGAGGTCTCGAACCTAGGTCCTCTGTGTCCCAGTCTGACTCTCTATCCACTGCACCGCAGCCCTTTAACTCTTTGAGCCTTAATTTTCTCATTTGTGAAATTGGGATAAGGAGTTAGCAATATTTTACTGAATCTCAAGAAGAGTGAAAAAACTTAAACCTTTTTCTAGCCAGTCACTTACTTGTCTCTTACTAATGAATGAATTTTATCTAAATTAGCAATTTGAACAAATTAGGAAGCATATTGAAATGTAGTTATGATAAACTAATTTTCATTTTTATTCCTTTTTCAGTGGAGATGGGGTAGTGATTCACTATATAGTTGGACTTACTATATATTTATTGGGTTGGCATTCTGTATATCTTGGTCATTGATAGAATGAAATTTAGAAAATGTGTATAGGCTAAACATCTGCAGGATTGTTTAGTTCAGTTTTTGGATCTAAAATAAATGCTAGTCTGCTTTAGGGGAATTTTCTTTGCACATAATATGATTAATTGAAAAACAAACACATTTAACCTGTGTATTTCTTAGTCTTTCCTTTATGTCCCGATTTTGCCCTGATAGAAGCAAACTGACAGTGATATCTTGGCCTTTATGGAAGAGCTAGAAAACTTCCATGTTGACTATACTTTAATTTTCATGGCAAGACCAGAAGGATGAAAACTCTTAGAACTGGTGTTAAAGTCTAGGAAGCAGGTCCTAAGTAATTAAACTGTCATGACACTTCTCATGCTTTCATAGGATGTTTGGTAGAGCAAAATATCTTTTGGAGTTGTTTATTTAACCTAGGGCAGTGATTTTCAAACTTTTTCATCTCATGGCACACATAAATTATTAACTTAAATTGTACGGCACACCTCCCCCCCAAAATTACATTTTTTGCTGATCTGACAAAATAAGTTTTTGTTTTGTTTTGTATTTTTCTTTAGTTGGAAACGGGGAGGCAGTCAGACAGACTCCCGCATGCTCCCGACCGGGATCTACCCGGCATGCCCACCAGGGGGCGATGCTCTGCCCATCTGGGGTGTTGCTCTGTTGCAACCAGAGCCATTGTTGCGCCTGAGGCAGAGGCCACAGAGCCATCCCCAGCACCCGGGCCAACTTTGCTCCAATGGAGCCTTGGCTGCGAGAGGGGAAGAGAGAGACAGAGAGGAAGGAGAGGGGGAGGGGTGGAGAAGCAGATGGGCGCTTCTCCTGTGTGCCCTGGCCAGGAATCGAACCCGGGACTCCCGCACGCCAGGCCGACGCTCTACCACTGAGCCGAACGGCCAGGGCAAAATAAGTTTAATTTTGATTCAGTCATACCAGTTGACTGTTGTTGTGTTGGCTGTTGTCATTTTTTTTATTTGACAATCTAAGAGAGAAGAGGTCAGTGCCCCTAACTAAACAGTCAGGTATTGCATGTTTTAAAAATTCTTGCGGCACACCGGTTGAAAATCACTGACCTAGGGGATTAGACTAAGTAATCTTTTGGTGAACAGATTCAAGAAAGTAAAGATGTAGAGTGAAAGATAAAGCACTATGAAAATGTGCCTCCGAGTCTCAGTCTGTTACATTTGTTCATTTCATTTGTCCTGTTGACGTCATCTTAGAGACCTTTAGACTTTGGTATCACCAGTGCAGGTCGATTTCATGAGAATGAACATTAGGTGTCAATTGGGTGAGGGGACCCAATCTAACTGACGTTCCCAGTTCAGAGTTCTACAAAGGTTTGCTTATCAGAGTTGTAGCTTCTTTTTAAAAAAATTTTTTTAAAGTGTAACTGTGATAAGGGAATTGGGTTTTGGCTGTTATATTTGGGGGAGTTTTTGAAAAAAACTTTTTTTGGGGGGCAAGAGAGACATGGAGAGGAAGGGAGAGAGATGATAAGCATCAACTTGTAGCTGCAGCACTTTATAGTTGTTCTTTGATTGCTTTCTCATATGTGCCTTGACAGGGAGCTCCAGCTGAGCCAGTGATCCCTTCAAGCCAGCAAGCATGGAATCATGTATATGATTCTGTGCTCAAGCTGTTGAGCCCACGCTCAAGCTGGCAACCTCGGGGTTTCTTTTAAATTTTTTTTTAATTTATTCATTTTAGAGAGGAGAGGGAGAGACAGAGAGAGAGACAGAGAGAGAGAGAGAGAAGAGAGACAGAGAGAGAGAAGGGGGGAGGAGCTGGAAGCATCAACTCCCATATGTGCCTTGACCAGGCAAGCCCAGGGTTTTGAACCGGCAACCTCAGTATTTCCAGGTCGACGCTTTATCCACTGCGCCACCACAGGTCAGGCCCAACCTTGGGGTTTCTAACCTGGAAACTCAGCGTTCCAGGTTGATGCTCCATCCACTGTACCACCACTGGTCAGGCGAAAATGAATTTTTTTATTACACAAATATTATATGTTCATTATGAAAAACTAGGAAATATAGATAAACACCAAAAAGAAAATAAAAATTGCCCTTAGGGCCCTGGCCGGTTGGCTCAGCGGTAGAGCATCGGCCTGGCGTGCGGGGGACCCGGTTCGATTCCCGGCCAGGGCACATAGGAGAAGCGCCCATTTGCTTCTCCACCCCCACCCCCTCCTTCCTCTCTGTCTCTCTCTTCCCCTCCCGCAGCCAAGGCTCCATTGGAGCAAAGATGGCCCAGTCGCTGGGGATGGCTCGTTGGCCTCTGCCCCAGGCGCTAGAGTGGCTCTGGTCGCGGCAGAGCGACGCCCCGGAGGGGCAGAGCATCGCCCCTGGTGGGCGTGCCGGGTGGATCCCGGTCGGGCGCATGCGGGAGTCTGTCTGTCTCTCCCTGTTTCCAGCTTCAGAAAAAGAAAAAAAAAAAAAAAAAAAAAAAAAAGGGAAAAAAAAAATTGCCCTTAGTTCTATTGCCCAGAAATATAAGCTCTAAAGTTTGTCTCTTCTTATCTATATATATATATTAACAAAAAATGGGTTCATGATAAATATTGATATGTAACCTTGTATTCATGCAGCACTATTTTGTAAAAATGTTACACGTCAGTAAATGTGCTATACCTTTATTGAACACAATTTGAAGATTTCCTCAATAACCTTTATTGGTCAGTTTGCTGTGACGAAGGCTCTGGAGTAACTGAATCTACCCAATTTCTCGGGCCATAGTGGGCTGTGATTCCTCTTCTCTCTCGCTTACATTATCAGGTTTTTCCTCTGGTTAACTTAATGGTTAAATGTTAGCTAAGTTTACTGGTTAAATGTTAACCACCAGATAAAGTACTGGTAATTACAATTCTGCCAATTTTTGATGCCACTTGTAGCAGTGGCTTTTCCTTTTTGGAGGGATTTTCATTTCTGGACGTTCCTTTGGGGCCTTGATCACTTTTATTCTCGTGTTGCTAGCATAAGGGAGTTACAAAGATCAGATATCAGATTATAGTCTTAGATTTCTGCCAATATTTTTGGTGTAGGCTTACATGGTAACTGATGTTTCCTTAACTAAAATATTTATTTGGGCCTTTTTAAATTTAATTTTTGACCTTCACTGCTTTTGGATTTATTGGTCATAGATAGAGAATTACAGCACTTTTACTGCTGGAAGGGGACTTGTATCATCTGATTTAACTAATTTATTTTTTTTTAATTATTTATTATTTTTTAAATTTATTGATTAGAGAAAGGAGAGAGAGAGAGGGAAGAGAGAGAGAGAGAGAGAAGGGGGGTGGGAGGAATGGGGGCATCAAGTTGCTTCTCATATGTGTCTTGACCAGGTAAACCCAGGGTTTCAAACCAGCTGGCCAGGGCTTAACCAATTCATTTTGTAAATACAGAATTGAAACCTAGAAAGATTAAAATACTTGTGTAAGATGCAGGATTAAGAGCCAACATTATTTCCTGCATATTGTGCTTGCCAGGCACAATGCTAGACATTCTCCTGTAAGCCTTATGACAGCCCTGTTGAGGAGTGCGGGAACTTGAAGCTTAGGGTAATTAAGTCTTTTGCATAGGATTACTTAGCAGGTAGATAAATGGCAAAGTTAGCATGTTGATAACATTTTTACATATTTTGCCTCATTTAATCCTTAGAACAGCGTTGTTTTGCAGGCATTACTACTCCACCAGCCTTCAGGAAGCAGGCTCACCGCACTGTCATGTGTTCTTGGAATTCCCAGTCGTATATAGGACAGTTAATTTTCAGGTCCGTTTGGGTCTACTTTTGGAAATAGTACTAGGTATGTGTGTTTTTTATGTTGATAGTCCATGCCTCCAAGATTGTACTTTTGGAAGACAGGAGAGTATAGTAATTGAAGCTGCTGTTTGAAATACTAACTGAAGGCTTTGTTCACTCATAAGGAAAGGGTGAAGATGAATTACTGAAAGGGACCTCTATCCTTCCTTCTTAAAAAGCTACTTTCCTACTTTATGCTTTAATAATAATTTTTTTTTTTTTTACAGGGACAGAGAGAGAGTCAGAGAGGGATAGATAGGGACAGACAGACAGGAACGGAAAGAGATGAGAAGCATCAATCACTAGTTTTTCGTTGTGACACCTTAGTTGTTCATTGATTGCTTTCTCATATGTGCCTTGACCAGGGGCCTTCAGCAGACCGAGTAACCCCTTGCTCGAGCCAGCGACCTTGGGTCCAAAGCTGGTGAACTTTGCTCAAACCAGATAAGCCCATGCTCAAGCTGGCGACCTCGGGGTCTCGAACCTGAGTCCTCGGCATCCCAGTCCGACGCTCTATCCACTGCGCCACTGCCTGGTCAGGCTGCTTTAATAATTTTAAAAGAAATTAAAATCTCTAAATAAATCTTTAATAGTCATGACAGAAATGTTCTTTTCCTTTATCTTTATTATTATTATTATTATTATTATTTAGCTAGAGAGAGAGAGAAACAGACAGATAGATAGGGACAGACAGACAGGAAGGAGAAAGATGACAAACATCATTCTTCATTGTGGCACCTTACTTGTTCATTGAGTGCTTTCTCATATGTGCCTTGACAGGGGGCTACAGCCCAGCTAGTGACCCCTGGCTCAACCCAGCAACCTTGGGCTTAAAGCCAGCGACCTTTGGGCTTCAAGCTAGCTACCATGGATCATGTCTATGATTCCACGCTCAAGCCAGTGACCTTGGGGTTTAGAACCTGGGTTCTCTGTGGCCTAGTCCAACGCTCTATCCACTGCGCCACCACCTGGTCAGGCTCTTTTTTTTTTTTAAGTGTACATTTGTGGCCAGGTACTACTGTGTGCCTGCCTTGAGCCAGATGCTGGGGATAGAAAGATGGAACACTCAGTCCCTGTTATCAAGTTGCTTACAGGTCTAGTGTAGAAGATAGAAAACAAATGCTACAGTATTGTGATACTTTAAATGTGATACAGAATACAATGTAATAAGTGCTGTGATAGCAATAACCATGTAGTGCTATGGAGATACAAAGACTACTACCTAAGGCCTACTAGGAGCCTTGTAAAGATTTCAAAGACATCGTGGGAGGTAGTGATATCTGAGCTGAGTGTTGGGAGTTAAGTAGGAGTTGACATCTAAAGGAAAATATTAAGAGAGGGTATTGTCCTGATGGCAAATAGAGCATTGAACTAGAACCATATATTTGTTAATATAAATATAGAAGTACATTAATAAGTACATGAATGAATGAGTAAATGAGTGAAGAATACATGGTGGGGTAGGGGTTGGCTTTTATGTAATGAGGAGCCTCAAGAATTTTTGGCCTGAGTGACCTCAGTCTGGTGGTTGTGTGGAGGGAAAAGGGTTGAGGTGAAAACCTAGTGAGGACATTTGGGGAATAGTGAGGTGACTCCTGAACTGAGGCAGGCAGTGGGAAAGGAAGGACGGAACGCAGATTTGGGAAATGAGGGAGAATAACATCTGTTTCCCTGTATGGTGCCTGGGGAGATAGTGTTGCTCTGAACAGAGATTGGTGGGGAAGGAACAGGTTTGGAGGATCCTACTCAGGGTTCGTGGTGTTAGGGACTTCGTGGTGTTTGTTGGGCTTCCAGGTGGAGATGTCAGCTGGCAATTTGGAGTACTTACTAGTTTGGAGCTCTGAAGAGAGATGTGGCTTGGAGACACAGTTTAGGAACATGGGTGATATATGGGAGTAGGGAGAGAAAAAAGAGGGGAAAAATCAGAGACATGGCAAACAGCTATGTTGTGAAGACTAGATAGAGAAAAAAAATCCACAGTGGAGATGGAAGGTAATAGCCAGAGAGGTAGGGAGAGTGTCATGGAATAAGGAGATTTGCTAAGGAATGCTGGTGATTTAAAATGTCTGATGAGATTTAAAATGTACCCAGTTGACTTGCGTGCCTGGACATGATCACTAACTGAGGAATGCCTTATGCTAGTGAAGGGCAGTGGGTCAAAGACACTGATCCTGACTGAGAAAGGAATGAAAAGAAATCATGAACTTAGGTCACTTGACAAGAATGTTGGCTGTGAAGGGAAGGAGACATTTCTAACACCAATTTAAAGTAAATTCTTCCTCGATGCATTGAGTAGAGGACTAGAACACTTACTCCTTCCTCTAAGATTCTGTACTAGAAAAGTGGTCATATTTGCTAAGTAGTTTAGTAGTTTCCAGGGTGAAGACAAATCCCCAGCATTACCTAATAGTGGAGTGACCATATAATTAGTATCAAGAGATACTATTTTTTTTTTCTTTTGAGAGAGGCCAGGAGAGAGAGACAGGAACGTCCTGTATGTGCCCTGACCGGGGAATTGAGCCATGTTACAGTAATATAATGTTATAGTAATTAAATATAAGGAAATGTAGAAAAATATGGGAGATATATAGAAATAAATTAGGATATAATATTAAAAGCCATTGAGGCAAGTAAATAAGGCTATGCCATCTGGATAGGAATTAATCTAGTGTGTACAGATATAGGCAGACTGCCTTTCACACGGGGCCCAGTTAGTGTGTGTGTGAAGTTATATATAGATAAAAAGTGGCTTGATGTTATAACTCTAGGTTAACATAAACAAGAAGCTTCCCTAGAAACACCTTAAAGGTGACTTGATGTGACATCCTGGTAGATTAACGTAAAAAGGGCTCCCTTCAAGAAGTCCCAAAAAGGTGGTAATCCTGTGGATTGACACCTGTTAGAAGGTGTAGGCCAGAAAAGGGACTGGTGACACTGACAGGGCTCCCTTAAGCTGTACCCAGGCACGCCAAAAGGATTTGTGAGCGATAAACAGCCTGTGTGATTCTTGCAACTAACTTGTGTGTCGGTCCTGTCTTTCCTCCAGTGGCAGTTGGTCTCGGCAATGATAAGTGGAATCCTCATAGCCGCCTCAAGAGTAGTCTCGAAGAGACTGCCAGCCTTGCTGTTAAGCAGGAGTGTCCCACCATGTGGGGAAGTTGAATTGGGAACACCTGATTGACATAGATTTGGGCTCTACTGGGACAACCCAGCAACCTCTGTGCTCTGGGATAATGCTCCAACCAACTGAACTGTCTGTCTAAGGATTAATTTTTTATTGATTGATTGATAGAGAAAGGGAGAGAGAGGGGAGGGGGAAGGGGAGCATTCATTTGTTTTAATTTTTTTTTTTTTTTTTTGTATTTTTCTGAAGTTGGAAACAGGGAGGCAGTCAGACAGACTCCCGCATGCGCCCGACTGGGATCCACCTGGCATGCCCACCAGGGGGCGATGCTCTGTCCATCTGGGGTGTTGCTCTGTTGCATCCAGAGCCATTCTAGCGCCTGAGGCAGAGGCCACAGAGCCATCCTCAGCGCCTGGGCCATCTTTGCTTCAATGGAGACTTGGCTGCGGGAGGGGAAGAGAGAGACAGAGAAGAAGGAGAGGGGGAGGGATGGAGAAGCAGATGGGCGCTTCTTCTGTGTGCCCTGGCCGGGAATCGAACCTGGGACTCCTGCACACCAGGCCGACGCTCTACCACTGAGCCAACAGGCCAGGGCGGAGGGAGCATTCATTTGTTGTTTTACTCAGTTGTGCACTCATTGGCTGCTTCCCGTGTGTGCCCTGACATGATCCCATGGTTACTGGCTTAAGTTTAATGACTTGAGCAAGGGGTCACTGGCTTGGCTGGAGTCTCCCAGTCAAGGTACATATGAGAAAGCAATTAATGAACAACTAAGGTGCCACAACGAGTTGATGCTTCTCATCTCTCTTCCATTCTCCCCTCCCCCCTGCTAAAAAAAAATAAATAAAAGTTGAAACTCTTTAATTAATCTTCTAGTTTTCTTTTTTTATTTTTTACAGAGACAGAGAGAGAGTCAGAGAGAGGGATAGATAGAGACAGACAGGAACAGAGAGAAATGAGAAGCATCAATCATCAGTTTTTCATTGCGACATCTTAGTTGTTCATTGATTGCTTTCTCATATGTGCCTTGACCATGGGCCTTTAGCAGATCGAGTAACCCCTTGCTCAGGCCAGCGACCTTGGGTCCAAGCTGGTGAGCTTTTGCTCAAACCAGATGAGCTGCGCTCAAACTGGCGAGCTCGGGGTTTCAAACCTGGGTCCTCGGCATCCTAGTCCGACGCTCTATCCACTGCGCCACCGCCTGGTCATGCTAGTTTTCTTAATTAAAACTATTTTCTCTGCTAGATGTTTTTAATTATACCTTCTAATTTTGCTATCTTTTAAAAATTTCTGATAGCTTCTTTTTATCTTGCTGTCCCTTTATGGAATCTAGAGCTTGATTAAATTTATTGATGCAGTTGTTTCTCATTTTTTCAGAAGTCTTCATTTTCCTTCATAGTTCCTGTTTGCCTCAAATTAATTTCTTTTTCTATTTCTTTAGGTCTGTGTATGGGAAATAGAAAAAGCACTAGATATTTTAAGCAGAAAGGAAAACGTTGCGGGATGTGTGGGTGCTTAGAAAAAATGATAAGAAGAGCTGGAAGAGCAAGTACAATGCCTGTAATAACACTGTCGAGTGACCTTCTTTGGGAGCTTTCATGGTGAGACCATGACTGGACCTACTGAACTTAAGAAAACGGCACATAGCTATGGTTCAGGGCCAGGAAGCTGCCACTGCTGTTGTTTGGACAACTGCCTCATGCCACTCATCAAACTGGAGAATAGACTGTTTCAGAAAAACTTCACAGACCAATATTCCTCATGAGTATTGGTGCAAAAATTCCCAATAAAATGCTAGCAAACCAACCTGACCCATGTGTATAAAAGGAGTATATGCCATTATCACCAACTAGGATTTGTCCTGAGAATGCAAGATTGGTTCGGTCTATGAAAGTCAATAATGTAATATTATACCATATCAACTGAATGAAGCACAAAAACCCTATAATCTCAAAAGATGCAGAAATAGCATTGACAAAGTACACCACTCTTTTATAATAAAAATATCTGAACTGTTGATAAAAGGGAACATCTTCACCTGATAAATGGGATCTATGAAAAACCTATATAAGCTAACGTCGTACTTAGTAGTAAAGCCTGTCTGCTTCTCCCTAAGATCAGGAATGAGACAAGAATGCCCACTCATCACTTTCATGCAGTGTTGTGCTTGAGGTTCGAGCCAGGGCACTTAGGCAAGAAAAAAGAAGTAAGAGGCATTTGGATTGGAAAGAAAGAAATAAAACTGTCTTCACTAGCAGATGACAATATCGTAAATAGGAAATCCTAAGGAATCTGTAAAAAACAAAGTGATCTGGAGAGCTAATAAACAAGTTCATCAGCAAGGTGACAGGATACAAGAACAATGTACAAAACTCAACTGTATTTCTATACACTAGCAGTGACCAGTCCAGAAATGAAATGACAAAAGTCCACTTTTTATAGACTAAAGAGATAGAAATACTTTAGGAATAAACTGAACAAAGGAAGTGTAGGACTTGCACATTGAAACATTGTTGGAAGAAATGAAAGACATTCCATGTTTATGGATTGAAAGACAATATTAAGGTGGTAATTCTCCCCAATTGACTATAGATTAGTGCAGTTTCTATCAAAATCACAGCCACCATTTTTTGCAGAAGTTGACAGGCTGACCCTGAAATACATATGGAATTGCTTGATACTCAGAATAGCCAAACCAATCTTGACAAGGAATACAACTGGAAGGGGGACTCAGTTTCTGATTTCAAAATTTACTACAGAGTTATAGTAATGTATGTGGTATAGACTTAAGGACAGAAGAACTTCAGGTTTTAAGGACCTTGCTTGTTAGCAGAAAAATTGCACAAGGACAGGGAAGGTAGCCCCATGACACCTCCTTCTTTCATATACTTATGTTATAGGTGCTTGAGTTAAAGGACCTAATTTGTTTTAAAGATTTTATTTATTCATTTTAGAGAGGATAGGGAGGAAAGGAAGGAGAAGCAGGAAGCATCAACTCCCATATGTGCCTTGACCAGGCAGACCCTGGGTTTCGAACCGGCAACCTCAGCATTCCAGGTTGGCTCTCTTTCTACTGTGCCACCGCAGGTCAGGCAAGGACCTAATTTTTATCCATATTTGTGTGGGTTTATTTCTCGGCTCTCAGTTCTGTTTAATTGGTCTGTGCCTGTGTTTGTTCCATTACAATGCTGTTTAGATTACTATAACTTAGTAGTATAGTTAGAAATCAGAGACTGATATCTCCAGCATTGTCCTTTCTCTCTCTCTCTCTCTATCTTCTTTTTGCGAGAGAGAGAGAGACAGAAACAGACAGACAGGAAGGGAGAGAGATGAGAAACTTCAACTGGTACTTGTGACACTTTAGTGCGTGTCATCCTTGCACAGGGGCCATGCTAATCTTCTCTGTATCGTTCCAATTTTTAGTATATGTGCTGCCGAAGCGAACACGATTGCTTTCTCATATGTGCCTTAACCAGGGTTAGGGGCTCCAGCTGAGCCAGTGCCCCCTTGCTCAAGCCAGTGTCCTTGGAGTCAGACCTGTGATTCTGTGCTCCAGTGGGCAACTCCATGCTCAAGCTGGTGAGTTTGCACTCAAGCCAGATGAGCCCCCACTCAAGCCGGCGACCTTGGGTGTCGAACGTGGTCCTCAGCCTCCCAGGTCGACGCTCTAACCACTGCATCACCACCTGGTCAGGCTGTTCCTTCTCAAGATTGTTTTGGTTGGTTTGGATTTTTTTGTGATTCTATACAATACTTAGAATTATTTGTTCTAGTTCTGTGAAATATGCCATTGGAATTTTGATAAGGATTGCACTAAATCTG